>NC_052146.1:94398025-94724073 GCF_902713615.1 Scyliorhinus canicula
GGAAAGTAAAGGAAAATACTTGTATTTATATGGAGCTTTCTACAACATCAGGATGAAGGTGAAGCTTGTTCATGTCAGAAGGTTAGGGACAGCACAGTGCTGATTTGATGTAAAGGTCTAAACCAATTGGTTGTCAGAGACCTGCAGTGCTTTGGAAAGAAAATCTTAACATAGATACACCATGTATTCATACAATTCTAGTTACATCAAGGTTGATATGTCAAGCGCACACTATTTTGGATCGGCCAGTCCACTCACTGATTTGTTTTTTTTCTTATATCTTTAACATCTTGATGAGAAAATAAACCTTGAAGATTCATTAGTTAACAATATTTTCAAGAAATCAAAAAGTATCCCTGTTACATCAGCTTATTTTTCTTCTTGCTTTAATCAGCACGACTGCAAACATGTGCCATCACCTGGTATTGATCTTGTTCATTTTTATTGGCCTTTCCCCCATCATCTTTTGTTGTACCTTGGAGCCTAAATTTTCAACTGCAGCTGACAATGCTTTCCAATTTCCAATTGTATTTTCTACAATTGCTTTCAATCCAAAAGTACATGTTTTCGGGCTGCCAATCTTTGGAGCGTTCTTAGATGTTTATCAGAATGAGACACTGCTGCGAGCAGTTAAGAGATGTTTGTGCTTTCAATTATCCACCACATCAGCCCCCACCCCCACCTTACTCCTGATGCTATCAGCTGCCACTACAGAAAAGCCGCCAGCTTGCTGATGCCAGAAACAGAATTGGCTGATTGAGGAGGGTCTTGCATGGGGGTGGGATGAGGGGTTGACAGAGAGAGAGAGAGAGAGAGAGAAACTGCTGGGAGAAATGTGTGGCTATGAATGGGGGTAAGTCTTTGGAGATGGGGTGGGGAGAGGAAGTCATGGCAGCACGGTAGCACAGTAGTTAGCACTGTTGCTTAACAGTTCCAGGTTCAATTCCCTGCTTGGATCACTGTCTGTGCAAAGTCTGTACGTCCTCTCCACGTCTGTGTGGGTTTCCTCTGGGTGCTCCAGTATCCGGGTGCTCCAGTATCCTCCAACAGTCAAAAGATGTGCAAGTTAGGTGGAGTGGCCATGATAAATTGTCCCTTAGTGTTCAAAAAGGTCAGGTAGGGTTACTGGGTTACAGGAATAGGTGGAAGTGTGGGCTTAGTGCTCTTTCCAGGAGCCGGTGCTGGCTCGATGGGCCAAGTGGCCTCCTTCTGCACTGTAAATTCTATGAACTCGGGGTCAGGAGGGGTGGAAAGAACAGATTGGGGGCCAAGGGCACTGTGGCTTCGGCAGCGAGAGGCAGTCTGGGGGTTTGAGTGTCAAAGTGGGCACCTCAAAGAACTCAAGGTGGGCAGGGAGAAAAGAGGAAGACTTTGGAACAGGTTCGGAATTACCTGCAGGGCTTGGAGCAGCAATAACAGGAGTGATTGTGGCTGCCGAGAGAGAGGAACAGCCCATAGAGGGGGGCAGAGAGTAAAATCTGGGGTGTTGATTGAAGATAACTGTGAAAAGATTATTTCTGCTGGTGGCTGAATGGGGAACAAGGAGAGGTGGCCATTATTCGTATTGAGACCTTGAGGTATTTTATTACAAATGGCTATTGGATGTACTTGAAAGGGAGGAATTTTAAAGGATCGGTGGAATGTGGTTACAGGAAGGACCATCGGAACAGCATGGGCATTGGGACTGGATAGGCTCCTCGTGCTGTAATCGCTAATTCTATGAAAAATCTCCTCTGTTGAATCTAAGCTGAGGAAGTGGTTTAGAAAAGTTGGTTCTGAACTGAGTTCAGGTTGATGCATCCAGTGTCAAGTGTTCGAAACATTGTACATTTGCTGAGTTTCATATCATATATTTTACAGTGCAGGAGGCCATTCGGCCCATCGAGTCTGCACCGGCCCTTGGAAAGAGCACCCACTTAAGCCACGCTATCCCCGCAACCCAGTAACCCCACCTAACCTTTTTGGTCACTAAGGGCAATTTAGCATGGCTAATCCACCTAACCTGCACATCTTTGGACTGTGGGAGGAAACCAGAACACCCGGAGTAAACCTACGCAGACACAGGGAGAATGTGCAGATTCCACATGGGCAGTGACCCAAGCTGGGAATCGAATCTGGGACCCCAGAGCTGTGCAGCAACTGTGCTAACCACTGTGCTACCGTGCTGCCCAGTTTGGTCCGAGTGTTCATTTTTGCCAGTTTTGACATTTGAAGTCCAAGTAAAGATTATCTCGGACTAAAGCTCCTAGTTTAGAATTGGTAGCTTCACACAGAATCAAAATCTGAGGTGATAAACAATAAGTTAAGGGCCGATCAAAGTGGGAACCTGACCACACATTGTACATTGCAGGAGTGTTTTGAATGTAGCTACAGAAGGGGATATTATAAAGTTATATGGTTACTACTGGTCATGGGCACAATATTGGGGCACTGCACCTATTACTATCAGATATCTAGTCGAAGCATTACCAGTTTTACATTTTCAGTGAATTGATGAGTTACAGTTATTTACTGGTGGAATCAAAGTTCTCTTTACGTCTGGTTCCCTCCCAATTTTGGTTCCAATCATCCTCTCCTGATTCTCGGGGAACTTCCCACAGAAAATATTTGGCAAACCCAGAGCACAACATACTGTAGGAAATAAGAGCAAGAGGAGGCCATTCGTCACCTCCATTCAATAAGATCACATCCACTCGGATTGGGGCCTTATACACAATTTCCTGATTAACCTCCAGAACCTTGTAGATCAAAACTCTGTCCAAGTCAGCCTTAAATGTATTCAAGGACCCAGCCTGCACTGCTCCCAGTGGTCAAGAATTCCAAAGATGAACAACCCTCAGGTGCAAAGAAATTTCTCCTGGTCTCCATCCTAAATATGCCCCCACCTTCTCAAGGACAATCAGGGATAGGTAATAAACGCTGGCCTAGCCAGTGATGCCTACATCCCATGAATGAATAAAAGAAATGAGAGATCTATTATTTTGAAAACCATGCACCTTATTTCTAAATTGCTCCCACCAAAGGAAACAGCCATTCAGCGTTTTCTGTTGAGTTCCCTTCGAATCTTATGTTTCAATAAGATCACCTCGCATTCTTCTAAACTCCAGAGAGTATAGGCCCGACCTGCTCAACCTTACCTCATAAGACAAACTCCTCATCCCAGTAATCAGCCCAGTGAAACTTCCTCCAATGCAAGTCCATCCCTCCCGAGGTAAGCAGATCAAAACTGTACACCCTATTCTAGCTGTGGCTTCACCAACAGTTGTAGCAACACCTCCATATTTACAAAGACACTCAACTATATTGGGGGGCGGGGGGGGGGGGGGGGGGGGGCTGCTCGTTGGCACGGCAAATGTTGCAACTTTGACAGAGGCCCTGGTGGAACCTGCAGCCAGAGTTGGGAACACTAGCTGCACTCTATGCCTAGCTGGTCAAACTTGTTTAGTCAATAATGCATTGTCATCAATTCGTGATGTATCATCTTCAGAAAATAAGATTATCAATTTGTCTCCACTGCCTGTTGCAGTCCTGGAATTAAAAGCCAATCGATACATGTATTCTGTGTAAGGCTATGCCTTTTCTTAAAAAACAAAGAATCAAATCACCTGTATTTGTTTGCTATACCACTTGTCCCACAGTCTGTTACATGTGCAGTCGTTCCAGCTCTTGGGATGTGAAGTGGGATTTCTCAGGAAAATCTTTGGAAAAACAGAACCCAAAGAATACAATGCCCACTGATGAGGCATCAAGTGCTTTTTTCACCCCTTTAAATCACTGCGAATTCTTCACATCAAAATAAAAGCAAATCACAAAAAGAGAGGGGAAAATAAAATTCAACTGCATAATGATAAACACTGTAACATTGCATTTTCAGTCCTGCTTCTCTGGGTTAAGAGACGAAGAGTCACCAAGAGATTGTTTAACCCTCTTGCAGAAATCCTCCCTTGGCATAATCTCAACGAATGCTCTTCCATGCAACCCTTCTGCTGGAGTGCCCCACTCACAATGTGAGCTAGCCTAGCCCCAAGGCTAGTTGCTGACAGAGAGTATGCACAACGGGTGTGTTTTTTGTTGGTGGAAGTTCTCTTGACGTATCCCCAAAGTCTTCCAGAAATCAGCCGAGGAGGGGCCGGCCAGGTAGACAGCAATGTCGAGCTGTAACCGAGATCACAGTACACTATTACAGCCGGAACACTTAAAACATGGGATGCCAGGTATGTCTAAAACCAGAACACATCCTTGGCTTTGTCGTGGTCCTGAAGACCTGATAAGAAAGAAAGACGGAGGGGGAAAGACAGAATGAAAGATACCAGATAGAGAAATTAACCTCATCCCAACGGAAGCTAATAGCCCAGGTGCGAACTTGTAATGAATGGGGTGGTCAAATTAATGTGTACCCTTTCCCCACTCCCAGAAAATGGCCCAATTCTACAGCTATTAGTCTGAGTTTGACAGCACAAAAAGAGGCCCTTCAGCCCATCTTGTCTGCAGCAGCCATTAAGCACCTATCTATTCTAATCCCATTTTGCGGCACTTGATCCGTAGCCTTGTATATTGTGGCATTTCAAGTGCATATCTAAATGATTCTTAAATGTTGTGAGGGAGCCCACCTCGATCACCCTTTCAGTCAGTCAGTGAGTTCCAGATTGAAAACTTTTTTCCTCTAAATCCCCCACCGATTACCTTAAATCTATGATCCCTGGTTATTGACCCCTCTGATAAAGGGAAGTTTTCTTCTTATCTCTGTCCTTCATAACTTTTTACACCTCAATCAGGTTCCCCCTCAGCCTTCTTCTGCTCTAAGGACAACAATCCAGCCTAACCAGCCTCTCCTCAAACCTGAAAGGCTATTTGCGGAGAGGGATCCATCACTGAAGAGCCTTCTGGAAACGGGAAGTAACTCATGGACCATCATTAAAATAAATTCCCGACAATTAACAGCCTCGGTTATGGCATGTCGTCAAGTTACAAAGTTATTGGGCGAATGAAGAACAAGGGGGTCAACGGCTAAAATGTCGCATTTGAAAAAAAACTGAAAGCAATCTTTAATCGAAACGTGACCAGTGTTGCAATGGTGAACGGTTTCCACAAGAAAGAGGAATAAGCGTTAGCAAGGTGGGGCTGGAGCAGATAGGAAAAGCTGGACATGAGTATTTACATTTTTAAAAAAAATCTTTCCAGTACAATTTGCAGAACAAAGTTTTCTCCGCCGAGGAATTGCAGATTAGAATAGATTCAGTGCGGTTATTATTGATCAGGGTTGTGCAGCGATTCCACCACCTTTCATTTCCAATCGGACTCCCCCGATCTACGGAGTTGGTTTTCCTCTCGGTTTAAAATTGCAAACAACCTTACCTGCTTCCACATTTAAGTTTAAAGTCTGTGTTACTTCAGCGGTGGGGAAGACCCCTGCCCACGGGGAGGTGCCCTCTTGTCCGGCCATGGCCGGTTGCAATCGGCCAGAGCGGAGGGCCGGCAGGAGCAAGGAGCTGTAGGAGCGGGGGTCCAAGCTGGGGTTGACCGGGTAGAGTTCGTGTATCGTCCTGGGGTGATGGTACGCAGAGCCCTGCGGGCTGAGGGGGGCAGCCAGTGGGTAGTGCCAATGTTCGGGCGGCTGGGCCAGGTGCGGGTGCAGGGCGGCCGGGTAGGGCTCGGTGGAGCCGAGGTGGAGCTCGGAGTGTGGGGAGCTCATGCTGCTGCTGGCTCCCGAGGCACAGCCCGAAACTAGGGCGAGGGGTGGTGCTTGGTAATTACAGTCCCAGAAAGATGCAGGAAAATTGCGCTGAGTCAGAGAAGAGCCCTCTGAAAAAGATAAAATAACCCAGGAGTTAATTACCGACGGACAGTCATCAATTTCACATGATAACATCCATTAAAAGCGGCTTTCATATTGACCCGAAACTGATCAAATTCGTTTTACAAAACAAATAAACTCATTCTTTTGAGGAGTCTAGTTGCAAAAAAGAAACATGTCGAGTTGTTCACGTGTAGTAAGTAGTTAAGTTAAATGTTATTGTTCCGGACACACGCCAACCTTCTTCAGAATATGTCAATATTTAGATAGTATTCTGTAAATATTTGATACACTCCCGTCCGAAAGAAGGTGTCCCTTATCTACAGAACGACACAACACTGAGGGAGAAAATAAATCCCCGTCTTTATTCGCGCACAGTGGCAGAAATAACAGGCTAGTGAGTCAACAGACAGCAAATAGAAAACTGGATTCTCCAGACACTCTTCGAGCCGTTAAGAAAATCCCCGACCTCAGACAGACAGAAATGCGATGAGCTAATAACCCGCCGGGATACCTTTGTGGATCTCGTGGGCGCTTGCTTGAAACTCTAAATTAAGAATAATCTAACTGGGTTACAAATAATTTAACTGGATTAAGGGGTAATTTGATTGGTTAAGCGATAATCCAACAGGGCTACGGTTAATATACCCAGTTTAGGGATAATTTAACTGGGTTAGGAATCATTTAACTGGGTTTGGCATGTTTTGACTGGGTTAGGGATGATGATTTTACATAGATTTACATAGAATTTACAGTACAGAAGGAGGCCATTCGGCCCATTGACTCTGCACCGGCTCTTGGAAAGAGCACCCTACCCCCTACCCAAGGTCAACACCTCCACCCTCTCCCCATAACTCAGTAACCCCACCCAACACTAAGGGCAATTTTGGACACTAAGGGCAATTTATCATGGCCAATCCACCTAACCCGCACATCTTTGGAATGTAGGAGGAAACCGGAGTACCCGGAGGAAACCCACGCACACACGGGAAGGATGTGCAGACTCCGCACAGACAGTGACCCAAGCCGGAATCGAACCTGGGACCCTGGAGCTGTGAAGCGATTGTGCTATCCACAATGCTACCGTGCTGCCCCTGATTTGATCGTTACTGTTTCTCTTCAAATAAAATATCTGTAAAGTTGAGACAAATTTATTCGTGAGTGCACTAGGGGATTTTCACAGTAACTTCATTGCAGTGTGGGTCACTGTGTGGAGTCTGCACGTTCTCCCTGTGTCTGCGCGGGTTTCCTCCCACAAGTCCCGAAAGACATGCTGTTAGGTAATTTGGACATTCTGAATTCTCCCTCTGTGTACCGGAACAGGCACCGGAATGCAGCGACTAGGAGCTTTTCACAGTAACTTCATTGCAGTGTTAATGTAATTTACTTGTGACACTAATAAAGATTATTACTACATGGACAGAAGACACAAACCACCCGACCCACCAACACCCTGAATCGGCGGATCCCCCCATCTCACGCCCATTGAGGAGTTCCCCACAACGTGCACTGTCAATCCAGGCCCTTTCTTCACTAATGCCAATTTTATCTTCCTTTTAAAAAAATATATAGCAAGGCCCCCAGCTTTTATTTGGACATTGAGCATGAGGAGGAATGGGGGCAAATGCAGGGCCGCGGGTGAAAGAGCACAACAGGAGGGACATTCGGCCCATCGGGTACGTGCGGATTCTTTGAAGAAGGCACGTTGACCTCTCTTTCCGGGGAAGCATTGCTACGTTTATATCGTTCGAGGGCGAGATTGGATATAAAGGCCTCTGATCCACGCGATAAACACAATGACTACAATCGCCGTAACAATTCTTTCTCACAATGCTGTGAAAGCTTTGCGCCCTCGCTCTGGGATCTCCTGCTATATTAACTGGGTCCTACAGGAATTCAAAATGTAAAAAAGAAGCATTAATCAGTATAACGCTTAAAATAGGTCAAGTGCACGAGGATCCTATTATTAGTCAGTATTCTGAAGCCACCGCAAGGTCAAATGAGAGTCTATTAACATAAAATCATTTTTGGAAACTCACGTTATATTTAGAGGGGTTATATTGAAAAAGACAGTCTGGTGAGGGACGCTGCTGATTCCTGACATTAACTTACCGTCTGTTCACCATTAAACGACACGGAGAGGCAACAGCATAATAAACGGGGGGGGGGGGGGGGGGGGTGGGAGCTCGGTGTGGATTTAGTTAATCATTAAATCTCCTTTATTCTGAAACTTGAGCTTATATGCAATATTTTATTTAGGCTTTTAAAAATAATTTCTTGAGACATTTTGAGCAAGAATTTATGGGATTCTTAGAAATGTTAACATTACAGAATGTCGTCAATGGCGTGCTGATGTGATTTCACGGAAAGCCTTAAGTTTGGAACAAAAACAGAAAATGCTGGACAATCTCAGCAGGCGTGACAGCATCGGAGTCATCCAGACTCCAAACCTTGGCTCCCTTCTCTCGCCACAGATGCTGTCAGACTTGCTGAGATTGGCCAAGATTTTCTGTGTTTGTTTCAGATTCCACAGTAATTTATTGTTACTTAAGTTGGGAAGCTCGGAATCCTCGTGAACACAGCGCTTTGGGGATTTATTTATGCTCATCGCATATCAGCAGCCACATGGGTTAATGTCTTCACTCACCACAGAATGTACGCAGTGCAGGGAAAGGCCATTCACCTCTCTGGAAGAGACATTCAGTTAGTGCCACTGGCTTACACGGTCTATGAGGGATTTTGATTTCTGAAGAGTGGATATCGGCAAGTGTTTTCAGGTCTGAGGCCTGTTTTGGCCTCAGTTCATTTAGCCCCAGCGCCGGGACAGATCCGAGATCCCGAGGTTGTGAAAGGTGCTATACAAATGCAAGCTCTATCCTCTAGAGGCCAGCGCTCATTTAGTCTGGTGTTCCCGTTTAGTTTCGTCCCTGCTGGCAATGGGATGGACAGGTTCCCATTCCCGGGAAAGTGCTGAAACCAACATGTGCAAACATAGCAGGTGAATGTTATGAGAAAGGATGGTTTAAACTTATATAATCATCTGCAGACGGCCCTGAAAAGGGGATTTCTCGTTCAGGTATCGACTTGCTGTCGGCGATTTACATTTCATTCCTATTTAGTGTCCTCGTTTGTTTTAATCGCCAGAAGCTTATGTCGAGAAAACCTGTGTGAGCTTGAATCTTGCCCCCCCCCCCCCCCCCCCAAATAAATACCTGAGAAATAACTGACAATGTTCAGATAGATTCTCAGCCATAGTGCAATTCAATATATATAAACTGTCTGCTTTTGGAAACACGAGGCAGATTGTCACAATGCCATTTGCTCAGCCTGTGGAAGCGGCGGTCACTGTTCCATTTTACCTGATGATCCTGAGCTGGACTTCCTGGCTTTGTAGTTCCTGATTTCGGGATTGTAGTTACTGAGCGCCCGGGTAAAATGTTCATCCACAACACTGCTGATATCCCCATTGAAATAGGTGAACAAGACACATTTGGCGTTAATGTACTCTGCCTCGGGCCTCTCCCTCAGGGCATCTTCTTTACTCGGAGCTGAAGGGTGGGCAGCGCTGCAGGGGATGACCTCCATTGTGACTTCCTGCACTCGCGGGTAAACCGAGAAAGTCTGCAAGAAGAATCAGATTGCAGAATGTTAGAACGGCCAGAGCGAAAAGGCGAGGGTGCCTCGCATGAACCAACTGGAGAGAGATATCTGTGGAAGGACGTATGTGGATGGACACACTGGTGGGTCCAGGTTGGCACACCATACTTAGCTGTGTTAGGAAGGTTTTTCCCGAGCCCTTCTCCCCCACAGCAGACCGGCCTCCCTGATTTTACTCTGCCCCGGATTCGTTTAGATCATGGAAAGAATTTGGTGCCGGATTCAAGGAGTTCTTTCCGATTGGAGAACCCTCGTTTAAACAGTGGCGTGTGGGGTCTGGCAGCAGAATCTGACTCCAGGAATAAAGCCGGTGGGCTTCAATACAATGCCTCCTCTCCCCGCTCCTCACACCGTGCTGGGTATCAGGCTGGTCCACAACTGCACACTGACCCAGAGAGAAGGTGAGAGACAGAGATAGCCCGGAGCTGGCAGCTCCATGTAAGTAACCCTGCTGGCACCTCTCTGGCAAGGATTCGCCACCGCTAATCACACACATTGGTCACAATGTCGACTTTAACACCAGTCCAAACCAAAGGAGCAACACTCACTGACCCTTGGACAGAGCGCTGGATATAACCCAGGCCTCGGCAGCAGGCGAAACAGCAAATTCAAATGGAAAACACAGCTGGAAACATTAAAACAAAGTTTAACTGAAGGAAAGTTTAAAGCGCGGTGCAGACCAGTTTTTTTTTCAAAATTAAAACCAGCGCAGGATCTATCCAGAGCTCCCTCGAACTGGTCTGATCACATCGTCATCGCTTAATCGGCGTCGGTTGCGGAATGACTCCTGAAATAGGCTGCCAGGGGCTGGGGTAACGGCAAGGCTGGCTTCCTCTGAGCCACAAACAGGGCACCTCTCACTCTCACGGTGAGAGGAGCTTGTAAGGACTGCAGGCTGCAGGTTCCACATTTGCAAACCTGAAGGACAACAGCCTGCCCAGTCCCTGGAACCGGTTCAATCTGTGGCCAGACACTAAGTTACCCTCCATCTCCCTCCCGTGCCTCACACAAAAGGCAATCCTCCCCCAGCTCCCGGTGAAATAGTACTGACCCGAGCAATATTGTGGGAAACGTTTTCTTTAGTCGGAGTTGTTCATGTCGCTCTCTCTGTCCTACCTGTGCTGCATACACTGGAGTGGTTGGAAAGTAAGGATGATGCGCTCCATATGTGTGGTACATGACATCCAAACAGCTCATGGTGCATCGACTGGAAAGGCTCCAGCTTCAGGCAGGTGGCAGCGCCATGGCCTCGCCCAGTGACCATGCCAAAGCAACTGGGAGCAGGAGACTACAAACAGGTTGTCTCCGGCTGTCCCAGCCATTCAAGCTCCTCCCAGACTGACTTTACCCGCCGTCCCCAGGACCAATAGCCGTCAGCAGGAGCACTGACACACACAAATGTGGAGATCTGTTTAACATGCGAGGCGGTGGGCTCTGACCAAAGCGCCCCTCGGAAGCCTTGAACCTTCATTAGGGACGAGCATCTGCCCTGTACCCGGGAAAATCACTCCCAAACCGGTCAAAATCCGAAAGCCCCGGCTCTTGTCTTCCCCGAAGAACTGGAACTGAGGACAATTGTTTCCCTGCAAACAGTTGTGGAGTTCTAATCCTTGTTTTGATGTCTCTGTGGAAATGGAACATTTAATTTGTGATTATACAATCCCTGCAGTGCAGATAGAGGCCATTCTGCCCATCGAGTCCACACCGACCCTCTGAAGGAGCACCCTACCTGGGCCCAGTTCCCCACCCTATCCCCAGAACGCCACCCAACCTTTTGGACACTAAGGGACAATTTATCATGGCCAATCCACCTAACCTGCACATCTTTGGACTGTGGGAGGAAACCGGAGCACCCGGAGGAAACGTACGTAGACACGGGGAGAATGTGCAAACTCCGCACAGATTAGTGGACCCACAGGATTATTCCCTAAATTTGAAATGAAAATGAAAATCGCTTATTGTCACGAGTAGGCTTCAATGAAGTTACTGTGAAAAGCCCCTAGTCTCCACATTCCGGCGCCTGTCCGGGGAGGCTGGTACGGGAATCGAACCATGCTGCTGTCCTGCTTGAAAAGCCAGCGATTTAGCTGAGTGAGCTAAACCAGCCCCTTGTGAGGGTAGGATAGAAAATTAATTCATTATTTTGTTCACATTTTTGCAAACACACTGAATTTCTTTCATCCTCCCCCACCCCAGCTCTTCTCTTTTCAAAATCAGTTTCAAGCACTCTATAGGCCAAGTCTAGGAGTCAATATAATCATTCTGTTTCCTTTCGGAAATTGAATCAAATGTTTATGTGCCTGAACCCTGAGCTCCCAGACTGTTTTCATTTGTCTTCATGCCTTCTAAATGTTATCATCCAGTGGCAAATTATGTCATCTAGTGTCAAATTAATTTATGAACACAGGATATTCAGACACCCTCAGCTGCCAGGGGTTTTAATCTGGTGACAGCCTCTAACTATGTTCTGGTTGTCACTTCCAGTTTAGTTTCAGAATCCCAGAAATGGTGATTAATATGGATCAGTGCATAACCACAAGCAATAAAGCTATTGCTGTAATGCAACCATCATACAATTATAATCTCCAGGCATTATTTCAGATAGCCAAATATGCCACTTATTTCATGCACTTCCACGTAATTAGAAAGCTATGGATGCAAGTCCCACTTCAGGGCTCTCAGGCAGAAAGATTAAGCCCGGCTCTCCACTACAGTACTGGGAGCAGCCTTGTACTGTCCAGGTGTAACGTCTTGGGTGAGATGCCAATGCGATTCCCTGCCTGTCTTCTCAAGAGCACTTAAAAGATCCCATGGCACTATTTGGAAGAAGAGTAGGGGAATACCGCCCCCCCCCCCCTTTCTGGTCTCAATTTATCTCTCAGCCAACATCACCCACAGACCAGATTATCTGGCCATAATCACATTGCTGTTTGCGTGAGTGTGTTTTGCACGGATTGGCTGCTGTGTCTCCTACATCACAACTATGATACAATACACGTCAAAAATGTTAATTGGCTATAAAACACGTTGAGATATCTTGACATTGTGAAATGTGCTATACAAATGCAAGTATTTCATCCATGGATTGAAGTGTTTTTTTAATTCTGTATCGTCATTCTCTGAGAGATTAGATTCCTTCCTTTACAAAGACGACTTGGATAATCAACTTGGACGATTTGGGCAGCACAGTGGTTAGCACTGTTGCTTCACAGCGTCAGAGTCCCAGGTTCGATTCTCGGCTTGGGTCACTGTCTGTGCGGAGTCTGCATGTTCTCCTCGTGTGTGCGTGGGTTTCCTCCTGGTGCTCCGGTTTCCTCACACAAAGCTGGCACCGGAATGTGGCGACTCAGGGATTTTCACAGTATCTTCATTGCAGTGTTACTGTAAGCCTACTTGCGACAATAAAGATTATTATTAAGCATATCCACAAAAGTTTGAACATTTTGAAATTAGTCAGTGTCTTTTTTGTCAAGAAAGTGGTCAGGAATTGTATTAGTGCAACAAAGACGTTATCAGGAGGAAAAATAGACAACAGTAAAAGGACCAGCCATCATTTCGAAGCAAATCCATTGTGTGCCTGAGGTAGCAATGGCTGAGGGTTGGTGGAATTCTTGAGGCTATTATTAGAGACATTGTAAAAACGTCCCCACAGAGAACTCACATAAATATGGGAATCGTTGTTAGGGGAATATTCCACAGCTTAATTTTGAAACCAAAGTTGTAATGTTATGTTTTAAAAAGAATAACATTAACCCATAGTGGCAGCATCTCATGAATAAAGCACAATAAAAATAAATCTAATTATCCTTTGAAACAATTCGAGTGACTGCTGCTGATTCAAACATTTAATCAAAGAACACAATGAATTAAACATTATACACTTTAGAAGTATTGGGCAATATTTATTCAGTTTTTAAGCATTGGTCATTGTAAAATTGAAAAAAAATGCTTTAATGTCCAACTGAGATTACATAAACTACAATATTCTTTGGGGCTTTGACAAAGAGTCATCCAGACTTGAAACATTAGCTCCGTCCTTTCTACACAGATGCTACCAGACCTGCTGAGATTGTCCAGCATTTTATGTTCTTATTTCAGATTCCAGTGTCCACAGTAATTTGCTGTTATCCTAATATTTTGGGGTGTTGTAGTATACCAAAAAAATTACCAATTTGTTCTATGCTTTTAAGATTTTTATCTGACAGGCTGACACACTCAATACTTGTGTATTGTGTGTCAAGTTGTCAGGGGATTACTGCAAACCAAAAAGAACCTCCCTACTATGCTGACGAGTGTGAAGTATCCAGGATTTATTTGGTATGGTCTCAGCTTTGTATTACTTATGATTTAAGACCAATGACAAGAACATCTTTGCAACTAAATTCCTATCAGATTGTTAGTTAGGGTGGGTCTTTGTTAACATCCAAATTTTACTCTCAAAATAAAGGGCTAAAACTCAGCTTGTAGTTTCTTTTTCTTTTAGAAAAGAAGGTAAACATATAACAGACATGCCCTACATGCTTTTCCACCTCATTGCATTTGCACATTGTTGAAATCAAAGTGCATTCCCCTATTACCTGTTCCATCACAAACCTTCTCATTTTCTCAGGACTTAAAATCTGTCAATTCCTCAATTTCTTTATTTAAAAAAAACACTTTAAAATATTGAGGTTTATAAAAAAGCATGAAATTACTCGGCTTCTTTTGATGTAACTTATCTGCCTCCTATCCTTTCCAAAGTTGGTGTTGTTCAACACAGACTGCTGCACTTGAATCTTCACCCAAATTCCTCATTTAACATCATTGGATGACCTTATCTTGTACATTGTGTTTGATGAAACAATGTGCTCATGGGTTTGTAACCTCCAGAACCTGTTGAACTTTGAGCTGAGCTTCAGATCCTGGAACACCATCGAAAAGACTGCCAACCATAACCTGCAAATCTTCGGCCCCCATCAGTCTATCTGCTATCAAAACTTTTTTTCATACTTTTGTCACTTCTAAATTTAAAAAATAATTTCAAACGCACAGTTATATTCACAAACTGTATTCAACTTGCAACAGATTGCAAACAGTTTGAAAAGGGGCTGGTTTAGCACAGTGGGCTAAATAGCTGGCTTGTAAAGCAGACCAAGGCCAGCAGCACGGGTTCAATTCCCGTAACAGCCTCCCCGAACAGGTGACTAGGGGCTTTTCACAGTAACTTCATTTGCAGTCTACTTGTGACAATAAACGATTTTCATTCATTTTCATTTCATTCAAAATGTTTCCCCCCCTTTTTTCATACCTTCCCAAAAACATCCCTTATTTCCCTCTCCTATCCCTAAACCACCCCCACCCCTTACCCTTTGATGACAAAGAATTATTCAAACAAAGATAGAAAGAGCTTCCATCTCAAGAAGAACCCTTCCTCCGATCCCCTGGGTGCATGTTTAATTTTCTCTAACTTCAAGAATTCACCCAGATCTCCCAACCATGGGGAATCCCCCGGTGGCACCGCCGATATCCAAGTCAATAAGATTTGTCGCCTTGCAATCAATGAGGCGAAGGCCACTACATCAGCCCACCTCCCCTGCAACAGCTACGATAATTCTTAAACCTCCATGATTGCTACCAAAGGGCAGCTTGACTCCCACTATCTCCGACATTGTGTTAAACACTGCTGGCCAGAAACCCCTTAGATTTGAGCACTCCCCAAATATACGGAAATGATTTGTGAAAAACATGCTCATCCATGCCCTTGTCATGTGAGTTCTGTGCTGGATGAGGCTCATCCTAGTACAGGATGAAGTTGAGTTACTACATTTCATAATCTCACTGCAAATCCCCTCTCCAAGCTCGATTTCCAACTCCTGTCACTTCTGGGTGGCATTGTAACACAGTGGTTAGCACTGTTGCTTCATAGCGCTAGGGATCCGGTTCGATTCCCGGCTTGCGTCACTGTCTGTGTGGAATCTGAACATTCCCCCATGTCTGCGTGGGTTTCCTCCGCGTGCTCCGGTTTCCTCCCACAGTCCAAAGATGTGTGGGTTAGGTGGATTGGTCACACTAAATTGCCCCTGTCGTGTCCCAAAGCTAGTTTGGGTTGCTGAGTTACGGGGATAGGTTGGAGGTGTGGGCTTAGATAGGGTGCTCTTTCAGGGCCATGTGGACCCAATGGATTCCCGGCTTGGGTCACTGTCTGTGCGGAGTCTGCACGTCTCTCCGTGTGTGCGTGGGTTTCCTCCGGGTTCTCCGGTTTCTTCCCACAGTCCAAAGATGTGCAGGTTAGGTGGATTTGCCATGATAAATTGTCCTTAGTGTCCAAAATTGCTCTTAGTGTTGGGTGGGGTTATGGGGTTATTGGGCTGGGTGGAGGTATGGGCTTGGGTAGGGTGCTCCTTCCAAGAGCCGGTGCAGACTCGATGGGCTGAATGGCCTCCTTCTGCACTGTAACTTCTATGAAATCTATGAGTGGGCCAAATGGCCTCCTTCTGCACTGTAAATTCTATGATTTCTATGATTTCTTCCTTATTTCTTCCATTGTGTCTTATCAGTTTCCAGTAGCCACCCATAAATTTAGCTAATCTTTCCCAGGTCGTCCCGGGTTAACAACCTTTCCAGTAGTGTCCACTCTGGCAGATGAGGAAACTTCCACTTTCACATTGACTATTCAGATACTCTCACCTTGCACCCGTAATGATCTTCTGCTCATCTGCTATACCTAACCTATTCTTCACCAATCCACTCACCTCTGTGCCTTAGTGCATGATCCCCCAGTGCCTTAAATTTAAAATTCTCGTCTACGTGTTTTAAATTCTTTCAAGGCTTCGACCCTCCCTAATCGCCTAAACTTCCTTTCCCCCGAAACTCCACATTCATCTGACTCTGGCCTTCTAATTCCCTTCACCCCACTGTAGACAGCGAAAGTTTCTGCTTCCTCTAGAATTCCCTCCCATCTCCACCTTGGCTTTCCACTCCTTCTTTCGGATCCTTCTTGAAGCCCAAACTTTATCTCCTTTAACTCAGAATCTCTGGTTTATGATTGCACTCTGTGATGCACCTTGGGAATTAAATGCAAATTGTTACTATGTATACAACCACGGGAGGATACTTTCCTCTAAATATAATGAAAAAAATCTCCCTAATCACTATTCCTAGCGAATTAAGACTATGCTATATAATGTTGTTCGAAATCTGTTGAACTCTATCAGGTATGTTTATAAATTCATTAACATATCAGACAAAATCTTACCCACGAGAAGGAACCTGAAGTTAAAAAAAAACTTATAGTCGTATAATGCTTTTCTTGACTATGCAGTGTCTCAAAGCACTTTAAAGTTAGTAAGTACTTTTCAAAGATGTCACTGTTGTAACATAGAAAATGGGGTAGCAAATGTTTTACACAGCAAGCTCCCGCAATGTGATAACAGGTAAACCGTTTTTTTGTGATGTTGATTGAGAAATAAGTATTGTCCAGGACACGAGGGATAGCTCCACAGGGCTTCTTCAAAATTGTGCACTAGGATAATTTACATCCATCTGAACTTGGAGATGGGACCTCAATTTAACATCACATCCAAAAAACAGCAACGTCAACAGTGCAGTGCTCCTTCAGTACCTCACTGGAGTGGCAACCTTGGGCCGGGAATTTCCGACTGCACCACGGTAGGACCCGTCGTTTGGAGGACTGGAAAAAACAGTGAACTAACCAAAAGTCTATTTACTGCGGTGGCACTAGTAAATCCAGCCGTTTTCTGCTCAAGCTCTAGAATTGGGACATAAACCTAGAACTTTGTGATTCAGAGGCAAGTGTACCAGTAACGGCAGACACTCAAGTTGGCCATCTCAAATGTACCTATATGTAACTAAACAATTTAAACCTGTTTGAATTCAGCATTACTATTCCTTTAACATTGAACTAATGGAAACATGGAACATGCTAAGTTGTACTTTTCTTCAAATGAGTGACATTATTTTATCTTGGATGAATTGTGGATAATTGGAAATGGAGAATCTTTTCTGAAGATAGTTGCTATTTCTTGTAGCAGATTTTCTGATCTGAATGTGTCTGTTTTCACAGCAGTCTTGAGTGGCTATACAACAGTTGACTGGTGTGAATTTGTGTGATATGAGTTTTATTTTCTCAAAGTTTAGTGTTGAGTGAGTGTCAAACTCTTTGCATGTTCCAGCAGGCAGTTAGTATTCCACTTCATGGTGGTCTCTACTCTTGTTGAGTGATTGTTGCTTCCTCTGCTGAACTGTTTTCATTTTAATTTTATCCCTCTCTGCACACATTATTTTCTGGTGAAGATTGGTCAGACAAATAACCTGCTCCTAGTTTATTGTCACATAGAGTTGTGCCGCCCATGGTTCAATGGGTAGCATATGCTCACGTCTGAATCAGAAGGGTAGGGTTGAGTACAATAATCTTGGACGGCCTGACTTTCCAATGCAGCACTGAGGGAGCATTGCACTGTCAGCATTGAGGCAGTGAAGCACTGTGAGAGGCGCTTTCTTTCTGAATAAATGTTGTACCTGTTATGCCTATTCTTTCAAATGGATATAAAATATCCCATGAGAGTATTTTGAAAAAAATGTAGGGATGCCTCGCCAGGAATCTAGGCCAATATTTATCTCTTAATTGATATAACAAAACAGATTATCTGGTCATTTTTACATTTTTGTTGGTGGGAGTTTACTGTATGCAAATGAAATGCTCTGTTTTCTACATGATCTACATTGATCTATAACTTCAAAAGTACTTAATAGTGGAGTTCCCTTTGGGATTAATGGTGGTCATGTAAATGCAAGTTTTTCTTCCTTTATTTTAGGCTCTATATTCAGGTAGTTACATTGGCTTATAACTCAATCAGTTGTTAAGAAGATATGAGCATATGAATGAGTGTTGGCAACGTTAATGGATAAACACCTTAGGAATACTTAAAAAGGCATAATCCCTCCACTAAAATTTCAGGCAGAAGAATGTTGTATGAATTATTTATCTGCCAGTATTAACAATAGCAACTGCAAGGTTATGGTGATCACTGAAAATAGCCATGAGTGTGAGACAGACCTGTTGTATTGTTACTGATATGAATACCAATTTTTCACAAGGGGTTGGGTAAACATTTAGTTATGATAGGCACATGAGAAAAGATATTCATGGGGAGAAAGCGTTAAGACAACAGCAGCAGAGCTGTATGTATGTGTACTCTACTGAAAGTAAAAAGTGAAACTAAGACAGTAACATATGACACCTTTCCCAAATTATTTTTAAACGTACTTTCTCCCCTTCCAAAGAAGTAGAATTATTTCCAATACATGGTCATGTTTGGTACCATTACATAAGTGCAGAGAACATATGAATCTATGAGTCTCTGAAGCGTAGGGGTAATCTGCTAGTGCACCAAGTAATAGTAACCTTATCTGCAGGTTTCTTTCTTTGCTCACAATGATCTATGGAATTGTCATTCTTGGATGTTGTTCCTGATTGTATATGGGATCTTGTCCTCAGTGCAATAGGACCGGATGGTGCTTGAGGAGCTGGAATGGATCTGATTTGTCCTAGTTTGCGACTCACCACTGAGCTTTTCTGCACAATGATTTCATAGGACCTTTGTTTCAAAAAATCCCTTGTCATTTTCACTGGTTAAAACGTACCTTTTGTGGAATCTCGATATAACTTGCTGTCTTAACTGTAAATTTTACAATTCTTTACCTGCAATTTTATCGTGCAAGTTAGTCAAACCCTTCTGATTTGAAAAGTTGTTCCCAAGTTTCTGAGAGATTAGAATGGGTAAGAGTAAGTAAATTGGGATGCACTGGTCTTTTAAACATGAGTTCTGCTGGTGATGGAATTAAAGTTACCGCTCTCAGGTGTGACATTACAATGTATAGATCTTGGTTGGTTTGTCTACATTTGAGAATTAAGGATTTCTCTAATTCATTCAGCTAGGTTGTAAGATCTAGGGTAATGAGGAGATGAAGCATCGTGACCAGTATTTCACTTCTCACACATATCCTGAAATGGTTTATCAATAAACTGCAGGCTGTTACCCGTAATGACCTCTCTCGGCACACCAGAAAAATAGAAAATATCATTTAGAGTGCGTGCAACAGTTGTGCTTGATGTATTGTGCAATTGTCGAACAATGGGGCGCGTGGTAAAGTGATTGACAATGATGATGAAGACAGTATGTCATGTGAGAGTACCTTTAATAAATGGGTGTTTATAAAAATAGCTGTAGTAGATGTACCTTTAAGAAATGGTGTTCATCAGTGATGTCAGAGTGTGGGTGGAGCTGGGCTGTCTGTCTGCTTTACTTTCATTTTAGGCTGTTTGCTACAGGATATGTTTAGTTTCGTTTTGAGAGCTGGATAGCTGCAGGCAAAGCAAGGAGCTGCATAAGGATCTCTGCAAACTAAAGACCGTCTCCAGATCAATTGAGTGATTTCAAAGTGCTGACTGCTCTCAGTCGTGAATTTAAACCTGATCTCTGTGTTAAAAAGGGTCTTTTGTCTTATGGATGTTAATAAGGAAAGATTAAGGTTTACTTATGGAATATTGTATCTGTGGGGAGCATTGGTGTTGATAGTTGTTAAGATGTTTACTGTGGGTTTATAAAGTGTTAACTGGTTTCATAAATAAACATTGTTTTAATTTAAAAGTACTGTAGAGTTCTGTTGCATCACACCTGCAGAGTGGCTCCATGTGCTCCCCATAACCACAATCTATTCAAAGTTGTGGGTCCGGTGAACTGCATGATACACTTTGGAGTTCTCTAAAGCCTGGCCCATAACAAGTGCTATTGACGTGGTAGAAGACAGATGCAATTTTGGACCAAGGATGGGTAGGAACTTCATGTGGAATCATTGGTGCTTTGTGTTAAGTTGACATATTCTCTTGAGACGACTGACACTTCCTGACAATGGTCTCAATGTCATTGTTCATACCAGGGCAATAGACTGTTTCCCTTACAAGTCTTCTCATCTCATCTACGCCCATCTGTGAGTGAAGAAGTTGTTGATAAATATCACGTCACAAAAATTCCAGTATGGTGACCTGCCTGCCTTCAAGCATGGCTCCCTTGGAGATGCCTATCTCATCCCGATAAGGCCAAATGGTCTTATGTGTTTGTGGACATGCTGAATTGAATCAGGTCACCCTTTTATGGCTGTTTTCCACAGTTTCTGTAATGTGGAATATTTTGTCATTTCCTGTAGCTGTTGGCATTTACATGGCGCAAAATGTAGCAGATCAATTTGGAGAACATCTTCCAGTTTGGTGTCAATTAAGTCAACTTGTAGATCCAAGGATATATCTACTGTTTTTGCTGGGTTGGGCAAGCTGCTTAGTGTATCTGATGTGACCATCAAGTTACCTGGCCTGCATCTGATGTCACAGATGTAACCTTGAATCTTTATCAAGGGACGGGGCAATCTTGACAATGCACTGGTCAATAGTTTTGACCTAATCATCTCGTGATCAGTCTCCACCACAAATCTTTTGCCAAATAGTTAGGTATGAAAATACACAGAATAGAATCATAGAAAAGTTGCAGCACAGAAGGAGGCCATTCTGCCCATCTTGTCCATGCCAGCCCAAGGTCACATGATTCCAAACACTAAATCAAATGTTTCTGACTCATTGTTGGAGTAGTTGGATTGCGTTATAGGACAGAGATTTTGAAGCAAATGCAATTGTTTTGCCTTTTTGTAGTATCCACGTACCCAGAGTTTTTGGTGAAGCATCAATCTCCAGGATAGTTGTCTCTCAATGTCGATGTTTCTGATAAAGACTGTTTTAGTGATTCAATGAGGTGTTGGTGGTCTTCATGCCACAGGAAAGACATATCCTTCCTTGCTCAATAATTCCCTTAGCAATAAAGATTTTGGTCAAAATTGGGGGTGTATAAATACGAAATATTAAACAGACCGAGTTACCTTTAAAGATTTCCCTATTGTGAGGGGGTGGCATGCCTTTAAGGCAAGGCATGGTAGCACAGTGGTTAGCACTATTGTTTTATAGCACCAGGGTGCCAGGTTCGATTCCCGGCTTAGGTCATTGTCTGTGGAACCTGCATATTCTCCCTTTGTTTGGGTGGGTTTCCTATGGTGCTCTGGTTTCCTCCCACAAGTCCCGAAAGACATGCTTGTTAGGTGAATTGGACAGTCTGAATTCTCCCTCAGTGTACCTGAACAGGCGTAGGAGTGTGGCGACTAGGGTTTTTTTCACATTAGCGTTAATGTAAGCCTACCTGTGACACTAATAAAGATTATTATAATATACTCTATTTTACTTGAATCAGAAAAAATGCCAGCACTGTAATAAATGGAAGTGGGGTGGCAGGGCGCAGAGAACCCGGGTTTGATCCCTACCCTGGGTCACTGTCCATGTGGAGTTTGCACATTCTCCCCTTGTCTGCGTGGGTCTCACCCCCACAACCCGAAGACCTACAAGGTAGGTGGATTGGCCACGTTAAATTGCCCCCAATTGGAAAATGTTTTAAAAATGGAACTGAAGATATTGATCTGCTGCACGTTGATGTCAGATTTCTGACTATTTAACAACAATCCTTCATTACATCTGAGTACATATTATGGTCATGCTCTTGCTTTGCTCGACCCATAATGTCAATGATATGGAGATGTTGGCGTTGGATTAGGGTGAGCACAGTAAGAAGTCTGACAACACCAGTTTAAAGTTCAACAGGTTTGTTTCGAATCACTAGCTTTCGGAGCACTGCTCCTTCACCAGGTGACCTGCTCCGGAAGCTAGTGGTTCAAAACACACCTGTTGGACTTTAACCTGGTGTTATAAGACTTCTTACCATAATGTCAATGTCATTAGTGATACAGATAATTATCGACCAGCCCGAGGTAAGGTTCCCCAAAAGTTGTTGATTTGGGCGGGACCCCTCGATTTGTCACCATCTGGCTGGGTTACCCTCAGAATTGTTACAAACTTGGATGAGGAGGGATGACTGGCTCTATCACTTTATTCAACCCACCCTCTGCTGATAGCAGCAATGTTTAATCTAAAAAGGATTCCTTTCCCTTGGAACCTTTCCCAGACCCAATAGTTATGTTCAAAAAGGGGCCATGTTAACCAGGCTGACTTGAGTTGAGATAGGGTAAGTTTATTAACTACTAAAAAGTTAAGGAGAAATGGTAAAACACATGCATCTACATTCAGACGGATTAAAGTAAAAATTGAGTCAAATAGTAAGTAAATATAAATAAGAAAATTATACGGAACCACCCTTGAGTTGCAAGGCATAAATGATGAGCATTATGATTACATAGATGTAGATACATAGAATTTACAGTGCAGAAGGAGGCCATTCAGCCCATCGAGTTTGCACCGGCTCTTGGAAAGAGCACCCTACCAAGGTCAACACCTCCACCCTATCCCCATAACCCAGTAACCCCACCCAACACTAAGGGCAATTTAGAGTGGCCAATCCACCTAACCTGCACATCTTTGGACTGTGGGAGGAAACCGGAGCACCCGGAGGAAACCCACGCACACACGGGGAGGATGTGCAGACTCCGCACAGACAATGACCCAAGCCGGAATCGAACCTGGGACCCTGGAGCTGTGAAGCGATTGTGCTATCCACAATGCTACCGTGCTGCCCACTTTTTGTTTTGATTGTTACAGATTTATTGTTACAGATTGTTACAGATTGATTAACTGATTAATTGATTGATTGATATTTATTGTTACATGTACCGAAATGCATTGAAAAGTATTTTTCTGCGATCAAGGGAACATACACAGTACATAGTCGACAAAAGAATAATCAACAGAATACATTGACAATGGTACATCAACAAATAGAGATTGATTACAGTGCGGAACAAGGGCCACACAAGAGCAGCGTAGGGCATTGTGAATAGTGCTCTGACAGGGAACAAATCAGTCCAAGGGAGAGTCGTTGAGGAGCCTATTAGCTGTGGGGAAGAAGCTGTTCTTATGTCTGGATGTGCGGGTCTTCGGACTTTTGTATCTTCTGCCTGATAGAAAGGTCTGGAAGAGGGCAAAGCCTGGGTGTGAGGTGTCTCTGACAATGCTGACTGCCTTCCTGAGGCAGCAGGAGGTGTATACAGAATCAACGGGAGGATGGCAAGCTTGTGTGATGCGTTGGGCTGAGTTCACCACACTCTGCAGCTTCTTGCAATCTTGGGCCGAGTAGTTGCCATATCAAGCAGTCGGATAGAATGCTCTCTATGACACATCTGTAGAAGTTTGTGAGAGTCGTTGCAGACATGCTGAATTTCTTTAGCTTCTGTATGAAGTATAGACGTTGTTGGGCTTTTTTGACTGTTGCATCAACGTGAATGGACCAGGACAATCTGTTGATGATGGTGACCCCCAAGAACTTAAAGCTATCGACCATCACTACTTCGGAGCCATTGGTGTAGACGGTGGTGGTGGGAGGGGGGGGGGGGGGGGTCGTACTACCCTTTCTGAAGTCAATGATCAGTTCCTTGGTCTTACCAGCATTTAGTGAGACGTTGTTTTCGGTACACCATGCAACCAAGCGATCTATCTCCCTTCTGTCGTCTGATTTCAGTGTAGTTGAATTCTGTGGATAAATAGTTGATTCTTTGATTCAGCTGTTCTGTGGTTTGGTAGAGAGATTTCAGTTATTTTCCCATCTGTGATCCTTTCGCTGGTTGATTAACTTCCACATTCAGAGAGAGAGATTTTAGATATTCCTGCAAAAACTGGCTGCTTTTGCAGGGATCCTGCTTCGGCTACTGTCGCACTCACCTTCAGTTTGGAAAACTTCCACCTGTTTTTCATCACAACACACACACATAGTGACAGACACTAACAGACCCGAAGGAAGGATGTGCTGGCCTTGGAAAGGGTCCAAAGGAGGTTCACAAGAATGATCCGTGGAATGAAGAGCTTGTCATATGAGGAACGGTTGAGGACTCTTGGTCTGTACTTGTCGGAGTTTAGAAGGATGAGGGGGGGTCTTATTGAAACTTACAGGATACTGCGAGGCCTGGATAGAGTAGACGTGGACATTATCGTGGTTTTCTGGTTTGTCATTAACCTCATGTATATGTTCCTGGCAGGATACCAGATGGTCATTCTTATTGCTGGAAGGCTCCTGTTGAGTACAGTCTGTTTGGATCAGTGCACAGCTCTTTGTAGCTTTGCTGTCAACCTTTGCTCTAGTGCACCGTCGCTGCTAATGGCCCTTTCTGACACATGCTTTAGAAATGGCTGGAAAGATGGTCATTTCCTTGGTGCCTGCAGGAGGTCACATCTCCCGGCTGTCTTGCTGGGTTTGGATGTTGTCGTGAGTGTGTCAACGATTGAGGTTGTACATAGGACCTGCATGCTTTGTCGACCTGCGAGGGTTACTCCGTACTTTGGTCCATTCTTTTTTTTTTGAAATGTTTTTTATTGAGTTTTCATATTTTATATCCAACAAATTACAAATTATTAGAGAGAAAAAAAAACATGCAAAAATTAACATGTATATTTACAGGTAAGCATCTTCATAATAACAACTGTGGTCGCCCCCTTTAGCCGGCATACATATTTTACATGCCCCAATATGGCTGAGGCACATGTTTATAGGCATTTATTTACAGTTTGGTTTTGGGCCTTAGCTAGCCATCAAACCCCCATAACGTCCTCCCATTTCATTCTTGTTGCGTCCAGTACGGTGTCGTCCCTTTCTACCAGTCGGTCATACATGTCGCTACAGTTCCCTTTCTCTAGGATACTTGCGTCCAGTAGGTCCTTTGGTCCATTCTTGATCAGCTCTTTGATGCTAAATGTTTCAGCTTGTCCAGCAGGTTTTTCTGGAATGCTTCCATAGGAATGGTTGTGATCACCAACTGAGCAATTCTGTCTGCAATCTGCATTTGAAAGATCACAGTTTCTCTGAACCTGCTGATGAAGTGGTCTGTGGATTTTGTAGGTTGTTGTTGAAATGGCATGGACTCTTGTCAATGAGTACGGAAATTGAACCTGATTCTCAACCAATCTTTCAACGTTGTCCATATCATTTTCAGATTCTTTAGCTTTTCTTCTGTTAACCCTTCTTCCGTTAATGTTCAGCCCATGTAGGCCTTCATTCCCAATTACTAGGTAAACATCTTTGGCTTGCTTGTCTGGTTCAGACACACCTGAATCAAGAAACCACTGGCTGGGTTTTACTGTCCCTCTTGCCAGTGTGCTTTTCCGGTTCTGCCAAAGTCAATGGACATTTGAATGTCTCTCTGCATTTCTTGGGCCCCACCCCTGCCAAGGTGAGGATGTAAAATTCTGGCCCATAGCTCTGTACGCTGCTTAAACATTTTGAATTTTGATAGTAGGTCAGCTGCATCCCAATTCAAAATCGGGAAATTTGTGGATGTTTTGACAATATACCTTATTTTTCTGACAGTACTTGGAATGAGTGTCGCTGCTTTTGGGTGCTTTTCCAAAGCTCCGCTGGTTATAATTGCAGCCTTCTCTGGTCCAATTTATATTACATTGTTTTTGTTTGACTCTCCCTTGCTCACTATTGATTCAGCCCACACCCTGATCACTCGTCTTTCCCCACTGAGCTAACCCAGTGCAGGTCCTCTCAATGCGCTAACCAATTGTTTACCAGACCTTTATTTGAACACTATACTGGTGTCTCCAAAACTTTTCTATACCGTCACCATGCTGTGATTGCAACACCCTCTGATGCTGAAACTCCATTGTGGTCTGATTAGAATGTTGAGGGCTGTCTTCTGCCTTGTAGTATGATCTCAGGCGGCTCACCTTGTCCTACCTGTACTTAATCTTGCTGCCACTTCTGATCACCATACTAAGTTTTTATAGTGAAGTAAACACCAATTGCTCTTAAGGCATTGGGTAAACATTTATTTAAACTAGGTACATAAGAACATATATCATAAGTAGAATGTTTAAAGCCATCAGCTGAAGAGCTGTGTGTGCTCTGCTCAAAGGGAAAAATGAAACTAAAATTGGATTACATGACACACTTCCCTTCTAGTGATGTTATGCTTAAAGGCATATTTCAAAATGGTCCAGTCATGACTGTTACTTGAGATTAACAATCGATTGGAAAACATTTTCAGTTGGATTGGCGGGTCAATAATTGGCTGCGGTAAAGATATTTTGTTTGAAAATCAATTTATAGCATTTTTGGGTTCAGTTGGGCAGTGGATCAGTAGAGCTGCAGCAATGGGGTAAATTCCACATTCCTAACCGTTAACAGAGAAAGTAGAAATTCAAACAATAAATTCTTAAATGCCTACTGGAAAAGCCTACTGGAATAAACAGAATAAAACTATTTAGTTAAGGGCACAGTTAGATTCCTCCTTTTGCCTTTGCATCGCTGTCCGACATGTCTTGATGTATGTCATGTTGAAGCAGAAATTATACAAAATGTCAAAGTTCCCAACTTCCTGCATGTGCAGGAAGGCTGTTCAACATCTAAATGCAGGGATCTACAAGAGAGCAGAAGAGAGCCAACAGTTATTTTTTTACTTCTTACATGTGGGCTTAATGTTTGCACAGACAATTAATCTTTGAAACAATGTGACAGATTAACAATAACACTATTTACCCAAATAAGATCATTAGGAAGCTCCCTTCGATTAGAAAGGTACGGCAAGATATTAAGCAAAACAGCTGCTGGACCATACACAATTTTGAGGATGCACAGGCAGGAGCAGCAGTGGTTAGCACGGCATTTTGACCGGATGAAGACATTCCACATTGGGTTATGGGGTTTAGAGCAAGCCACCAAATTGCCAGAAATCACATGGTTGACACTTTATTCTATTTGTGATTGGAGTTAGAGCTGTATTGCATTGAGGGACTGCCATTTGGTGTCATGACCTCTTTTCATTATTAACTAGTGCAAACACTAATAATAAAGTAAAGAGAGGAAGAGGGAAGATAAAAAATAACTTAGGGTAACCCACCTCATTGGTTCCAGTGCATCTGGTTAACTGCATTCTATCTGGGCTTCAAGGATATATTGAAAAAAACATTGGCCATCATCTCCTACCTCCTCAGAAAACCCACCATTGAATCATTTGTCCTCTGCATTTAGAAAGCACCTTTCATGACCGCAGGAGATCCTAAAGTACTTTACAGCCATCATTGAAGTACTTTTCAAATATAGTGACTGGTCATGAATACCTCAAATCAACAGGACTAACAGAATACAAGGCCTTCCATCCATCCTATACCCAGACTGAACTATTCCTCAGAAACCAAAGCTAAACAAGCTCCCTCAACTCCTATGCTTACCTTGCACCCAACACAACGATGCCAAGTCAAGGAAGGTGGACGATTGACTCCGACAAGCTCCATGTAATCAAAAATATACAAGAAAATCTCAAAAGATACATGAGGATGAATATTTCTGAGAATTCAATGATCCGTAACTTCCTGGTTCCCCAATGCTGCATTTGGGGGATCCTCACTGATGCACTGGGGAATCTCTCGAGGACGTTCCCAGCTAAGAGTTTACCCAGCAATTGCCTAGAAGCGCTAACTTCCCCTGGACAATTACGCTGGGCTGGGAACTATCTGTCAGAAGCGATTTAAGTCATTAACTTTGGATGGTACTGCCAGTTTTACCCTGATAGTTATTCTGAACGAGTGGGAAGGAAAAAAAAAAATCACTTCCAATTCCAGAATAAATATAACACCCAGCCGAAGCCTTGCACGGGACAACCCACACATACATGACCCCCAGGGGACCACCAAACCACCACCCCCCAATTCCAGACCCAGCTGCGCCCCACTCCCAACACAACCCCCCCCACCAAGGCCCAATCACCACCGCACTCCCCCTGCCTGATTCCACCCACTTCCCTGTAAAATCTAATCTGAACTCCCCTACCCAGAGCGGCTCGATCTGACTCCCTCGATGCCCGGACTGACCCCTTTCTCCGGTCTTACACCTCTCCCATCCTGGACTAATCCAACCCCCCTCCTGTCTGACTGCCCCCCCGGATTGACTTCCCCCATTCCGGTCTGAACTCCCCCCTCTCCTGGACAAATCTCCCCCCCCCCCCCCCCCCCCCCCCCCCCGCCGACTCAACCCTCAACCATCTCTCTCCAATCCAGAAGAACCTCTCTCAGTCTGGTCCAACCTGAAACCTACCACCAGCCCCACCCGAACCACCCCTTCCCTCTTCAGTCCGACCTGACCCGACCTTCCCCCCCCCCCCCCCCCCCCCCACCCCACCTCTCTCTGGCCTGACCCGAAACACCCATAGAATTTACAGTGCAGAAGGAGGCCATTCGACCCATCGAGTCTACATTGGCCCCTGAAAGAGCACTCTACCTAAACCCTCCCCCTATCCCCGTAACCCAGTAGCCCCACCTAACCGTTGGACACTACAAGGCAATTTATCATGACCAATCCACCTAACCTGCACATCTTTGGACTGTGGGAGGAAACCTGAGCACCCGGAGGAAACCCAGGCAGACACGGGGAGAACATGCAGACTCCGCACAGACAGTGACCCAAGCCGGGAATTGAACCCGGGTCCCTGGCGCTGTCATGCAACAGTGCTAACCACTGTGCTACCATGCAACGTTTTAATTATTCTATTAACCTCCCGTTTACGGCAGCTGCTACTGTAAAAAGGGGCGTTCCTTTTATCTCTGCACCCCAGTTTCTCTCCGCTGATGCTGCCGGGTTATCCCCATGATGCGCGGGGAATCCCTCGAGGAAGTTCCCACTTGAGGGTTTAGCCGACAATTGCCCAGAATGCAAACTTCCTTTGAACAATTGTCCTGGGCTGGGAACCATCCAACAGAAACAATTTAAATTGCTAACTGTGGATGGTTCTGCCAGTTTTACCCTGATAGATACTGTGAAAGAGTTAGAGGAAAAATCGCTTCTAACTCCAGAGTAACTATTTAAAAAAAAAACAGAGCCAGCCTTGCACGGGATGACCCCATAGGGGACACAGCTACACAACTCAAACCCCTTCCTGAACCCCCCCCCCAGACACACACACAACCTCCCCCACAATCTCCCCACCAGGCTGGTCCCGAATCCCCCAACCCCCACTGGTCCATCACGACCCCCATCCCAGTCTACCCCCCTCTCAGACTGCCCCCCCCCCTCTGGTCCAACCACCTCCTCCCGGACTGACTCCCTCCAACTCAACCCCCACCTCTCACCTCTCTCCGGTTTGACTTGACCCACCCCCACCATCCCCTCTCTCTGTGGCCCAGCCCGACACAACCCCCCCACTCTCTTCAGTGCAACCTGAACACCCTCCGCCTGTTTGACCTGACCGCACTCTTCCCCCTCACCGGTGAAATCTTGATTCCCATTGTTTCCCACCCCTCGCTGTTGGCATAACAAGGTTCCCGCCCACTAAATGCATTTTAACGAATTTTAATATTATTAACGGGCCTCCCTGCCACATGATCCCCTGCTCACTGAACGTTCATACCCCTTTGAAGTGCCAGGGGCACCAAAGTAAGTACAACCCCGGGGGGAGAAGGACATGTGGACACTGCCCTCCAGTTCTGCCCTTTGGCACATGTTGGCACTGCCCTCTGACACAGGTGTGAAGTGCCAAACTACCAGTGTCAGAGGCCAGTGCCATGTACCAGTGTCGTGGGAGGGGGGGGGGGGGGGGGCTCTCAGCTTCTTCATTGGGAGAATTCTCCTTATGTGTGGCGGGGGGGAGGTGGAAAGGCTGATGCCCGTGAAGGGGAATGGATGGACTTGCCTATGAAGGGGGGGGATGGTGGGAGGCGCGGTGGGGGGGGGGGGAGAGTGCCCACAATACTGTTGTGGCTGGTGCTGGTGGGGGTGGGGGTGTGTGGAAAAGGGAGCCATTGTTACTTGTGTGGTGGGGGTTCGTCCTGATGCTTGTGGGGAGTGGGGGTCTTCCGTGTCTGTGAGGGGGGGGGGGGGTTTAATCCCAGTGCTGATGGGGGTGCCCTTTAAACGTGGCGGCCCGATCTCTGTGGACCCGACCTTGCCTCACCCTGCCAGAGTAAACCACGCCCCCAGATTTTCTGTGCTGGAAATTCTGGTCTGAAAACCTGACTGTGTAACTGGAGGGATACATGCTGGTTTTCAGTCAGAGCCTGGCACGCCGATACATTTGTGTAAAATTCTGCACATAGGAGTATTTGGAGGCTATTCAACCCATTGATCTCATCTAACATTCAGGTAGATCATGGCTGATTTGTATCGTAACTTCAACTACACACCCTAGATCCATATTTCTTAATGCTCTTGCCGAATAAAAATTTATCAATCTCAGTTTTGAAATCTTCAATTCAGTCCCAGCCTCAACAGCTTTATAAGGAAGAAAGTTCAGATTTCTGCTACTCTTTTTGTGAAGAATGTTTCCTGACATCACTCCTGAATGACCTAGCTCTAACTTTAAGGTTACTGCTGCTTGTTCTGGACTCTCTCACCAGAGGAAATTGTTCGCCCATCTACCCTACCAAATTTTCAACACCTTAATTAGATCACTCATGGAATACAAGCAAATTGTCTTCAGAATTTAATCTTTTGAGGCCTGGTATCATCCCAATGTATTTAACCTTTCAGCAGGAGTCACTGAATCATAATCTGGAACAGGGATCCTGGCTGATTTCCCCTTTTCCTAATCAGAGACAAATTGCAACATTCCATTATTGACTCAAGTTCCAACCAAGTCAACATCCTTTTAGGTTTCCAGGAATTTGAATGGCTAGGATCTGCTTTACTTTTACTCATGCAAGCTGTAAACTTAAGAACTAAACGAGAGGCCAAGGACCAAACATTCAAAAGCAACGTGGTACATTCATGTGGAACTGAAAGTTTGTTGCTGCATTTATGTTCTGCCTGAATTCCACCCTGTTAGAAACCGGTCCTGTGCAAAGGAAAGGAGCGGAGAATGTAGCTCTATACATTTTAGTTGCATATCCCGTTTCCAAAAACTTGCAACAAAAACATAAAACTGCTTTCGAGGCAAGTTGTTAAATGTAGTTTATCAGTTCAACATTCTCTCCCCACTCTCTCTTTAAAAGGAAAGCGTTTGTAAACTGGCTTCCTACTGTGAGGTATGTTTTGAACCACGTTAATGGTGCTCGGAATTGATGTCATTAATAATCAAATACCTCATATAAAGTGCACAAGGTCTTGTAATTATGTTGCAAAATGTTAGTAAAGAAACGGTCTTTGGGTCCAAAGAGCATTTAAATGTTTGTTAATACTTCTCGAAAAGTGTCCAAGGAACGCTTCCATTTGTTGTAATGGGAATGACAATGGGTATCAGAGTGGAAAGAACTCTCAAGTTTACTTTCCAGTCAGTACTGAATTCATAGAATGGAAGAAGGGGGTGATCCAATTCAGTATAGTGCCCTGAGGACTGGTGCAGCTGTGTGGGAGGGGGTGGGTGTTGGGTGGACAGATCAACCAGAGCTTCTGGTCACTATTCACACACCTCAGCCAAAACGTGGGGCTATGTGGATCTTGGCTGAAAATACAATTGGACTTGGCTGCAGTATCACCCCTGCCACTGCCCCCAATCCCTTCCTCACAGTGGAATGGTCTGCCAAAGCTTCAGAATGCTTGGTCCACATCGAATCATAGTCCAGCAGGAATCAGCAATGTCAGGAGGAGAGTAAAAGGAGAAAAGAGAAAGAAGTGGAAAAAAAATCAAACAAAAGAATGTTCTAAAAATAAATTAGATGGCAGTTCATACAGATTATTTTAATACGTGCATCGTACATTTACAGTTGTTTGGTCAGTTCAGTAGCAGTTATACGTACAAAATGGTGACCAATGAGAATTATTCTGGAAATATTTGAATTGGTTCTGAAGAAGGTGAGAATTGATGGGTTGAAAATCTGCAGGATTGAACTCTCGCCTTGTGGTGTGAGCCTTCACTACTATTTCCCAATTTAATCTTATCTGACCCAATTGGTTGGTGTAGAGTTCATTCCTTTAAAGTATTCAACACTTTAAAGAGACTAACCTTGGATATCCATAAATTCTCTGGAGCAGGCCTGGCTACTAGTAGTATGGCAGTAGCTCAGGGGAACATGCATATATTAACTGTATTCAGTACATAATGCAACATAATTTGATATTTGTGTACATATTTGTCAATATAATACATTGAAACATTCATTACATTAAAAAGAAAAATCTAGTGGCAGATTCCTATGGTCAGTTGGAACAATTAGAGTCTAGTTAGAGTTGTATCATAGAATTATTGTGCGGAAGGAGGCCATCTGGCCCATCGAGTCTACACTGGCCCTTAGAAAGAGCACCCTACTTAAGCCCACGTCTCCATTCTATCCCTGTAACCCAGTAGACTTCCTAACCTTTTAGACACAAAGGGGTAATTCAGCATGGCCAATCCATCTAACCTGCACATCTTTGGATTGTGGAGGAAACCGGAGCCCCGGAGAAAACCCACGCAAACATGGGGAGAAAGTGCAAATTCCACACAGACTGCCACCTGAGGTCGGAATTGAACCAGTGTCCCTGGAGATGTGAGGCAACAGTGCTAACCACTGTGCCACTATGCCACCCACGCAGATGATTTGCTACATTGAGCTAGTTAAATGCCAGGAGAGGTGGGTTGAGGTCCTTAATTAGCTACATAGGTGGCTCAATTGAGCTCCAGGTGGGTGAGCCGTCTGCCAACCTTACCGCTGTGGGCGATATGGCATGACTACAGGAAGACAATGGGCACACCACCAACAGTTTCCTGTGGCATTTTGACAGCCTGCCCTGCCTCTCAGCCCATCCTAACGGAGTTGGTAGAATTCAGACGAGGGGCTGACTGATATGCTATACAAAAGTACTGAATGAAGAAATGATTTTTAAAAATTCACAATAAATCATTTCAACTTTACAAGATTACATCGACAGTTGCTGGGACAAAATACAATCGCTGTCTTGATAGACACCATAAACAAATGTTGATAGATTTAAGGATGGGAATGAATGACAGCTGCTGACAGTCGATCAGACTGGCAGAAACTTTGCAGAGACGCAGCAACAACAGTTGCAATGACAGTAAACTTATTAATGCTCCAACCTATAGCCAGTAACTACAACAGCTGTTTCAAATCATTTGTCTTTGCTGTGTCATTAATTTTTCATAAGGACTGATTACCCACAAAATGACCAAACTAGGAAACAAGTTTAGGGTGGTGACAGACTTTTGAGAAGTGGGAATCCAATCTGAAGCAGACCAAAACAGACTCAGGTTAAACATAAACCAATAAACTGACTTGGCAGATTAAAAACAAACAACACAGCTTTATAAAACAACAGAGTCAAGCTAACAGTTACTAATTGCTCGTTGTCAGCTTGCTGGCACTAGAACATGTTTCTGAGGATAAATCAAAGGTGGAGCAATTTTAGTATTTCATTCAATAAAGATTTTCAATTTAACTTCAAAGTGGAGGTATTTGAACTGAATGTAGACTTACTTCAGATTGGTTAACAGTAGTAAGCGGTACAGCTCAGTGAGTGTAACACATGGATATGCTGCACTACAGTATTTGCTGGTTCGAGTGTTTACATGAGCTATGCAATGGCTGCAATTTGTTCACTTCAAGCTGGTTGGCATAATAAAGTTCTATTTAGGAAGGTGTAATGTGTTTATATGTGTTTTACATGCAATGAAGATTAATTGATGGGGGGGAATTGAATTAGTCATGTATGCAATGCATGACCAGATTAACAGTTCACAAAGGAGTTTGATCTGAACAGTTAAACCCGATAGGACCTGCCATGTCAGCAAAGTCAGGGGAGACGCCAGACAAGGTCCAATGCAAAAAGTAATCAATTCCAGAACAGGTGTGTCTTTATTAACAAGGAGGGGGGGGAGGGGGGGGGGGGGGGATGGTGGCAGTGAAAGGTTATCTGGAATAGGCAGGAATGTGGGCTGAGGTTACAACCAAATCTGCCATGATCTTATTGAATGATGCAGTAAGCTCAATGGGCTGAATGGCCTCCTCCTGTTACTAATTTGTATGTCCATATGTTCATCTCACTAGCTACCAAGGTTGAAGAAGGCTGCAGCGGCAGGATAGTCCCAGTCACTGTGGTTTGACACATCGCCAAATCCATCACCAATCTGTCAAGATCATGTGGACAATGACGCTCCCCAAGGTTCCCACGTTAAACAAAGCCACTCGCAATCTTCTGCCAGCATTCATTTGCCAAGCCCTGTGGTGATGGAGAATTGTGAACTTGGCTGTCCTGAGTAAGGAATCTGCACACAAGAGACAGATGCCTGAAAGGTCATTGGACATCTGTGTTGGGACAGAGGTGTCTTTGGACAGCAGCAACAGTGACTGGGAAGTCCTCGTAAGGATACCCTCTGCTCACCCAAATGGCGAGAGGCTAGAAAGGTGCCCTAAAAATAAGCTGTCCCACTTTCTCTACACTTTGCAGGGTCACCATCTTTGTGGCCAAAGAATGAAAACATTAAATTTTGCAACTTGGAATGTTTGAACACTCATTAATAATCTCAAAACTGACCATGAGAAAATAAGAACTGTGATTGATTTGCATCAGCTTTCAAGATTCCAAATTGGCATCATCACCCTTAGTGAAACCCACCCACCTGAGAAGAGGCAGCTCAAGGAACAAGCAAGGGGATAGACCTTCCAGCTGAAAGGAAAGACTGACAGTGACCCTCATGTCCATAGAGTTGGTTTTACCATCTGGAATAGGATCTTGGATGCTCTGCCAAAATTCCCAAATGGTATAAATAAAGGACTTCTGTCACTTCAACCACAGCTTAGCTATAACCAATATGACACCGTCATCAGCACTTAAGCCCTGACTCTTGACTCTGATGAAGCTGGAAATGAAAGGTTTTCTATTCTGACCTTGATTAAGTCCTCAATACCATCTGAACGGTAGAAGAAAATTAATTTTTCTGGGTGTCTTTAGTGTCGGGGTAGTCCATGGCTCTGATGGCTGGAATGAAACCATTGGGAAAATCGGGATGGGAAAGGCCTTCAGCTGATAAATTGCCCTCAGTAAACTTTAATGACTCAGTGGAGGCTGGCAGTAAACAAACATAAATTTATTTAAACTATATACAAAGGTCTGTGAAGTACAGAGTATCGTTCCCAGGACAATCCTAGTTGGGAGGACTAACAACACCGGGCTCTGCTTTGGGCCTGCTTTTATTTTAGCTCATAACCAGCCCCAGCTGCTTGACCTCCGCCCTCTACCTGGGAAACTTGTGCTCCACATGTCCCACATGGAGATCAATGATGGTTTCTCTGTGGTCCTCCTGGAGGTTTTAACATCCTTACGTTCCCCTTCAGCTGCCAACGTTGGAGGCCTTCTGTGCTGCATTGCCCGTGGCTGCGTTTCCACCTGTCGTGGCTCTGGGTCAGGTGGAGTGCATCAATTAGCCAATCGCCATTTCTTGGCTGACCACCAAAGAGTTACTGCCAGGGCGGACACTGCCGGAAAGTTACTGCCGGCATGAACTTCTCTGCGTCCATCTTGGATCCAGAATAATCTTCCTCTTGTTGGACCGGGCATGGTAATCCGGACGGCCTGGGCCGCCAGACTGAGGAGAGGCTCCCTGAGTGGCAAAAGCGCCATCACCGCGGTCTGGTGTCCTGAAGGGGCGGCTCACTTCTTTGTCAAGTGGTCCAAGTGTTTTCTCTGCAATTCTTCTCTGAACCTGGACTTTATATGAAACTGGGCCCATATGTTCTAGTATCACACCCAGGAACCACAATGCTCCATCACAAAGATTGCAAGCATAGACAACATACCTGACGTGAAACATCTGCTCCAGCACCCTCAGGTCGTGGTGCCTCCTCTCCCTCTCCTGTTGCCTCATTAATTTGTTGCCATGACTCGGAAAGGTCAGACTCAGCCAAGTCCTGAGCCTTCGGCTCATGAATAGCTTTGCGGGGGCGATTCCCATCGTCACGTCATATGATAACTAAAAAGGAGGTTTGCCCATAGGGGCAGTTTGAATATGCTGAATACTATTCCACTGCATAAACACAGGCACATTCCTCGCCAGTGAACGGCCTCCCAGTATCCGCCACTGGGACCCCCAGGATCCCATTGGGGCTAAAAGCTCCCTGGAGCTTTTCAATCATGGCCCGGGGTGTCATCCGGGATGCCTCCAGTTACTTCGAGTGGGTGTGCGTGATCCCAAGGAACATGACCCCCATGAATGGTCCTGCAAAATCTGCATGTTGGCGAACCCATTGTCGTCCCTGCCATTCCCCAAGGTGAATTGAGGCTGTCGGCGAGGGTTTCTGCAGTTCCTGACATGCCGGGCAGCTTTGCACAACCCTCTCGATGTCCCCATCGATACCGGGCCACCAGATATAACTGTGGGCCAACATTTTCATTTTAGCCAGGGTCCTTGAAGTGAATGCAATGGGGCAATCCATGCCGTCCCATCATCCCAGCCCGAGGCCAGCACCGCCCCAATGCCGTAGGGGGAAGGATCACATGTTAAAATTAGAAGCCTCGCCAGATCATAATGCATAAGAAGCTGTTTCAAGGACAGGCGCTTCTTAAAGGCAATGAACCCCTTGTCTTGAGAAGCACCCCAGCAGGTCTCCTGGTCCTTCCTCAACAGCACATGGAGCGAAACTAACAGAGTGACCAGGTTGGCAATGAACTTCCTGTTGGAACCAACAATTCTACGGACGCGTGCTTGTAGGATTAGAATAGCGGTTTTAATATACTCACAACAGAGCCAGCCGGTTAGCCATTGAACTTTCGGTGAACTGGCCGGCTGACCATGTGGCACTGATCTTTATACAGCAGCTCCAGGGGGAGGAGTCCTGGGCGGAACCAAGGGAGAAGCCCAGTACAATTCTCGAGCATTCCCAGAGCTACTCCCCCTGGTGGTCAGGTAGTGCAACTGCACTTACAATATAGGCACATGTATATACAGATTATAATCCGGTGTGAATCACATTCACCACACTTCCCAAAATTGTTGACAGACCCAAAAATGACTGGAGTTCGGCGGCATTCTTCGTGGCCCGGGCCCCATTCATTGCGCGAACCTTATCCTCCACCAGGCACAGACCATCCTTGTCCACCCTTTATTCAAGATAGGTTACCGCTCTAGCATGAAGACACACTTATTGGGCTTCAGCCTGGCGTCCACATGGGAAAAATGCCAGAGCTCTTCCTGTAGGTTCACCACATGTTCCTTCTCTGAAGACCCCGCAATAAGCACATTGTCTAAATAGACGGAGACCTTCGGTGACCTTGCATGGTATTCTCCATCGTCCCCTGAAAGTTTTTGGGGCGAATAAAACCCCGAATGGGAAGCGGGTGTACTCAAACAATCCCTGATGTGTATTGATGATTGCAAACTTTCTGGACTCCTGGTCAAGCCCTACCTGCATGAAGGAGCAGCTCCCAGCCAATTTGGCGTACAATTGCTTGACCTGGGGCATTGAGTTCAGGTGCAAAGCCCTGTTCATGGTTAGCTTGAAATCACCGCAGAGCCAGACATCAGCACAGGATGGTCATTGACCTGCAAGGTGATCTGGATTGGTGCAACTCTTCGGAGCTGAGAAATAGTTTATTGTATTAAACAGTCATCCTCATCTCGGGTGTCCACCTGCAAGACATTGGTTTGCAGTGACCTCAGTGGTTGTTGTGGATGGCGTTCCCTGCGACAATCCGGGAAACCCTGACTCTTATGAGTCCTTCGACCACACAGTTGGCAACACGGCCAGCTCTCCCCTTCATCCTGGGCAAAGTGTGTAGTGGCAGCGTCCGAGATCCAAACTCTACTACGGAATTGCCTCGAGGGCTGAGCTTTCGGAAGAAGTCTGAACAGACCAGCACCTAGAGGGAATTCAAGAGGGTGGCGGCCCAAACTATGGACGCCACAATCCATGGACCCCTGCAGCTCCTGTACACCTTTCTCCACGTGTTTACAGGAGAACAAAAGTTCAATGGCCTGTTTCAAAACTAGATTGGTTTACGCCAACATGGCCGTATTATTAATACCATACATGAGTCGGTCCCTCAACATTTCAGAGAGGGACGGCCTGAACTCACAATGTTCAGCCAGACACCGCAGGTTGGCCAAGAAGTCTGTGACTGGCAGCATGGTGGTACAGTGGGTTAGCACTGCTGCCTCACGGCGCTGAGGTCCCAGGTTCGATCCCGGCTCTGGGTCACTGTCCATGTGGAGTTTGCACATTCTCCTCGTGTTTGCGTGGGTTTCACCCCCACAACCCAAAGATGTGCAGGATAGGTGGATTGGCCACGCTACATTGCCCCTTAATTGGAAAAAATGAAGTGGGTACTCTAAATTTATTTTAAAAAAGAAGTCTGTGATTGATTCACCAGGAAAGCTCACCACTGTATCAAAATACTGTTGCATAATTATGGAAGGCCTGAGATCATAGTGTTTAAAAACCAAAGTGACCAGCTCATCAAAAGACATGGAGTCCGGTGCACCTGGATAAGCCAGACTCTTTGTGATCCCAAACATCTATGCCCCCCCCCCCGGCATTCAGGAGGAGATATTTCTGTCGGTCTTACCCCAAAATTCCGTTCACCTGCAAAAAGTACCTCACGTGCTTCCATATTGATTCCAATCTTCCAGACCTGCGTCAAAGGCTTACAACTTTCCGAATAACGGCATCTCAACCAGTACGAGGTTCCAAAACAGTGAACTTCCGGTGGCTAGGCAAATTTCTGAGGGAGTCCGGGCGGCACGGTGGCACAGTGGTTAGCACTGCTGCCTCACAGTGCCAGGGATCCGGGTGACTGTCTATATGGGGTTTACACGTTCTCTCTGTGCCTGAGTGGGTTTTCTCTGTGTACTCCAGTTTCCTCCCACAATCCAAAAATGTGCAGGTTAGGTGAATTGGCCATGCCAATATTTCCCAAACATGGGGTTATGGCGATAGGCGTGGGGATTGGGCCTGGTTAGGGTGCTGTATTTGAGCAAGGGCTGGTGCTGACTCGATGGGCCAAATGGTCTCCTACTGCACTATAGGGTTTCTATGATTCTATGAGTCCGGAATTTCCCTCAATCCTCATTGCCAGTTTAATGACTCAGAGGAGGTTGTCGATAAACTCAGATTTATTTACACTTTTTAAAGGGTCTGCATAACACAGCATATTGCTCCTAGTACAATCATAGCTGGGACGACTAACCACAACAAGCTCTGTTTTGGGCCTGCTTTTATGTTAACTCATTGTGAGCTCCAGGTAGTTGGCCATTGCCCCCTACCTGGGAAGCTCATGGTCCACGGGACCCACCGGTAGATCAGTGATGGTTTCCCCGTGGTGCTCATGGGGTTTATGACAATCAATAACAAACCTCATTGCAATAAACAACCTTGCCCCCCAGAAGGACAAATGCAAAACTGCATCAATGGACTGGACACTGTTTCTGGATGGCGGAAAACTGTCTCCACTAAATGGTTCCATTTTTTCAACCCTAAATGGCCAAAGTTCCAGGGGAGCGCAAAGAAAATGCTTCAAAAATACTCTGAGGCTCTCCCTGAAGTCCAACCGCATTGACACTAATGACTGGGAGGAACCTGTTACCAGTCATTCAAAATGGCGACAACTTGTCCATCAAGCTGCATCATGCTTTGGGTTGCAATGTCTCAATGATGAGAAAAGGAAGCAAATCTTGCACTCCAATCCCACTACTTCGTGGGATATCCTGCCCATGTGCCCAAAGATCTGTGGGTTGGCCTGTTCAGGCTCAGGGAGGAATCCCAAGGCCTTGAGTAGATGTCATCCATGAATCAAGAGATGGCTGATGATGATGATAACAAAAACAGAATCTAAAATTGTGATTTTGGGTGCGATTTAACCATCGCGTTGTGCCCTGTGCGGATCTGGGTGTTAAATAGCAGGAAAAGCCAAAATCAAGATTCAGTTTGCTATGTAACTGGCCTGCTCCCGATGGTGAGTTCCGGATTGCGCCCCAAATATGGCGAGCATATCATTAACCCTCACTAGCATTAATTTCTATCTCATTAGCGAGACAAAAGTCAAATACAACGGCCTCCCAGGAATTAACCGGCTGCTCAGCGAGAAATCACAAGGGCGTCGTTTAGTATTCCTATTTAAAAATGTGAAGTTGGCACAATGGTTGCTGGTTGGAACTGAGGAGGCGAGTAGACTTTCCCATTTTTGGGCCTGCAGCTCAGGTGCACTGGAGCGTTGCCCCAGTGCTCGGCAGGGGCGGGGTCAGGGGGAATTGCATGATGGATACCATGTGAGTGTGGTTTTTTTTTTTGCTGGTCACAGCCTCTCCTGCCTCTGTGGCCTGGGAGTCATTGGAACAAGGCACTGGTAGTGCTGGAGAAGGGGGGAGATAGTTTTCTCTCTCTCCCCCCTCCACTATGCTCCAGGTTGGTGTGGCCTTCAGGTGGTTGGCTCACCAAGCGGCCTTTCACTGACGCAGGTCCACTGTCGGGGTGGAGGTGGTTGTGTGGGGGGAGAGGGGGGGGGGGGCGGGGGTGGTTGGAGGTTGGGGGTGTGAGTTGTTTTTACACCATTGGCAGTGTGTTGCTTTTTTTATGTCTGACATCTGTGTGATTGTCTGTTGTGACCCCTCTTGCTTCTGTGGCCTGACCCCTGGCAAATTACCAGTGCAGGCGAAGGGGGTGGGGTGTTCTCTCTTCTTCCTCCGCTGTGCGACCACCGCCTTTAAATCATGCACTGTGTTTCGTGCTTCCCAGGGCGTGTGCATGACAGCTACATCCTGGGACACTCGGAGATCCCTGCCACATTCCAGGGCCACTCCATGATGACACATTGGCCCTTGGGGGATTAGATATACCCACTGAGAACCTGGCTGATTACCATCAGTGAGGAGGCTGGAGAACGAGGCAGAGACCCGATATAACAAGGCCCATGTTGCCACTCATGCTGTCATTGAGTCGTGCATCGGACTGCTCAAAATGCGGTTGCAATGCCCGGAACATTCTGGTGATGCACACACCCCCCCCCAGAGGGTCTCCTGCTTTGTGGTGGATTGCAGTTCCCTTCACAACCTGGCACAGCAGTGGGCTGACCTGCTGGAGGGAGAGGAGGAGGGACATGCATCTTCATCTGAGAAGGAGGAGAAGGAGGCGGACCAGGAGGGACTGGAGGATGAACCCGGGGAGGAGCCGCAGCAGGTGTCAGAAGATGGAGGACAGGCGGCAGCAATGGTCCAGCATGCTCGGTGGATCAGCGGGGGGGGCGGAGGGGGGCCTCATCCTCACCTGATTCTCATAGTATGAGGCTTTGTCCTTCAGCTCAGCCCCTCCCCCATCCCATCTTCCCCCATATCCCCTTCCTCAAATACCCCCTTCCCCCCAAACCCTTCCTCCTCCAATCCCCCCTCACCCCATCCCTCCTTCCCCCAATACCCACTTCTCCATTCCCCTCCTTCCCACCCATTTCCCCGACCCTCTCACCCCCCCCCCCCCCCCCCCCCCCCCCCCCCCCCCCCCCGGAATACCCTGTTCCACCCTCCAAGTGTCTGCGGAACATCACCCCAGGGTGATGGGCCTGTGTTGGCACTTTCAGCGGGTTAGTGTACAAAGCAGGGGAGTGATGATAACTCACTGTGAGGAAAGCTCTGGTGCTGCTCAGTTTATGTAGAAGTCTGACTCCTGTCTTTCTGCTGACAATGAAAGGGGTCTGCAATGGAGATGTTTGATATTGCTACTGACCTGGGCAGGGAGGGGGACTCTGGATGACTCGGGCCCATCAAATGGAGATCCTGCGAGACAATGGACATGTGGTCAGCGAGAGGGAAGGATCATTTGTCTGACATGAACAACTCACTAGAGACAGGTCATCTGGGTGAAGGTGCAGGGGCTCCTCGCCTCTGCCGCACAGGCCAACCTGACTGTCGGTGTTTGCGGTCTCCTTGGACAACCCCGCGGCATCCAGGGCCAATCCCCTATAAAGACTCAAACCTCTGGTTGCCCCCCCCCCCCTCCCCACCTTGGCCTTTCCCCCCATATTATGGGCTGTCTTCTCCTTTAGGGGACAAAGAGAGAGCAATGTGAATCAAACACTTGATGGGTCAAGGGGGGTCCGTAAAAGGTGGCATGTGTGGGCAGCACACCTGTACATGAAAGGGTTGTGCTGCGGTGTGCCAGGGTGTTCTGAGGAATAAGCACAAAGATCGAATGTGGTGAGGGTGCAAGATGTCAGCTAGTGATCTTGGAGGAGAGGGGGGCTAGCAGAATTTGAGGGTTCGCCGGTGGAACTGATGCAAGATAGAGGTGGTAACTCACCCTTGCAGTTCGGTGGAGGTCGTTGGTCTTCTTCCTCGGGGGAGCAGGCTGCCCCCTCTCACATCCACAGCATCGGGAAGCCTGGCCAAGTCGGCCAAAGTGAGGAGCCGGCGAGAAACACTCCGCCAATTGCGCCCAAAATGACACAGAAATGCTTCCGTTGAATCACACCCTTTCTTTTTGTACTCATTATGAAAATGATTAAAGAGAGTAACTTAAAAAAATACAATTCAAAACTCAAAATTCCATTTAAGATGGAAAATATAAATTGCAATGTTAGCAAAATTGTGACTGACATAAAAGGAAAATTTCTGTGCTTTGTTAATTACATTGAAATTGCAAATGGAATTATTTTAAACAGATTTAATATTTGCTGCAAATGGTAAACAGAAGAAGTATCTTCACATCGTTTTCAAACAGCTTATCGATGCTAGTTATGAATGAATTAATGAGGCACATCGTTAAAGTTAGTATAGATTTGGAATTGGTGGGGACTTTGGAAAGCTGCAGCATCTTAACACATCTGTTAAGTTATATATATACTATGCCCTCAACAGCAAGTTAGAGGCTGGGAATTCAGTAGTGTGTAACTCGCCTCCTGTCTCCCAAAGCCTCTAGAAGGCAGCAGTCAGGAATGTGACGGAATGTTGTTCACTTGCCTGGCTGAGTGTGGCTCCAACAACACTCAAGAGATTTGACACCATCCATCCAGGACAAAGCAGCTCGCTTGATTGGCAACCCTTCTACTAATGTAAACATTAATTCCCTCCATCACTGTGACACCAGCGTGTACCATCTGCAAGATGCACTGCAACAACTCAAAGAGGTTCCTTCGAGAGCACATTCAAAACTACATAGGAGGATAATGGCAGGAGATGCATGGGAACACCTCCATTTACAAGTTTCCTTCCGAGCCACACACCATCTTGACTTGGAAATATATCTCCACTATCATTGGGTCGAAATCCTGGAACTCTCTCCCTAACAGCACTCTGGTTGTACCTACATCTAATGGACTGCAGCGGTTCGAGGACAATTAGGGATGGGCAACAAATGCTGGCTTATCCAGCGATGCCCACATCCAATGAAAGAATGAAGAAAAGGCACCAATAAGATTTCACATTTTGGGGTTGATAGTATATTTGTAGACGCTGTGCATTGTTGGGTTTGGAGGCTTTAGAGGTGTCAAAGTGCTCAGTGCAGCCAGACAGCTGATTAGAGTTTTAAGTGCTGGGAGCCTGGACACTTCACAACCTTCAATGGTGTGCTCAAGTGCCTGATGCACGCCATTTGCTCAGAGGGAAAGGTAGAAAGGTCACAGGTCAGCCACGAGCTTGACGTCAGGTATTCTATCGGCTGGTGACGTCAAGTGAGGACAGTGGAAAGTCCAATAACAATGCAAATGAGAAAAGAGCCACATTCCTGTTTGTAATAACTAACAGGGAAGCTAGCATCATTTAAAGGTTAATTGCATCAAGAACATTTAAGAGCTCTTTATAAATGTGTTGTACTGCCTTACACATGTACTGTGCAAGATGAAAAGCCCCTGAGCCAAAATACAGCACTGTATAGTCACACAAACGGCTCTAGATTACAATATATTTAATCACTGTCACTATGCTGGGAAACCTCTTATATTTACTGAGTGAATTTTTCATCCAGCCAGACACTTTACAAGACAATCCCATTAGTTTATAGACTGTTTTAATACTAAAAGATTCCATGTTTGATGCCGGTCTGAACTGAATTAGCTGATTTTAGGAGGGATTGCAGTTGGAGTAACTAATTGGTCCCTGAACTAGGGAAAATAAAATATCTGCCAGGATTACGAGTCCTGTTCATTATTCAATTACCATTGCCGGAAAGAGAGGATATCAACTAGGATTGAGTTCTGGTGGTGTGTCCCACATATTCAAACAGCCTGGTAACATTAAATACCTAGACTCAAACATAATAACTGGCCACTTGTGTCAGATACTGTGGGTGTTCAGACACCCTTGGGACTACTGCACAAAGAAAAATATTTTATACAAGACAAGGAGGATGAAAACAGAAGGGATGACTTGCGCTGTGCTTACTGACCATGATTTAAAGATTTATAACAAGTCAATAGATAGGGTGCAACAAAATAATTTTTTCTGTAACAAAGGATTTGATTGCCAGAACAGTTGAGCAAATTATACAAACATTTTTCACAAGCTGATTTCAACACAGTGAAGTTGAAAAGCTCTGTGAATTGATCATTTGGACCCGAAAAGTTTGGCCAGAATTTTCTGGCCGTTCTCATCGGCGGAATATAATGCCCCCATGTGCCGCGCTGATGTGACTGGAAGATGGTTTCTCTGGTGGGGTGTGTCCTAGCACTGACCCCTGCTCCTGAGGTGATCAAGGTGCTTCCGCACTGTCCATTCGCGAGTCTTTACTTGGTACGAGATGGTCCAGTCTGTGGTGGCCATAGTCCCTGGAATCCAATGGACTCCATCCCCGACGTTTCGGACGTAAACCGTGTCCTCCGGTCGGAAACCCTTGGTCAGTGTCTTCCTACCTCGACCATGCCTCTGACAGCATTGCACTTTCCCGTCCATATCAGGCAGTGTGAGGATAAGGCGGGGCCTGAGCCTCCAGCCTAGCAATAGTTCAGCTGGTACTATGCCGGTCGAGACATGTGGCGTGGTCCGGTAATTAAATAAAAATCGTGCAAATCTCGTTTCCATGGATCCCGTGGTCTGTTTCTTCATCCCTCTCTTGAAGGTCTATACCGCTCGCTCGGCGAAGGGTGATATGGGCCGTCTGGATGTGTCTCACCCTGTTTGCCTTCATAAAGTGTGCAAACTCATCACTGATGAACAAGGCACCATTGTCTGTAACTGGCACCTCCGGAATGCCGTGAGCGCTGAAGGAGAGTCGCCATTTCTCCACGGTGGCCTTCGACGTGGTTGGTGACATCCGATGGATGTCTTGCCACTTGGAATGGGCATCTTCTATGAGTAAAAACACAGAAACATGAAAAAAACCAGAAAAATCTGCATGCAGTTAGTCCCAAGGTCAGGCCGGCCATTCCCATGGGTGTGGTGGTGCGGCTGGCAGAAGCTTCTGATGCTCCTGGCAAATGGCACATTGTTGGGCCAGTTGTTTGATCTCGCCATCCAGGCCTGGCCACCACATGTAGCTTCTGGCCAGCATCTTCATTTTCGACACCCCTGGCTATCCGTTGAGCAGATCCTGGAGTATGGCCCGTCTGCCTTGACTTGGGATCACGGTGCGAATCCCCCACAGGAGGATGCCATCTTCCACAATGAGCCCCCATATCCTGGTCAAAGGCCTGTAGTTCTTTGGCAGCTTCTCTTGCTGGCCGTCGTGCAAAATGATGTGGTGTAATTTCACCAATACTGAATCCTTTTGCATCCAGGCACATAGTTGGGTGGCAATGATTAGTAAGGTGTCCATAAAATGTTGTGTTAAAACAACCTCATCAGCCATTGATGGAGATGGGGGCCATATTAGTAATAGAAGCCGGCTCAACGTGTCTGCATTTGTGATCTGCATGCCTGGGTGATGCTCAAATACGTACTCATACGCCATTAGCAATAGGGCCCATCACTGAATCCAGACAGATGCTATTGGCAGGATCACCTTGTCCGCTTTAAAAAGCCCTAGCAATGGCATGTCGTCTGTCACAATGGTGAATTGATGCCTATTCAGATACTGATGAAATTCCTTCACTGCAAAGATGAGGGCCAGACCTTCTTTTACAAATTGGGCATAATTACGTTCCACCACGTCCAAAGTCCGTACGCTATTGACCTCTCCCATCCATCCCCCATGCAGTAGGCTAATACTGCCCTGACGCCATAAGCTGTGTCTTCGCATGTCAGCAAAAGGGGCTTGGAAGGGTTGTAATGGGTCACTCACCCCAACGATGTTAGCTGCAGCTTTACCCTGGCAAAGGCTTCCTCTTGAGGCACTCACCACGCCCTTTCCTGGTGCTTCTTGAGCAATGTGTGTAGCGGTACGAGGGTGGTAGCCATGCTGGGAATAAATTTCCTACAGCAGTTCTTCGAGACCTAAGAATAACCGCAACTTTGTCGCGTTTTCTGGAGTGGAGACTTGTCTTATCGCTCGCAGCTTCTCCTCAATCGGGTGTAAGACGTCATGATCAACTCGATATCCCAAGTACCTGACTTCCTAGCGTGGAAAATGCACTTTCCCATCTTGGAAAAGTGACAGCGCTTCTTCCATGTTGCTCAGGTGATCCCTTTCTATGACTCCGGTGACCAGGACGTTGTCCAAGTAGACTGCCGCATGTGGTAGCCCTCTGAGGATGTTCTCCATGGTGCGCTAGAAAATTGTGCAAGCTGATGACACTCTAAATGGCAACCTTGTATATTCATAGAGGCCCTTGTCGATATTGATGGTCATGTAACGTCTGGAATCGGCATCCAACTAGAGACAGGCGTGAATCTTATCAAGCTTGGAAAAGGAATGATCCCAGCTAGCTTCGTGTAAAGGTCTTCTATCATCAGCATCGGGTACCTGTCCAGACAAGAGGCCTTGTTTACGGTCAACTTATAATCCCCACACAGACGTCCAGTTTTGTCATCTTTAGCACCGGGACTACTGGCACTGCCCAATTGGCAAAACATATGGGCTGGATGATACCGATACAATTGTCTGAGCTCGTCCTCAACTTTTGCCAGGAATGCTAGGTCCTAAATATTTTGGCTGGGCCTCAGGGTATCTTGGCTTTGGCCCCATTAACTTTGCCCAGGCCTTCCTGGAAGACCTCTGGGTACTTTCCCCAGACTTTGGAAAGTGGTCTGGTGCCCAACTGGAAGATCTGTTGCCAGTCCAGCTAGAGGTATTGTAGCCAATTGTGATCCAGCAAACCCGGTCTGGGGCCCTGCACTAATATTAATGGTAGCCTAACGGACTGCTGCCCACATGTCTGTGGTCATAGTCGTGCCTGCTATGGCTAGGGGTTCCCCCATGTAGGTTGTTTGTCTTGCCTCAGTGTCCCACAAACCCAGCTGCTAAATCCCCGTCCGAATTTTTGCGAATGTTGATCTCCCTGTATCTGAAACTGCAGCCCCCATGTCCAACTTCATTTCCAACGGGTGTCTGTTCGCCTTGAGAGTTATTCAGATAGGGCAACCCATGGCGCAGCAATGTCATTTAATTGCATGCACTCATCTTCAGCAGGCTCTTCTCGGTGGAGAGCCCTGCTCTGAGCTGGTGTCTCCTTTGGGAAGGGAGGCGGATTTGCTTGCTGCCTGTTTTTTTATAGAACAGTACAGCACAGAACAGGCCCTTCGGCCCTCGATGTTGTGCCGAGCAATGATCACCCTACTCAAACCCACGTATCCACCCTATACCCGTAACCCAACAACCCCCCCCCCCCTCTTAACCTTACTTTTAGGACACTACGGGCAATTTAGCATGGCCAATCCACCTAACCCGCACATCTTTGGACTGTGGGAGGAAACCGGAGCACCCGGAAGAAACCCACACACACACGGGGAGGACGTGCAGACTCCGCACAGACAGTGGTTTCCTCTCTTTGCGGCTTCACTAGCCATAAGTGCCATACCACCGTGGATCATCCTCCATTGACTCTGGGGAGTTGGCATGCCTGGTTATGGCGGCACTCGGCCAATGGGCCTTGTCCCGACGGTGTTCGGACCAGGGTGGGAGTTCCAGTGGTTCCCCCCCCCCCAGGGGGCACCATGCATCTGAATGTGGGGCATCCAATGCTGTTTACCTGCATCCCTGACATCCCTTGGAGTTCCTGTACTACCTTCGCTGTGCTCTCCCTGTGAAAGTGGGATCTCGATGGCCTTTCTCAGGCCCAGCAACGACTTGGCCAGCAATTTACACTGGGTCGCCAAATTATTTACTCCACATACAAGGCAGTCCCTGCAGCATTTTGGCCAGGGATGGCCCATAGTCGCAATACCCTGCCAGTTTGTGCAATTGCACCAGAAATCCGCTAACGGACACTCCTGGTGTTCTCTTGGCTGTGTTAAATTTGTATCTTTGCAAAATGACCGATGGCTTGGGATCGTAGTGGTTTGTCACATGCGCCACTAGCTCTTTGAACATTTTGTCTGGGCTGCGGGGTATGTTAGGATGTTTATGACTCCGTAGATGGGAGATCCACAGGATGTCAGAACACTTAGCGTCTGGCAATCATCCCCAATGACAGCATTCGCCTTAAAAAAAAAGCACATATGCTCCATGTACTGAGCCCAGTCGTCCACGCCTGCATTGAATGCAGCGAGTCTGTCAAAGAGCAGCATTTTCAACACGGTGTAAACCTTACTCCCACGTGAAGAGAGATGACTGTATTCCAAATGGCTCGCAGCGACGATTGCGGTTCCGCTTTCTCCTCATTGCCAATATGGTAATCTAAGAGGAGTTCGGGAAGGAGAGTGAAAAATGGTTTCTTTTCTTTTTTTAAATATTTTGATTGGCATTTTCAATTAGGGGCTGTTTAGTTCACTGGTTTGAAAGCAGACCAAGGCAAGCCAGCAGCACGGTTCGATTCCCGTAACAGCCTCCCCGAACAGGTGCCGGAATGTGGCGACTAGGGGCTTTTCACAGTAACTTCATTTGAAGCCTACTTGTGACAATAAGCGATTTTCATTTCATTTAACAGTATAACAGTTTGAAGTGTAAGGCACATGGTATTTACAAAGTAACAGCTCAAGTGTGTCTGATATTTACAAGCCAGTTCGTGTCCTATGTACACCAGTTTTCACAAATGGCCCGCCCTCTCCCCTCCCCATTTCCCCTGTTGGAGGTATGTTCCGTTCCTTTCCCTTTTTCCCCCAGCAGGGGATTTTTATGTTTTGTTTGGTGTGGGAGGGGAGGGCCTTGCGTGGTCCTTCCCCTCCTCCACTTGCCTTCAGTGCTTTGTTTTGTGCAGTCTTTGGGATCTTTTCCGTCCCCTCCCCCCCCTCTGCCCCTGCCTCTTATACGTATCCTCCCTTGTCTTTTTCTCTCTTTTCTCCCCACCCCCCTCTCTTCCTAGTTGCTGTTGCCTTCAAACAGGTCTTGGGGCAGGCTGATGATAAGCCCCACGCTTTGTGGAAGCCCTCGTCCGACCCTCGGATGGTGTACTTGATCTTCAGGTGGAGAAATTCTGCCAAGTCTACCAGCCAGTCTGCAGCTTTGGGTGGTGCTGCTGATCGCCAGCCGAGCAGGATTCTCCGGCGGCGATTAGGGATGCAAAAGCCAGGGCGTCGGCCCTCTTTCCCATATGAAGGACTGGCTGGTCCGATACCCCAAAGACTGCCACTCTCGGGCATGGCTCCACCCTCACCCCCACAACCTTGGACATCGCCTCGAAGAAGGCTGTCCAGAACCCGACAAGTCTGGGGCAGGCCCAGAACATTGGGCATGGTTGGTTGGGCCTCCCTGGCACCTTTCACATTTGTCCTCCACCTCCGGGAAGAACCTGCTCATTCGGGTTCCAGTCAGGTGGGTTCTGTGCACCACTTTAAACTGCATAAGGCTTAGCCTAGCACAGGAGGAAGTGGAGTTGGCCCTGCTCAGTGCTTTGCTTCAGAATCCTCAGTCCACTTCTGTCCCCCAGTTCCATATTGCCGTCTAGTTTTGTCCATGGTAGCCTTGCCCTGTCTAGTAACCATCTACGTTTGTTCCCACAGTTCCTCCCTCCTTATTGTCTGTGTTAATTAGTTCCTGTAGGAGAATGTCTCTCAGGGCCCTGGGGTACCTTGCCGTCTCCTGAATGAGAAAGTGTTTAATTTGGAGGTGCCTCAGCTCCTGTCCTGTCGGTAGGTCGAGGTCCTCTGTTAGTTTGTCTAAGTTTGTCTAGTTTGTTAGTTTGTCTGTCCCCTATGTAGAGATCGCAAACTGCTAACGCCCCCCCCGGTCCTGTCTCCACTTTTTAAAGGTGGCATCGAGCATGGCCGGCGGGAATTTGTGGTTGCCGATGGTGGGGGTCATGGAGGACAGCTCGGTTGGCCGAAATGTTGCCGCATTTGATTTCATGTCTTCAATGTGGCTACCACCATTGGGCTGGTGTGTGTGCTTTGATGGGGGGGGGGGGGATGAGAGGGCTGCCGTGGCAAATGCTCAGAGGGTCATTCCCTTGCAGCATCAGCCATTCCTTAGTTGGCTCTGATATCCATCCCCTCACCCATCCATCACCCTCTTGGCTGTGGCCACCCAGTGGTAGTACTGTGGATTTGGTAAGGCTAGCCTGCCCATGTTTTTCCTCCATTGCAACATTGACTTTGGTATCCTCTGGTTCTTCCCCCCCCCCCCCCCCCCCCCCCCCCCCCACACACACACACACACACACACACACACAATTGTTATAATCATTTTGTCCACTTTGTGGAAATAGGCCTTGGGGATGAAGATCGTTATGGATCACGACATGAAGAGAAACCTCGGCAGTACGTTCATTTTGATCTTCTGCACTCTCTCCGCCAGGGAAAGCGGGAGTGCATCTCATCTCTTGAGATCCTTTTTTACTTCCTCCACCAGACTGGTCAGGTTCCACTTGTGGATCTGTGTCCAGTCGTGGGATATCTGGATATCTGGATCCCCAGGTGGCGGAATATGTTTTGGGCTGGTTGAATGTTAGTCCCTCCAGCTCTGTCCCTCCCCCATTCAGGTTCACCGGGATTGCCTCGCTCTTGCCCAAGTTGAGTTTGTAACCCAAGAAGGCTCTGAACTCTCTCAGAAGTTGCATGATTGCTTTCAGGCCTTTCTGTGGGTCCGAGATGTAGAGGAGCAGGTCATCTGCATAGAGTGAGGCTCTGTGTCTCTGCCTCCTCTTCGGATGCCCTTCCAGCCTTCCGCATCTCGCAGAGCAATTGCCAGGGCAAACAGGAGCGGGGACAGTGGGCATCCCTGCTTTATGCCTCTGTACAGCTGGAAGTATTCAGAGCTGCTGGTGTGGGTCTGAATGCTCGCCTTGGGGGCATTGTACAGGAGTTCCCACGAGGTGAACCCTGTCCCTAGCCCAAACCGGGGTACTTCCATTTGACTCTGTCAAAGGCCTTTTCTGCGTGGAGAGACATGATCACCTCTGGTGTTCTCTCCCCGGATGGGTCATTATTACATTCAGCAGATCCCTGATCTCACAGTTTTCTGTCTACCCTTGACAAAGCCTGTCTGGTCCTTTGCGACCATCTCTGTTACGCAGTACTCGAGTGTCTTGGCCAGGACCTTCGCGAGTACCTTCGCGGCTATATTCAGCAGTGAAATCACAGAATCATAGAATTTACAGTGCAGAAGGAGGCCATTCAGCCCATCGAGTCTGCACCGGCTTTTGGAAAGAGCACCTTACCCAAGGTCAACAACTCCACCCTATAGCCATAACCCAGTAACCTCACCCAACACTAAGGGCAATTTTGGACATTAAGGGCAATTTATCATGGCCAATCCACCTAACCTGCACATCTTTGGGTCTATATGATCCACATTCCGTCGGGTCCTTGTCTTTTTTGGGTATCAGTGACATCGTGGCTTGTGTTAGTGTATGAGGCAAGGTGTCCCTCGATAACGAGTCTTCAAACATGTGTGGGGCCAGGGCAGGTGCAAATTTCTTATACAAGTCTGCCAGGAACCCGTCGTGTCCCGCCGTTTTCCCTGCCTGCATGGAGCTGATACTCTTCATGATCTCTCCCAGTCCCACTGGTGCTCCCAGCTCCTCCCGCCTATCGTGCCCCACAACTGGCATGTCTAGTCCATCGAGGAACCGTTTTACCTCCGCATCGCCGTCGGGGGTTGGGAGGTGTACAGCCTTCGGTAGAATGTCTCAAAGGTTCGGTCACATCTTTTTGGTCGATTACCAGTCTGCCTCTGCTATTCTTCACCTGGGCCATCTCCCTTGTGGCTGCCTGCTTTTTCAAATGGTGAGGCAGGAGGTAGCCAGCTTTCCCCCGGTACTCGGAGAAGGTCCCCCGTGCCTGGTGGAGTTGGTGCACTGATTTCCTAGTGGATAGCAGGTTAAAATCCATCTGCAGATTTTCCCTCTCCGGCAGAAGCTCCACGGTCTGGGCCTCAGAGTACTTTCTGTCCATCTCCAGGATGACGTCGATTAGTTGCTGCCTGGACATCCTCTCTTCCCTGTCTCTCCAAGTTGTGTAGGCTGTAATCTCTCCCATAATCACTGCCGTTAGTGACTCCCAGAATGTGGAAGGTGAGCCTTCCCAGCTCCGGTTGTTTGTAACGTATTCACATATGGCCTGTGATATTTTCTGGCAGAAGACCTTATCGGCCAAGAGGTCCTTTACCAACCTCCACGTGGGGAGCTGGGCACGGCCTGTCTCCAACTTCACATCCATATAATGTGAAGCATGGTCAGAGATAACTATCGCGGGGAATACCACTCTTACTATTCCTGGAAGCACCAGTTTCTCCACTGTAAAGAAGTCTATCTTTGAGTATGCCTTGTGGTCCAGTGAAAAGAATGAGAATTCCCTCTCACTGCGGTGTAGGAACCAACATGGGTCCACCGCCCCATCTGCTCCATGAATGTTGCCATCTCCCTGGCCATCCCCATACTTTTCCCCGATCTGGGTTTCAATCGGTCTGTCAACGGGTCCTGTACACAGTTGAAAGCGCCCCATCCATGATCAGTTTGTGCATGTCAATGTCGGGAATTTCCGCCATGGTCTTTTTTATGAAACCTGTGTTGTCCCAGTTGGGTGCGTACACATTAACCTGGACTGCCGGTGCCCAGTCTAGGACACCACTGACCATGACGTACCGTCCTCCTTGGTCCATAACCACCCTTGTTGCCGTGAATCTCATCCTCTTACTAATCAATATGGCTACTCCCCTAGCCCTCGTCCTGTAACACAAGTGATACGTCTGTCCCACTCAGCCCTTTCTTACCTGCGTTTGGTCCTCTCTCAGGTGTGTTTCCTGTAGGAAGACTATGCCAGCTTTCAGGCTTCTCAGATGGGCAAAAATGGTTTATTTTCAACTCTTGGTTCATGAAAAGTACATACAAGCAACAGTCCAACTCCCAGCGGGGACTGTTCTGGAATATTGACTCCTGTCTGGGCCGTGTTTCATCCTGTGGAATTAAAGAGATCACTGACGCGCGCCCACCCCTCAGCATTGGGAGCTCAGACTCCACGAGGCTCACTGGGAGATTAATCAGGTCGTCCCCGTAGGTTTAGTGGGGTTATAACAGAGATAGAGAGCATTTAGATTTATTGGGCGGGATTTTCCACTACCTGGCGGGGCGGGGGGTCCCGGCGGGACGGAGTGGCGTGAACCACTCCGGCGTAGGGCCGCCCCAAAGGTGCGAATCCTCCGCACCTTCAGGGGCTAGGCCCGCCCCGGAGTGGTTTGTGCCCCGCCGGCCGGCAGGAAAGGGGCTTGGCGCCACGCCAACCGGCGCCGAAGGGCCTCCGCTGGCCGGCGCGAGTTGGCGCATGCGCGGGAGCATGCGCAGAGGGCTTCGCTTCCTCACCGGGAATGGCGGACCGGTACAGCCTCCGGTGCGAAAGGATAGAGTGGGCCACAATCGCGGGCCAGGCCACCGTGGGGGCACCTCCCGGGGCCAGATCCCCCCCCCCCCCCCCCCCCCCCGTGCCCCCCCAAGAACCCCGGAGGCCACCCGCGCTGCCATGTCCCGCCGGTAAGGACCTACTCTAATTTACGCCAGTGGGACCGGCAAAAGACGGACGGGACTTCGGCCCATCGTGGGCCGGAGAATTCGGGCAGCCCCGCGGCCCATTGAGTCGTGCCAGACCCCGCCATTCTCCAAGGCGGGCGGCGCGACTCACGCCAGGCCAATTTTTGGGGGCTTGGAGAATTTGGAGGACGGCGGGATTCACGCCGACCCCCGGCGATTTTCCGACCCGGCGGGGGGGGGGGGGGGGGGGTCGGAGAATCCCGCCCAATATCTTTTTAAAAGACAATAAATTAAATCAGTGTTTTTCAAACATATTTGCCCAGGACCCATTTTTACCAAGCGGGATGCATGCTGGCCAACCTTTTACCTTCACAGCTCCAGGGTCCCAGGTTCGATTCCTGGCTTGGGTCACAGTCTGTGTGGAGTCTGCACCTTTCTCCTCGTGGGTTTCCTCCAGTTTTCTCACACAAGTCCCGAAAGATGTGTTGTTAGGTAATTTGGACATTCTGAATTTCCCCTCTGTGTACACGAACAGGTGCCGGAATGTGGCGACTAGGGGCTTTTCACAGTAACTTCATTGCTATTTGCCTTCGAACAGGTCTTGGGACAGGCTGATGAAAGGCCCCCACACTTTGTGGAAGCCCTCGTCCAACCCCCAGATGATGTATTTAATCTTCTCCAGGTAGAGTAATTCCGCCAGGTCTGCCAGCCAGTCTGCAGCTGTGGGTGGTGCTGCCGGACACTAGCTGCGCAGGATTCTCCGGCGTGCGATTAAGGAATCAAAAGCCAGGGTGTCAGCCCTCTTCCCCACATGTAGTTCTGGCTGGTCCGATACCCCGAAGACTGCCACTCTCGGGCACGGCTCCGCCCTCACCCCCACAACCTCGGACATGGCCTAGGAGGAGACTATCCAGAACCCAACAAGTCTGGGGCAGGCCCAGAACATGTGGGCGTGGTTGGCCGGGCCTCCCTGGCACCATTCACATTTGTCCTCCACCTCTGTGACGAACCTGTTCATTTGGGTTCTGGTTAGGTGTGCTCTGTGCACCACTGTAAACTGCATGAGGCTTAGCCTTGCGCAGGAGGAGGTGGAGTTAGCTCTACTCAGTGCTTTGTTCCAGAGTCCCCAACTCACTTCCGTCCCTACTTTGTCCTCTCATTTCTTCCTGGCTCCGTTCAATGGTGTCCTTACCCATTTCATCAATCGTCCATCGATGTCTCCACTGTTCCCCACTTCCTTACTGTCCATGTTTAATAGTCCCTCCATTAGAGTGTCTCTGGGGACCCTAGGGTATCTCTACGTCTCCTTGCTGAGAAAGTGTTTGATTTGAAGGTGCCGGTGTTCCTGTCCCGTCGGTAGCTCCAGATCTTCCGTTAGTTCGTCTCGGGTTGCGAGTCTGTCCTTGACCACTAGCATCCCCCCACCGTGTCTCCATTTTTTAAAGGTGGTGTCGGGCATAGCTGATGGGAATTTGCCGGCACTACAGATGGGGCCATGGAGGACATCTTGATTAAACCAAAATGCTGCCTCATTTTGTTCCAAGTCCTCAATGTGGCTACCACCACTGGGCAGGATGTGTATTTTGCCAGGGGAATGTTGGGGGCACTCCGTGGCGAGTGCCCGGAGCGTTGTTCCTTTGCAGGAGGACTCCTCCAGCCTCACCCATTCCTTGTTGGGTTCTCGTGTCCATTCCCTCACCCTCTCAGTTGTGGCTGCCCAGTGGTAGTATTGCAGATTCGTGAGGGCCAGATCTGGGCTAGGCTGCCCATATTTATCCTCCCTTGCAGTGTCGGCTTGGGGATCCTTGGGTTCTTCCCCCCCCCACACACACACACACACACAAACACCATGATCGTTTTTGTCTATCCCTTGGAAAAAGGCCTTGGGGATGAAGATCGGTATGGATCTGAACAGGAAGAGGAACCTCGGCAGCACGTTCATCTTGATCTTCCAGGGAGAGCGGGAATGCATCTCATCTCTGTAGGTCCTTTTTAACTTCCTCTGCCAGACTGGTCAAATTCCACTTGTGGATTGTGTCCAGTTCTGGGCTATCTGCATCCCCAGGTAAGGGAATTTGCTTTGGTCTAGCAGGAATGGTAGACCTTCAGCTCTGTCCTCCCCCATTCGGATTCACTGGTAATGCCTCGCTCTTACCCAGCTTGAGTTTGTAGCCCAAGAAGGCCCCAAACTCTTCCAGGAGCTTCATGATTGCTTTCAGGGTTTTCTGTTGGTCCGAGATGTACACGAGCAGACTCTGTGCTCTCTGCCTCCTCTTTGGATGCCCTTCTAGCCTTTCACGTCTCGCAGAGCAATCGCCAGGGGTACGATTTCCAGGGTGAACAAGACAGTTCCGGGGACAATGGGTATTCCTGCCTTGTGCCTCTGTGCAGCTGGAAGTATTCAGAGCTGGTGGTATTGGTCTGATCGCTCACCTTGGGGGCGTTGTACAGGAGTTTCACCCATGAGATGGACCCCGTCCCTAGCCCAAACCGCTCCAGTACCAAGGTACTTCCATTTGACTTTGTCGAAGGCCCTTCCTGCGTTCAGGGAGGCGATCACCTCTGGTGTTCTCTCCCCGGATGGGGTCAGTATCACATTCAGCAACCGCCTGATGTTCACAGTTAGCAGTCTCCTCTTGACAAAGCCCATCTGATGCTCTTCAGTCTCTTAGCCAGGACTTTGGTGAATATCTTTGCGTCCACATTGAGCAGTGAGATGGGTGTGATTCGCATTCCGTCGGGTCTTTATATTTTTTGGGTAAGCGATATCGTGGCCTGTGTTAGCGTTGGAGGCAGGGTGCCCCTCGCTAGCGAGTCTGCAAACATGTCCTTTCGGTGCATGGCCAGAGCAGGTGAGAATTTTTTATAGACGTCCACCAGGCACCATAAGAGCATAAGACCTGAAGACATAGGAGCAGAATTAGGCCACTCAGCCCATCGAGTCTGCCCCGCCATTCAATCGTGGCTGATATTTTTCTCATCCCTATTCTCCTGCCCTCTCCCATCAGGTCCTGGCGCTTCCCCACCTGCATGGAGCTGATGTTCTTCATGATCTCTCCCAGTCCTATTGGTGCTTCCACCTACCCTTGCCTATTGTCTCCCATGACTGGCATGTCCAGCCCATTGAGGAACCGTGTTCTCCCCGCGTCCCCATCGGTGGTTCAGAGGTTTACAGCCCCCGGTAGAAGGTCTCAAATGCTCGGTTGACCTTTGGTTCTGCTACCAGTCTGCCTCTGCTGTCCTTGACCTGCGCTATTTCCCTGTGGCTGCCAGCTTTCTCAGCTGGTGAGCCAGTAGGCCGCCAGCCTTTTCTCCGAGTTGGTGGAAGGTCCCCTGTGTGTGGCGGAGTAGGCGCACTGCCTTCCTGGGGGTAGCAGGTTAAAGTCCATCTGCAGATTTTTCCTCTCCGTCAGAAGATCTATGGTCGGGGTCTCGGAGTATTTTCTGTCAACCTCCAGGATGGAGTCGATCAGCTGCTGCCTGGCCTCCCTCTCTTCCCGATTCCTACGTGCCTTACAGGCTATAATCTCTCCCCTAATCACCGCCTTCAGTGCCTCCCAGAACGTGGAAGGTGAGACTACCTCGTTCTGGTTGGTGATGTACTCGCCTACGGCCTGTGATGTTTACTGGCAGAAGAACTTCCCGGTCAAAAGGTCAGTTTCCAACCTCCATGTGGGGTGTTGGGCACAGCCTGTTTCTAACCTCACATCCATGTAATGTGGAGCGTGGTTGGAGATGACTATCGTGGAGTATCCCACCCTTAATATTTCTGGAAGTACCGATTTCCCCACTGCAAAGAATTCAATCCGTGTGTATACTTTGTGCACCGGCGAAAAGAACGAGAATTCCCTCTCACTGGGGTGCAGGAACTGCCATGGGTTGAACCGCCCCATCTGCTCCATGAAGGCTCCCAGTTCCCAAGCCATGCCTGTCTTTTTCCCCTGTTCTGGGACTCAATTGGTCCATCCATGGTTCCTGTACACAGTTGAAGTCCCCACCCCCATGATCAGTGTGTGTGTCGATGTTGGGGACTTCCTCCATGGTCTTCTTTATGAATTCCGTGTCGTCCCAGTTGGGAGCGTACACATTTCCCAGATCTACCATTGCCCCGTCCAGGAAACCGCTGACCATGATGTACCGTCCCCCTGGGTGCGTGACCGTCCTTGTCAATGTCAACTTTGTTCTCTTGTTAATCAGTATAGCTTCTCCCCTCGCCCTCGGCCCGTATCATGAGTGATACGTCTGTCCCACCCAGTCCTTCCTTATCTGCAGTCAGTCCTTCTCCCTCAGGTGTGTCTCTTGCAGGAAGACTGTCGACTTTCAAACTTCTTAAATGGGTGAAATCTCTGGATCTTTTCACAAAGGCTGTTAAGTCCCCTGATATTCCAGGTGATAATCTTGTTGGGGTTCTTTTCCCCTCCTTCCTGCGGCATCAACCATGAAATGAAATGAAAATCGCTTATTGTCACGAGTAGGCTTCAATGAAGTTACTGTGAAAAGCCCCTAGTCGCCACATTCCGGCGCCTGTCCGGGGAGGCTGGTACGGGAATCGAACCGTGCTGCTGGCCTGCTTGGTCTGCTTTAAAAGCCAGCGATTTAGCTGAGTGAGCTAAACCAGCCCCATACTTACCTGATGGAAATGCCCCTGCACTCCAGGGTTTCCCTTTGTCCAGGGGCCCCCAACATGGTCGGCAACTGTGTGCCCGCCATGTGGGTACGCCCCTGCACTCCGGAGTCTCCCTTTGTTTAGGGACCCTCCGAAGTGGCTGCTTGTGGTTCCACCTTGTTCCTTCAGCCTACACCTTCCCTGCTGAAGCCAACCCAAACACCAACCCTTTCTTCCCTTCATGTTCCTTTTGTGTTCCTTCACACCCCTCCCCCACAACCCCCTCCCTGTATGGCCCCCTCCCCATCTCCCCATGTGTTCCCGCTCCCTGCCCTTGTGGTCCCCCCTCCCTCCTCACCTAGCTAGACGCTCCCTCCCTGCCAGGAGGTGCGTTACGGCATCCCTTGCTGTCTTTCTTCCTGTGCTAGCTATCCCTGATGGTGTGGTGGCTCTCCTCCCGGGGCTGATCTTACCCTTAATTTATGCTCACTGTCTAACTGCACCCTCTGCCTGTACCTCACCCTGACCTGCATTCCCCTGTCCTCGTCCTTCCGTGACCTGGTCTTTTTGATCAGACCGAGGCAGCACAGTCCCGCGCAAAAATATCAAGTGCCCAAGAAGTCTCTACCTTTTTCGCTTTCCTTCTCTGTTCTGCCTTCATCGCTGCCTCTTCTGCCCCTTGTCCAGACAGTTTGTCCACCCAAATTCATTTGCCTTCACCGGGGTGTTAAAGTAATGCTCCTTGTTCTGGAGGTGACCCAGAGCCTGGCTGGGAATAACATTCCGAATTGCACCCCGTACGGCCGATTTTGCCTGATTAAATTCGACCCTGCATTTTGCCAAGTCCGCCCCAATGTCCTGATATACTCGGATATTGTGCAATAACCAGGTACTCGCCTTGGTCTGTCTTGCCCACTTCAGGATCCTCTCACGATCCTGGTAACAATGCTGCTTCGCGATGACTGTCCACGGTTGTTCCCCTGCCTTGAGTTTCGGCCTGAGCGACCTGTTCGCTCTGTTGATCTCTGGGGGGTTCGAGAAGTTGTCTTTCCCAACTAGGTTTCCCAGCATTTGGCCGACATAGCTCGTTGGACCCCAGCCCTCAATACACTCTGGCAGGTGCACAATTCGAATGTTCTGGCATTGGGACCTGTTTTCTTGGTCCTCGACTTTCCCTTTTAAGTTCCCTTGGGCCGCCAACATTTTAACTTCTACCTTCAGGGCGACGATCCTGTCGCTCTGGTCCCTTAAGGATTTCTCTATTTCATGGATTGTTGTTTCCTGTCCTTCCACCTTCTTCCCAAATCAATCGATTGTTTTTTGCACAGTGGCCATTGCCTCTGTCACTGCCACCTTGACCCTGATCTGGATTTTGACCTTTATCGCCTCTTTCATCATGGTCAGTTTCTTCATAAGGAATGTCTTCCATCCATCTCCAGGTGGTGGGGGGGCGGAGGGAAGCTAAAGATTAGGGTATCGGCCTCCATGTCTCCTGGGTGACCGAGGCCCCCTTGCCTCGTGGGTCTGCCGGCTCGTCCGCCTGCTTCTCGAGGCCTTTTCCGCCACTTCTGTCGACCTTTTGACCCCTCAAGCTCCCGTTCGTGGGCATTCTGGTTCTATTCTTTCCTTTTCTTAGTTAGGCTAAGTTGCTTTCGGATTTTTGGGCAAAATCCACCTGTAGGTGCCTATTTCGTTCTGGTCTGGAGGAGAGCTACCTGATGTGTGTCCACTCAGCACATCACCGCCCGCAGTGGCATAATTAATAACCCACATCTCAAGTAATTAGTTCGTGCTCCTTTGTTCCTGTTTTTCAGTTTCTTCTTCATGGATTGTTCATCAGAGGCCTTGGAGTTCACACCAGCAGTGCTGGCAGCTATAAAACGGAGAAATCGCTCTCACGCCCAGAACATGTGCTGTCAGTGGACTCTCTCTGCCGCCGCTCCAGGCAGGAAGACTCCAGTGATTTAATTTTAAAAATCTGCTCCTGGGTCAGCGCGCTGATGTCGGGAGAAGGCGTTCTGTGCAGCTCGGCTTATGTGTAATATGTGACCGAACAGCAACGCCTAGAAGGATGTTTACAGATGTGTGTTTCAAAATGCATTTTTCAAGTCTCCAGTTCTGGCTTGTTAAATGTGTGGTGTACTAGAAACCAGATACATGACCTGAGGCAAAACATTTGGCTCTGGGTAACAACACAACCACTTTTGCCAGCACAGAACGATTTTGGCCTATATTGCAGGTTGAAATCAAGGGCTTGGAGGAAAATAAAACTGTGGTAGAAATAGTTCTCCCTTCCCTGCAGAGAGCTAGGAGCTGGACTGGTTTCGTATCCAGCCATCTAACAATAGGAATTGTGGTTCAAATATAACAGAAAGCTAATCTTCTCCCAACACAACAAGAACAAAATATTTTCACACATAAATCAATGCAAAATAGAATATGGAACACACAGTTTAAGAAGCTGATTGTCTCTTTAAAGCTCTACTGACAAATGGTTTTATAAATAGAGGCATAGAGTACAAGAGCAAGGACTTTGTAATAGACCTTTACTAAATACTGATTTGGCCTCAAGTATTTTGAACTGTTCTGGGCACCGCACTTTAAAAAGAATGTGAAGGCTACAGAGTATAAAAAAGTTTGAGAATGGTTCTGGGGACGAGAGGCTACAGTTACTCGGAAAGAGTGGAGAAACTGGGGCTGTCCTCCTTAGAGCTCAGAAAGTTGAAAGGAGATTTTATGGAAGGTGCTCAAAATCATGAGGGATCTGGACAGAGTAGGTAGAGAGAAAGTCAATTTAAAATGATTGCGAAAAGGATAAAAAGCGACACCAGGATGAATATTTTTCAGCAGTGGTTAGGATCAGGAATGCACCGTCTGAAAATGCGGTTAAGGTGGGTTTAAAGCAGCAGCTGTTATAAGTATCAGAGGCTTCCTCAAAAGCCAAGTACACTTCAAAGGGTCTCATAACCCTTGACAGCCTATGAAATGCATCTCTTCTATTAAATTTCATATAGCAGTACGTTGCATTAGCCAGTGATTGATAGTCTTATTACTTCAGAGACTTGGTCGATTGTTGATCTATCTTTCCCTTCATGCTTGAATGCATCATTCGTACCCTGCTTTGTTGCTAACCACAATGTTTATAAACACTCGTGTTATGATTGACAGTCCATAATCGTCACCACATCAAAAGCGGCTAAGTGCTTTCTGTTGTGAAAATAAAGGAAGTGAAAGCAGGATTTGCATTGTGGGGGGAGGAGGGCCTTCCGATGGACTTTGGAGGCAACCTCAGGTATGCACCGACTTCCTTGACCCACCATGAACTCCATCGTGTCAGGTTCACACTTGGGAAAGCTTTCACCAAATCCCGCCGGGAGGAATATCCGCTGTGGAGACTTGGCCCTTGGGTTGCGGGGCAGTGCATTCTCCGACATGAATCCCTCTCCCCTACCCCCAACACACATAAGGGAACGCCCCCATTCACCAATGGAGAAGGTTGCCCCCTCTGAGTGCTCCTTGGAACTGTTCCCTGACAGTGCCAGGAGACAGTGCCAAGGGATCCTGACAGGGGGCACTGCCCAGCCTTGGCCTTCAACCCAAGGACCTCCAGTCACCTCTGCACCTCTGGCTATCAATTTCGAAAAGCAGTAGTGATTCCACCGGTGTGACACCACGGTGGCAGGAGTGAGCATCTAATGTGCCGGGAAGCAATGTCGTTAAGCTATATTGATATTAAATACACTTAAATTCATGGAAATCAGGTTCATATCCTTTCTGGGTGTGAACCTGATTACGTCACCAATGGGAGTATGAGGAGGAATGCAAACAGATCTCGCTGCCGCAAATCCCGTTATGGTCCCTGCGGCGAATGGGCCCTGAAAATCACACCCATTAACGTTTTTATATATAAAAACTGTTGCATCTAGCACCATAAATACTATTTTAAAAAATAAAATGTTCACAATTCACTTGAAGCTTGAAGCTTTTGAGTGGCTCACATTTATAAAGTTTCATGATGAAATCCAAGTGCAGGGATGTACTGTTGAGGCTGGATAAGGCTCTGGTCAGACCCCTTTTGGAGTATTGTGAGCAATTTTGGCCCCGTATCTAAGGAAGGATGAGTTGGCCTTGGTAAGGATCCCGAAGAGGTTCACAAGAATAATTCTTGGAATGAAGAGCTTGTCATATGAGGAGCGGTTGAGGACTCTGGGTCAGTACTTGTTGGAGTTTAGAAGGATGAGGGGGGATCTTATTGAAACTTACAGGATACTGAGAGGCCTAGATAGAATGGACGTGGAGAGGATGTTTCCACTAGTAGGAAAAACTAGAACCCGAAGCCACAGCCTCAGACTGAAGGGACAATCCTTAAAAATTGAGATGAGGAGGAATTTCTTCATCAAGAGGGTAGTGCATCTATGGAACTCTTTGCCACAGAAGGCTGTGGCAGCCAAATCACAGAATCACAAAGTCCTACAGTGCAGAAGAGGCCCTTCAGCCCATCGAGTCTGCGCCAATCCTGACCTGTCCACCTAATCCCTCATCAGCTCTTGGCCCATAGCCTTGAATGTTATGACCTGCCAAGTAGTCATCCATGTACGTTTTAAAGGATGTGAGGCATCTCGCCTCTATCCCCCTACCAGGCAGTGCATTCCAGACCGTCACCACTCTGGGTGAAAAAACTTTCCCTCAAATCCCCCCTAAACCTCCCACCCCTCACTTTGAACTTGTGTCCCCTCATAACTGACCCTTCAACTAGGGGGAACAGCTGTTCCCTATCCACCCTGTCCATGCCCCTCATAATCTTGTACACCTCAATCAAGTCACCCCTCAGTCTTCTCTGCTCTAGAGAAAACAACCCGAGCCTATCCCACCTCTCTTTATAACTTAAATGTTCCATCCCAGGCAACATTCTGGTGAATCTTCCCTGCACCCCCTCCAGTGCAATTACACCCTTCCCATAATGTGGTGACCTGAATTGCACACAGTACTCCAGCTGTGACCTCACCAAAATTCTATACAGCTCCATCATGACCTCCCTGCTTTTGTAATCTATGCCCCAATTGATAAAAGCGAATGCCTTTTTCATCACCTTATTAACCTGCTCTTCCGTCTTCAGAGATCTGTGGAAACATGTGCCACGGTCCCTTTGCTCTTCCCAGTGTCAGACCTTTCATAGTATACTTTCTTATTAAATTATTCCTTCCAAAGTGTATCATCTCACACTTCTCAGGATTAAATTCCATCTGCTACTTATCCGCCCATTTGACCAACTCATCTATATCTTGCTGTAACCCAAGAGACTCAGTCTCACTGTTAACCACCCGGCCAATCTTTGTGTCAGTCGCAAACCTATTGATCCATAGTTATCTATGTAATTTATATAAATGACAAACGATAGGGAGCCCAGATGGATCCCTGTGGTACGCCACTGGTCACTGGCTTCTAGACACTAAAGCAGCCATCAATTATCGCCCTCTGTCTCCTACCGCTAAGCCAATTAGGAATCCACGTTATCAAATCATCCTGTTTCCCATGAGGTGGATGATCAGCCATGATCGTGATAAATGGCGGAGCAGGCTCAAAGAGTCAAAAGGCCTCCTCCTGCTCCTTCTCCTATCTTCTATGTTAACTGCACTACTCTCATTTATAACCTGGTTACATGCTCAAAAAATGCAATCAAATCTGTTAGGCATGACCTCCCTCTGACAAAGCCATTCTGACTCTCCCCATTCAAACCTTGCCTCTCCAAGTGAAGATAGATTCTCTCCTTCAGAATCTTCTCCAGTAGTTTCCCAACCACTGACATGAGACTCACTAGTCTGTAGTTCCCTGGCTTATCTCTACAACCTTTCTTAAATAGTGGGACCACATTAACTGTTCTCCAGTCCTCTGGCACCTCTCCCATGGCCAGAGAGGAATTAAAAATTTGGGTCAGAGCCCCAGAAATCTCCTCCCTTGCCTCCCACAGCAGCCTGGGACACAATTCATCCGGACCTGGAGATTTATCCACTTTTGAGCCCCCCAATACCTCCAATATCTTGTCATTCCCTATGACAATTTGCTCAAGAACCTCACAATCTGTCTCTCCGAGTTCCATAACTACCTCCTCATTCTCTTGGGTGAAGATAGATGTGAAATATTCGTTCAACACCCTACCAATGTCCTCTAGCTTCACCCACTGATTTCCCCCTTTCCCTGGTTATCCTCTTCCCATTGATATACTTATAGAATATCTTGGGATTTTCTCTACTTTTACCAGCCAGAGCTTTCTTATATCCCTTCTTTGCTCTCCTAATTGATTTCTTAAGCTCCATCCTGTACTTTCTGTACTCCACTAATGCTTCTGCAGACTTGCTCCCCTTAAACTTGTTAAAAGCCTTTCATAGATCATAGAATTTACAGTGCTTTCTTTTCCTTCTCATCGTATCTTGAATTTCTCTGGTCATCCATGGCTTTCTGGGTTTGTTACATCTTCCTATTACCCTAGAGGGAACATTTAAGGCCTGTACCCTCCCCATTTCACCTTTGAACGTTCCCCACTGCTCCTCTGTAGATTTCCCCTCAAGTAACTCTTTCCAATCTACCTTGGTCAGATCCTGCCTTATTTTGTTAAAAATCTGCTCTCCCCCAATCCAAAACATGTTTTTGCAACTTGTCTATTTCTTTTTCCATAACAACTTTAAATTGAACTATGTTGCTTTCGCTGTCACTAAATGCTCCCCCACCAACACATCAACCACCTGTCTGGCTGAGTGTCGTTAAGACAGAGATAAATAGGTTCTTTATTAATAAGGGGATCAAGGGTTAAGGGGAGAAAGCAAGAGAAAGGAGGGCAGCACGGTAGCACAAGTGGATAGCACTGTGGCTTCACAGCGCCAGCGTCCCAGGTTCGATTCCCCGCTGGGTCACTGGCTGTGCAGAGTCTGCACGTTCTCCCTGTGTCTGCGTGGGTTTCCTCCGGGTGCTCCGGTTTCCTCCCACAGTCCAAAGACGTGCAGGTTAGGTGGATTGGCCATGATAAATTGCCCTTAGTGACCAAAAAGGTTAGGATGGGTTAGTAGGTTACGGGGATAGGATGGAAGTGACGGCTTAAGTGGGTCGGGCAGATTCGATGGGCCGAATGGCCTCCTTCTGCACTGTATGTTCTATGTATGTTCTATGAGAAACATATCAGCCATGATTGAATGGCGGAGCAGTTTCGATGAGCCGAGTGGCCTAATTCTGCTCCTGTATCTTATGGTCTCAATAACAATTAAGCTCTGACTGAGCCTAACCTGTACTGTAAAGGGTTAGTCATCAGCTGGCAGGTGGTATGAACACCATTTGTATCTCATGAATGCTGATTAAAACAGTTGCCCACGGACATCCCGTCAGGCTTTCCACTTTTGCGGTACGCCAACGGGAAATCATGTCAGCATCAATGGATAAAATGTGGCATGCACAAGACGGACCTCAGTTCACCAGAGACTTTGAGGTGAGCGCAACAAAAACTACCTGATACCCTCAACACCACTCTGCTGGGACAGACCGGTTCCTGCTCTCCATCTCCATGCTGAGCTGATCTTCATGGACAGTACCGAGCAGCTGGATCCATGGACCCTCCTGTGTCACAGGGCGTGATCTTCCGGTCATGCTGCACCAGAAAAGCAGCTCAAGACAGTCCAACAATCTCGCAAGACGTTGCAAGGTGAATGGGTGGGATCACTCTAATGTGCAGATTCACAAGGTACCTGAGGCTTTGGGATTCAATCCTTTCATCTCGGGGACCTTGCACAAGTGCCGTTTGATTCTAGTCCCCACAAAAGGGGAACAAACGGAACGGCACTTGTGGGGGTGTTATGGGCCAGGGTTTAGAGAACACCAAAGTGTATCATAGAGTTCACCTGACCCACAACTTTTAACAGATTATGGTTCTGGGGAGCACAAGGGCCTACTTTACAGGTGTAATGCAACAGAGACCTTAAGTGCTTTTAAAAGAAAACCATGTTTATTTATGAATCCAGTTCACACTTTATAAACCCACAGTAAACATCTTAACAACTATCAACACCAATACTCCCCACTGATACAATATTCTATAAGTAACCCTTCATAACTTTTCTAACAACATCCATTAGACCAAAATAGTCTTTTTACGGAAAGACAGTAGGTTTAATTTCTCTACAGAAACAGGGATTACTTTGAAATCCTCAGATGATCTGGAGACAGTCTTTAGATTGCAGAGAGAGATCAATGCACCTTCTTGCTGTGACTGCAGCTTCCTCAACTCTGAAAACAAAACTAAAACACACAGACACACACCAACTTTTTTGCTTAAAGCAAAAGTAAAAGCAGAGTCACAGCTCAGCTCCACACACACACTGACATCACTGCAGCTATTTGATAAACATCCATTTCTTAAAGGTACTCTCACATGACAGTGGTCTCCAAGGTGATTGGACGCCACCAGCTGCATGCCCTTTGGGCAGGGTGGTGCCCTTTCACTGCTGGTGTCACCTGACTGCCAACCTGGCACTGGCAGTTAGAGGGACACTGCCAGAGTGCCAGGTTGGCACTGCCAAGATGCCAAACTTGCATTTTATGTGCTCGTGTGATTGGGCTGGGGTTGCCTGGTGTGGGTTTTGGGGGTGTGGGGGTTGCTGGGAGACGCTTCCATAGTGCACTCAGGCTGGGAGGGAGGCTGGAAATCTTTGTGGGACCTTGGAGATCGGGACACCATTTAAAAATGGCATCCCGATTTCTCGCTACAACGGGGATTTCCGGCGAGTGGAGCTCCTCATTATAAAAAATGGGCCTATGTGCGGCCTCGGCCACGTGTTCCCCATTCAGGCCCCTTATTCAACATGAATCCCGTTGAATAGCCATGTGCCACTTGGCACTGCGAGTGCCGGGAAAGACACAGCTAAATGCGCTTGCTCGGGGACTTTGTTCCTTTTTGGGAAGATTGCACCCACTGTCTTGGTTCAGGGCTGTGCCTGAGGTTGGGAAGTGCAGAGGTCTCCATTCCTCCAATACCACGCCAGTATCTCTGTGGACAGCACTGTGCCTTGGGGCCCATGACGCCACCACAAAAAGGTCCAAGGTTCAACCAGGGTGTAGTGCAAGGGAGGTGATGGGGGCTGGGGGATGGTGGGGTTGTTTGGGTGGTATGCCATGGCGAGGACAAGTCATTTGGGGGGGCAATATGGAAGGAGGACTGTGTAAGATGGACAGAGCAAATACTGGGGTGTAATGTGGAAGGAGGGCTGAAGTAGTGGGTGGGTCCTGTCCCTGCCTCTGATTGTGGTCTGTGAGGCTTTCTACAGAAGGTGATCCCGATTCTAACTTGCCCTACGCCCACTGATGTGTGTATCTCTGCACTGGTGCAGGTTTATGGTTCTTCCAGAGCCCTCTCATCCTCAGATGTGCTTCGGAGGCTCGATAGCCTTAGGTGCTCATTCCTACAATAGACTAAAGCATAGTTTTAGGATGAGCAGAGCTGATTTAGAATTCATAGCACCCAGTGTGAAATATAGGTGTGGGTAAAGTGATGGAGCTGTACTAGGTTCATGCGGGGGGCCAAGTCCTGTGCTCTACCCTGCCCTCTGATCCAGAAAAAGTATTATTCTTCACCAATATATATGGCGGGATTTGCTAACCTCACCACGCTCCATTTGGTGACACGACAAAGCCGTTGAATCTCGTGAGAGGCTTCTCGTAGGATTCACAGCGCTTGAAACATCTTGCAAGGTTCATCCGAATCTCATGAGGCATCGCAATCTGGACCCCACCCTCACAGGGGCCCTCACTAAATTTAGATTTACAAATTAGAAGCTAAGCCATAACTGTCCAGTTCCATTTCCAATTGTAATTCTGTTTCTGGGCAAGCAAAATATTCACTATTGATTCTATTTTAATGACAATTTAGATGCCTAAATGAGAATGAAATATTTTTGGAGGTGCAAACAATTACAGAAAAATTAGGATTATCAATAATTTAATTTTTTTAAATTAAAGAGTTTCCATTTTACAACATACACAACAAACACTCAACCCTGTACAATTTGCTTAAAAAAACCCAACCCATCCCACATGACCCTGTTTTATGCAACTCCCCGTCCCCCATCTACACCCCACCCCCGCTTGCTGACGACTACCAATTCTCAAAGGAGATAAACAGCCTCCAGCTTGAATAGAACCCTCCTCCTCTGATCCCCTAATTTTCTCCAGATGCAAAAACTCCGATAGGTCCTCCAGCCAAACTGTCACCCGAGATGGCTCCGGTGCCCGCCACATTAGCAGAATCCTTCTCCAGGCGATCAGGGAAGCAAAGGCCAGCATATTAGCCCTTTTCCCCTCCTGCAGCTCCAGCTCATTCAGTACCCCAAAGATCACCACCCAAGAGCATGGTGCCACCGTCACCCCCCAAAACTCCTGACATCATCTCGAAAAAAGAAGCCCAGAACTTCCCCAATTTAGGGCAGGACGAAAACATGTGCAAGTGGTTTGCTGATTCCCTTGAATAATGCTGGCATCTGTTCTCCACCCCTGAAAAGAATCCATTCATGCGTGTTTTAGTCACATGCACTCTGTGCACTACCTTAAACTGGATCAGGCTCTGTCTCGCACACACACAGATAGAGTTTCCCTGTGTAGGGCATCACTCCACACCCCCCTCAAATACTCAACTCAACTCTTCCTCCCATTTTCTCTTTATCTCCTCCAGTGAAACCCTCTCCGTCAACTGCCCATAAATATCAGAGATCTTCCCTTCTCCTGTCACCCAAAGACATTACCATATCCATCAGAGAGGGGACGGCTACCGAGGAAACATAGAAAACTATTTTTGAACAAAGATCCTCACCTGTCAATACCTGAACCCATTCCCCCCCGGAAGCTGAAACTTTTCCACCAGTTCCTCCAACCCCGCAAACCTACCCTCCACGAATATATCCATAAACCTCTCCACACCCTTCACTTCCCAGACCTTGTACGGCGAGTCCATTGCTGCCGGGATAAATCTGTAGTTACCACACAAAGGCGCCCTCAACGACTTCGACTCCCGCTTAAAATGTTGCTTGAACTGGTTCCATACTCTTGAGGAAGCAATTACCATGGGGCTGGTAAAGTACCTGGTCAGTGAGAACAGAAGAGGAACCATCATCAATGCTCTCAAACACGGCCCTGTACAGAAGCCGTCGCCATCTAGCCCCAAACTGACCTTTCCTCCACCATCGGTCTCCAAACCTTCTCCATATTTGCCACCGAGTACTAATGAATCAAATTGGGCAATGCCAATCCTCTGACCACCTATCACTCTGCAAAAATGCTCTCCGGACACGAGGGGTCTTGTCCGCCCATACACTGATTGAAATCAGTTTGTTAATCTTTCCAAAATATATATTTAGGTAAAGGTTGGAAGGTTCTGAAATACAAATTAGAATTTTGGAAGGACCAGCATTATCATTGTTTGCACCCTTTCCTCCAGTACAGTGGGAGGGCATCCCACCTTTTCAAGTCCCCCTTCACCCCTTCTATCAGACTGGTCAGATTTAGCTTATGCAACAATGCCCACTTGTGGGCCACCTGTACTCCCAAATACCTGAAACTCGTCCTGGCCAGCCGAGATGGCAATTTGTCCAGACCCACACCCTGTCCATGAGTGTTCACCGGGCCCGCCTCACTCTTGCCCACATTGAGTTTATAACCCAAAAAAGAACCAAACTTACTTAATATCTCCAGAACCTTTCCCACACTGCATAAAGGGACACTCGATCTCCAAACCTCTCCTGTCTATATCCTTCCACTCAATGGTTCAATTGCCAATGCAAAAAGTAATCGGGAAAGTGGACACCCCTGCCGTATTCCCCTATACACCCGAAAATACCCCGAGCTTATTGCGTTGGTATGAATGCTCGCAGTGAAGACCTATACAACAATCTGATCCACGAGATGAACCTCGGTCCAAACCCAAACCACCCCAGTATCACAATAAGATACTCCCATTCCACCCGGTCGAATGCTTTCTGCGCATCCATAGAGATTATTACCTCTGGCTTGGAACCCAACAGGGGCAACATCACCACATTCAAGTGTCTCCTTATGTTGGCAGACAATTGCAGGCCCTTCACAACCTGTGTCCGATATTACCCCCGGCAGACATTCCTCCAAGCGAGTTGCTTGCACCTTTGCCAACAACTTTGCATAGGCATTCAACAGTGTTTATGGGCCGATATGACCCATATTCCTCTGGATCTTTATCCTTCTTCAGGATTAAAGAGGTGGAAGCCTGTGCCAAAGTGGTTGGCAGCACCCCGCACAATGGCGAATCGTTGAACATGCCCAGAAGACGCGGCACCAGTTCTGACACAAATGATTTGTAAAATTCCACTGGGAATCCTCCTGGACCTGGTACCTTCTCAGACTGCGTGGAACTAATACACTTCATAATTTCTTCCAACCCGCGTGGAGCCTCCAACCCCTGAACTTTCTCCCTCTCCACCACCGGGAAGTCCAATCCATCCAGGAATTATATCATATCAGAACCCCCCCCCCCCCCCCCCCCCCGGAGGCTCTGACCTGTATAACCCTCGGTAAAAGGTCTCAAACACTCCATTCACCCCCTTTCTGGATCAGGAATCACTCTTCCCCCGGGCTCCTAATTTGACTATCAGCAAGACCACAGGAGCTCCCTCCAACCTCCTCATCACGTATCTTCCCCCCGGATCCACCACTATGTTACCCACCGAGAAGGCTACCCTCTTATTGATGAGCACCGCAGTTCCCCTCGTCATCGGGCCAAAACTCAAATGGAATTCTTGTCTCTCGCCACCCTTTCCTCAACTGTGTCTGTTCATTGATTTTCAGGTGTGTCTCCTGTAAAAAACCTTCATTATCTGAGACCGTCTCCTCCACCCTCTGCATTGATGAATTCTGTGCTTCGAATCGCTGTTTCACTCTTTCCAGAGCTGCCTGAATTGGCTCAGTCACTTTTGACAGATCGTCTGTGACCGCCTGTCTCTGCTTTCTAAATTCTCCTGTCAGGGACTCCACCAAATTCTCAGACGACCACTGAGCGGGCAATGACACTACCTGTTCTTCCGCCATGTTTCCCCCTCCTGCGCATGCATGTCTTCTGAGTCCGATGAGAGCCCTTTACTCAACACATTCCATGTTTGGTAACCATTCGACATTCCACACCCAAGGAGGGCTCCAAACTCTTAAAATATATCACTTTGTCACCTACATATCACCCGTTAAACATGCAAAAAGGGCCTAAAATCAGATCCCCATGCAGGAACCATCTGAAGTGTGACCTCTCACTTCATGGCTGCCACCGGAAGTCCGACCATCTATAATTTTGATTAATGGACATTAAAAAGCCATTTTAAAAAACTAAGAACTATTTCCTGCAATAACTGTAAAATATCTCCCTGACCCAAGAAGGTCATGAAATGAAATGAATGAAATGAAAATCGCTTATTGTCACGAGTAGACTTCAATGAAGTTACTGTGAAAAGCCCCTAGTCGCCACATTCCGGCGCCTGTTCGGGGAGGCTGTTACGGGAAATGGCTGTAGCTTAATATTGTGTGAATGTTTAACACATTCACGTCGAATGCCTTGCTCAGTATTTTAATGACTGCATCATCTGTTTAAAATAAATGGGTTAATGTTGTGTTAATAAGCATTAAAATAGTGTAGGAAGAAACTTTATCCCAATGTTGTGCTTCTATACAATTAGCCCACAGTGTAATTCTAAGGCCTGAAATATTTAAGGGGCTATTTTCATCTTCTGACAGGAAAGATTTTTTCTTGTAGTATTTATAATGTTTACCAATCAAAATGGCAACTGGTTCCAATTTTCTACAGTTGTTTCTGTGAATCGCTTCAAAGCCTTGGCACCTTGAAATATTTTGATTAATATAGGATTTCCACTTTCACCAAATAGAGCAGTTGGAAAAACCATTAGCTTCTGAGCAGAAATTTGAAATTACAACATTGGAAAAATAACATTTGGCTATATTGGCGCATGATGAAGTTTACTCTCTATGTGATCAATAGTTCTGATCACATTTACCTGCCCTGTTCCCACATCTCTGTAACCCATTTTCCTCCATCCAGATTTCCAATCTAATATCAAATGCTGTCCTCACTTTTGCTTCCACTACTAACTCCCAAAGATAATTCCACAAACTCTCAACTCTCTGGGCAAAGAAATGTTTCCTGCCTTCTGATCTAAATCTTTGACATTTAATCTTGTATCCTTGACCACTCAATGACTGGAAATACTCTGCCTCCACCTACCATGTCCCATCTTTTGATCAACACTACTACCATACCTTCTGTCGTCTGCATTTTCCCAGCACAAAAGAGCTCAGTTTTCAACTCTGTTTTCTATTTATATTTTCTCACACCAGGTCACATCCTAGTGAATCTGTATCGTCCCCTCTCTTAACTTTCTCAATATCACACACAGCACTCCAACTGCAATCTTCTGAAGTTTGCTATAGGCTCGTCATATCTTCTTGCTTTTTATATTCTATATCTCGAGATAAAACCTGCAATTTGATTAGTTTTTTTTATTAACAGTCTTATAAGTCTTTAATTTCCCTTTAAAGTCCTGTGAACCTGTACCTCAGTCATTCACAGGACTGAATCTTAAGTCAGTTAGAGTTGTGCTATTGTTCCCTTTTTTAACCAAAATGTACAGCTCATTATTTCATTATACCACGCTTATCTGAACTTGAAGAGTGAAGGACAAGGAAACTCTATGCAGTAACAATGAGCAGAAACAGTACACAGATATCTCACACGATAATCATGATTATTATTGAATACAATTCTGATACCCTAAAGCAAGTCTAGGGAAATTTGTAAAACAAGTATTTGATTCCCCCACTTCTCGAGCCTTGCGGAATCATTCCTGCCTGAAGAATGCTTATAAATTTGACCTGAGAAAATGTCTTACATTGTTTACTGGGCTGGACTAGCTCTCCTGCAATAAAAGAGAAAGAGCAAATGAGGAATTAGCAGTGGCAGCAATGCCGCAAGGAAAGCTGGTATACAAAGGAATAATTTGAATATAACTACACTATATGGGAGATTTTGCTCACAGATGGAAGTCCACAAAATCATGGGTGGATTTTCCCATATTATTTCAGAGTATCAGGCCTGACTGAAACCTGGCTTCATGGGATCATCAAATTCCTACGTTGCATGTGGCAGTAGGGGGGTTTGGTAAAATGCATTAAAGTGTATTTGAATGAGCTTCTCGCCATTTTTGAGCGTGAACCTCGTTACGCACGGTGAGAGGTGTGGAAAATCAGAAAACGTGATCTCGAAGACAAGAATCGCGGTTTCCGATTCTCGCAGGAATTTCCACCCACGTCACCATTCTCGCTGGCGGTTAACGCAGGCTGAAAATCACCCCCCATGTGTGAACCAGCATTCTTTGTACTTCAAAAACTATTAATTAAACATGGCCGACCCATATATAAGGATACCAAGTGCACCAAACAATGGTCATTCTTCATTGATTCCACCATACCGTCCAATTCCTTGAGCACTGCAATCTGTGTGGCAATATCTGGAGACATCAGGGGCGGGATTCTTCGAAATGGAGGCAGAGTGTCCGTGCAGTTGTGAACGTCATCGTGTTTCATGATGACGCAAAACGGGTGCGGGCGCTACAGATTCCGGCCCCCATAGGGGAACAGAACAGCGCTGGAGCGTTCATGGTGCTCCAGCCTCTCTTCCCGATGCCAACTGGGTGCGTGGAAACCCGCACATGCGCAGTGGCACCGCACCAACCCGTGCATGCGCGGGGGACTTCCTCAACGTGCCGACCCCGACGCAACATGGCGCGGGGGCTCAGGGGCCAGCCGCGTAACAAAATAGGGCCGGGGCTGGAGAGGCCGCCCCACCAATCAGTGGGCCCCGATCGTGGGCCAGACCCCATCGGACGCCCGCCGGCCCCCCCTCCCCCGGTGAAGGAGCCCCCCACCCACAGGCCGCCCCAGCCCTGCGCGCAGAGTTCCGGCTGGCTACAAGCAGGTGTGGACAGCGGCGGCGGGACTCTGCCGTTTCCGCGCGGCCGCTCAGCCCATCAGGGCCGGAGAATTGGCAGCCCGGCCATGGACAGCGCCCCGCGACCGGCGCCGCGCCAAACGTGCCGGCGCAAATGGTGCCGATTCCCCACTCCTCAGAGAATCGCGTGCTGGCGTCAGGGTGGCGTGGCATGGTTGCGGCAATTCTCCGGCCCGGCCCGGGGCTCAGAGCATCCCGCCCCAGAAGTTAGAGATAATTTAATTCAGACCTCAAACCGATCCAGTTTAGTTACTTTGGGTAACCTTTTCAATAAACAGAATCTTTTTCAACGGTAAATGCTGGAAATATTCAGCAGACCTGGAAGCACGGTAGCATAGTGGTTAGCACAGTTACTTCACAGCTCCAGGGTCCCAGGTTTGATTCCTGGCTTGGATCCTCCGGGTGCTCCGGTTTCCTCCCACAGTCCAAAGATGTGCAGGTTAGGTGGATTGGTATGCTAAATTGCTGCTTAGTGTCCAAAAAGGTTGGGTGTGGTTACTGGGTTACAAGGATAGAGTGATGGTATGGGCTTGGGTAGGGTGCTCTTTCCAAGGGCCAGGCAAACTTGATGGGCTGAATGGCCTCCTTCTGCACTGTAAATTCTATGATACCTGGAGAGAGAGAAACAGAGTATTCTGGATCAATTTTACTGCCTAGGAAAAAGGTGGATAGACCCATTAATTTGGAAATCTTGCCATCAGTGGCAGACACTGGTTAGATCTGGACCTACCAGGGCCTCCTGCAATATCGACACCAACCACCCAACCTGGTGTGGCAAGTAGTTGCTGGCCTCCCCTTGGCCGACAGCTCTATGAGGTGAGGACGTCCTTCTGACGTCCAGCCTCATACTAATTAAAGCCCACGACATTTACTCTCGAGTGCAGGGAGCTTGCTCCCAGAGTACGATCCAGCCCAATGTTTCAGGTTGTAATCCTTCATCAGAACCCATGAAATATTCTGATGAAAGGTCATTGAGCTGAAATGTTTCACGGATGTTGTCAGAATCTGTTGGGTCTTTCCAGCAGTTTCTGTTTGTATTTCACCTTTCGGGCATCTGCAGTCTATTGCTTTTGTATCTTTTCCAATTTGGTGGGTTTGGTTTTGGGTTAGAGTAGCCATCAAAACAGACAAACACTCACAAAGGAAAGAAAATATTTTCATCTGAGATCATGCACCTCCATTGTACATATCCTGCCTTCATGGCAGACCTCGGAAATGTCTTATTAGATGATACCTAATTTTTTATAACCCATGCATTCATTTTTCAGGCAAACTAGGGAGATTGAGTCTAATTTTAACTCAGTCTAAATGCATGGGTTTTGGACCCTTTAAGCAACTCTCAAAATTCAAAACTACAATGTCCCCAGAGCCAAAAGCAATTCCCAGAGCGTGAAATTCATGTTTAAAGTAAAGATTCTGTTGCAAAAGCTGGAAATTATTGCCTCGTATGAACGAATTTAATAAAAAATATACTTCTCCTGAAACATTACCGACTTAAGTGTAAGTTTAATCCATTTTTTAGCTATAGCTATGGAGCTACACCTGTGAAAAGATGAAACAGCGTGAACAAAAGATGTACAAGTACCTTAGATTTGCAAGCCAGGGCGTCAGCACCAAATGTTCAGTTGTCAATGGCATCCTAGGATTTTGCAGTGCATTCTCCGTGGACAAGCAACCGAATCCCTGAAGCAAAGTGAACACTTTGAAAGCATTTACACACTTTGAATCATAGGAGAGCAAAACAATAAAGAATGAGTGAAGATGCTAAAGGATCCACTCCACAGAGCCATTTTGGATAAAACAAACAGTGAACAGGGTTAAATGAGTTCATCCTGTACTCAAGGCAAAAGCAAATGATAAACTTTGACGTGAACCCTTTTAGGCAGATATGGACTATTTTGTAAATGTGTACTGTCATACATTAGACTGGTAATTTATGATGGTTTAAATGTCATATTCATCAGAGAGTTACCTCCATAGATGGGTGTCACCATATTACTGTGTGCTTGAATGAAGTCACCTTCCATTTATAAGTCGTGGCTTGCTGCCAGCCCTTCAGCATCTGCCTCTGATGTGACAGCATCGTTGGTGTTTTAAATCACCCAGTCATGTGCTTGCGTCCTAGTGACCTGGGGCCCAGGCGTAAACTTAGAAACTTGCCCTGTAATTCTAGGAGAGTGGCATTGGGGGACAGCTGAAGAGAAATCACAAGGACATGATGTAAGTCGGTGCTGTGAATATGTCTGACAGCAGTTAGACAACTTGGCAGCCCAGGTTATCGCCTTTTGATTTATTGCAACACTCACATCATAATGTAAGAATTCCTAGTTTAGCCACTGGCATTCCAGCATTTGTAAATAGATTTACAATATCTGGACATGCAACGAATATAACAGTGGAAAGAATACGACATGTAAATTAAATATCATTCTAATGTAGTCCAAGTACCTGTGATAAATCCAGCACCCCCCCCCCCCCCCCCCCCCCCCCCAGCCACCACTCGACTTGCCTTCTTTCTCATCAGGGGCTGGATTCTCTGTTTCAGAGACTGACAGAATCGGTGGACTTCTACGACAGCAAAATTGGCACCGGAGCAATTCATCACCATTAATGGGCTAGCACCGGCGTCACATGGAACAAGAGCAATTCCAATGAGAAACGGTGCCGAATACGCCAGAGTCAGGATTGGCACTCTAGAGGACGATAAGCTGCAGCTGCATCTTAGTGCTCCACTCCCCACACACACTTAACCCAGCCAACAAAAAGGCACTGGTTGCACTGGAGCGCACCCATCCCGTTGATGGGTCGGCTGGGACCAGAGGATACCTGGGGTGCACCCATACGACCCGTGGCACGGAATTCGCAGTGTGCAGTCAGCAGTGATAACATAATTTAAAAATGATTACATTACAATAAATGAGAAGATGCTAGTTATTGACTATCATCTTCAATAACTGTCCACACACCTATTAAACAGTCACTGCCATGATAAACCACAAGCATGCAAATGTCTCGCAGAGTTTTCGTATTTTGGTCATTTTCTGACATGCTGGAATTATACGAGAATATGCGATAATCAAATTGAAACAAAGTCCAAATAAATTGCAAGTTGCAGAACCGATACTTGGGTCAGGAACTGTACATATATTTACAGAGGTGCACCCATAATACATTAATGATCCCACAGGGCAGAATTTTACACTATCCCACCCTGCACCCTCCCTACCCTCCCAGCCCTGAGACCCCTGCCACTTATCAGGTCCGGATCCGGCAACTGAGTGCTTGGAGGGACTGGGGGAGGTGGGGAGGGGGGGGGGGGGGGGGGGGGGGGGTAACCTGCTTTGATACTACCTCCCGAGTGAGGGGCACCTCATACCAATGCTGGAATCCGTGGGAAAGAGTCCCCTGTCAACTCTTTGGGACGTGGGAACTAAACCTCTGCATCCTGAAAATTCAGGCCATAACAAACCTGGAATCTGTCTTTGAAATGTAAGAACTTAAGAATCAGGAACAGAAGTAGACCATAAGGTCCCTCGAGCCTGCTCTGCTGTTGAACAATAGCTGACCCTTGACCTCAACTTCACGTTCGCGTCCAATCCCCATATTCTTTAAACCCTTTTGAGTCCAGGACTCTGTTGATCTCAGTCCTGAATGTGCTCAGTGACTGAGCGAGAATTGAAGTTTGCTTGACTTTCTCAGTAGGTAACAGCCCAATAACTTTTAAGAGGTGGGATACACTGCACTTAACGTTGGCGGGGAGGGTCCAAGTGGTGAAAATGAATATTCTGCCGAGGTTCTTGTTTATCTTTCAGGTGCTCCCGATGTTTATACCAAAGGCCTTTTTTCGGAAAGTGGACACAATCATCTCTGACTTTGTATGGGCGGGGAAGGTGCCGAGGGTGGGGAGGACCCTGCTCCAGAGGCAGCGGGGGGGGTTGGCGTTGCCAAACTTGCTTCATTATTATTGGGCGGCGAATGGACAAGGTGCGGCGGTGGTGGTAAGGAGAAGGGGTAGAGTGGGTTAGGATGGAGGAGGAATCTTGTAAGGGGTCTAGTCTGAGGGCCATGGTGATGGTAGCATTGCCAATGGTTCCAAGTAGGTATTCAGGGAGCCCAGTGGTGCAGTCCACGGTGAAGATAAGGAATCAGCTGAGGATGCATTTTAGGATGGAAGGGATGTCGGTGTTAACGCCGCTGTGCGAGAATCATGGGTTTAAGCCTGGGTGGATGGATAGTGTATACAGGAGGTGGAGGGAAGTGGGGCTGTTCAAGGTGAGGGATTTGTATTTGGAGGAAGCGTTCACCAGCCTGGAGGAGCTAAAGGAGAGGGTAGAGCAGCTGAGGGGTAGTGAGTTCAGGTATCTACAGGTTAGGACACAAAAGATCTGGAAGGGGTTCCCAAGATTGTCGGGATACACCCGGCTGGAGCGACTGCTGCTTCCGGATGTGGAAGGGGAGGGAAGAATTGGGGATATATATAAGTGGTTGGGGGAGCAGGTAGGCGAGCGGGTGGTGAAGTTCAAGGAGAAATGGGAAGCGGAGTTGGGAATGGAGATCAATTGGGGAGAATGGAGTGAGGCACTGCGAAGGGTAAACGGGACCTCTTCCTGTGCAAGGATGAGCCTGATACAGTTTAAGGTGATGCACAGGGTGCATATGACTCGGGCGAGAATGAGTGGGTTATTTCAGGGGTAGCAGATGTGTGTGAGAGGTGTGTGCGGGGGCCAGTGAATCACGGGTATATGTTTTGGGGTTGTGAAAAATTGGGAAGATTCTGGGCGGGAGTGTTCGCGGCCTTAGCTAGGATAGTGGAGGAGGGAGTGGACCCGGACCCTTTGGTGGCGATATTTGGGGTTTCAGAGAAGCCGGAGCTCATGGAGAGCAGGAAGGCCGATGTCTTGGCCTTCGCCTCTGATAGCACGGCGACAAATTTTGCTGGAGTGGCGGTCGGCATTGCCAACGGGGGTAGCGGCTTGGTTGGGTGACTGCACGACTTCCTGCGGTTAGAGAAGATAAAGTATGAGTTAATGGGCTCAGCAGAGGAGTTTGAGAAAAGGTGGGGGATGTTTATGACCGTGTTTGAGGAGCTGTTCATCACAGGGGGATGGGGGGGGGGGGGGGGGGGGGGGGGTGATGGGGGGGTGAAAAAGGAGAAAAATCTGTACAAACTGTATGGTTGATTGTTGGGAAGAATGTTTCCCGGGGTACAGTATTTATTTGCTGTAACCTGCTTTGATACAAATTTGAATAAAATGCGTTTAAAAAAAAACAGCCCAATAGCTCATGTGACAATGTGGTTTTCCACACCAGGGTAGCAGGCAAAGAAAACTGGGGCCGGATTCTCCGACCCCCCGCTGGGTCTGCGTGAATCCTGCTCCACCGGCTGCCGAATTCTAAGGCCCCCAAATATTCCCACTGAAGCGAATCGTGCCGCCCACCTCGGAGAATGGCGAGGATTGGTGTGGTGAGTCACAATCCTAGTAATTCACCCTGTGTTATATTGTATGTGTTGTGTCTCTGTAAGCTCGGTATATGAGCTGTTGCACGGCTCTGCCCATAGGGGGAGATGAGGAGGTTGTACTGGGCTCCACCCTTGGCTACGCCCATGATTCCGCCCATGGCTCCTCCCACTAACTGGAAGTATAAAGATCTGCAGTTGTGAGCCTGCTGCCAGTTCATCTCGTCGCAGGCAGGCTCAGTTGTAAGACCATTAAAACCACTGTTCACTTCCAACCACGTGTCCTGTGAATTGATGGTCACATCAATCGGCGCAACGCTATGGGCCCCGGGGCTGCCCGAATTCTCCTGGCCGGATGGGCCGAAGTCCAGCCGACGAAACCACGGGTCATGTCGGCATAAATTAAACTTCCTATTTGACGTCGTCAGTTGTGATGGCTGACGCCGGACAGCATGGAGTTAGATCTCGGCGTGGGGTGGCTGCAGGAGAAGTGACGATGTGGTCGCAGTTGGTGGGGGGGGGGGGGGGGTGGAAGGGTGTGTGCGTGGAGTGGGTGGGGGTGTCTGGAGTGGGGGGTGTTTGTGTGGAGTGGGGGGGTGTGTGTGGAGTGGCGGAAGTGTGTGTGGAGCGGGGGGGGTGTGGAGTGGGGGGAGTGTGTGTGGAGCGGGGTGTGTGTGTGGACTGGGGGGGTGCGGAGTGGGGGGTGGGGGTATGTGTGGAGTGGGGGGAGTGTGTGTGGAGTGGAGGGGTGTCTGGAGTGGGGGTGTGTGTGTGGAGTGGGGGGAGTGTGTGTGGAGTGGGGTGTGTGTGTGGAGTATGGGGTGTGTGTGGAGTGGGGGAAGTGTGTGTAGAGCGGGGGTGTGTGTGGAGTGGGGTGTGTGTGTGTGGAGTGGGGGGTGTGTGTGGAGTGGGGGTGTGTGTGTGGAGCGGGGGTGTGTGTGGAGTGGGGGGAGTGTGTGGAGTGGGGGGAGTGTGTGAAGTGGGGTGTGTGTGTGGAGTGGGGGGTGTGTGTGGAGTGGGGTGTGTGTGTGGAGTGGGGGGAGTGTGTGTGGAGCGGGGGAAGTGTGTGTGGAGCGGGGTGTGTGTGTGGAGTGGGGTGTGTGTGTGGAGTGGAGGGAGTGCGTGTGGAGTGGGGGTGTGTGTGGAGTGGAGTGTGTGTGTGTGGAGTGGGGGGGGTGTGTGTGGAGTGGGGTGTGTGGAGTGGGGGGTGTGTGTGGAGAGGGGGATGTGTGTGGAGTGGGGGTGTGTGTGGAGCGGGGGTGTGTGTGGAGTGGGGGAAGTGTGTGTGGAGCGGGGGGAGTGTGTGTGGAGCGGGGGGTGTGTGTGGAGTGGGGGTGTGTGTGTGGAGCGGGGGGTGTGTGTGGAGTGGGGGAAGTGTGTGTGGAGCGGGGGGAGTGTGTGTGGAGCGGGGGGTGTGTGTGGAGTGGGGGAAGAGTGTGTGGAGTGGGGGAAGTGTGTGTGGAGTGGGGGGTGTGTGTGGAGTGGCGGGAGCGTGTGTGGAGGGGGGAGTGTATGTGGAGTGGGGGAAGTGTGTGTGGAGTGGGGGTGTGTGTGGAGCGGGGGAAGGGTGTGTGGAGTGGGGGAAGTGTGTGTGGAGCGGGGGAAGTGTGTGTGGAGCGGGGTGTGTGTGTGTGGAGTGGGGTGTGTGTGTGGAGTGGGGGGAGTGCGTGTGGAGTGGGGGGTGTGTGTGGAGTGGGGAGTGTGTGTGCAGTGGGGGGTGTGTGTGGAGTGGGGGTGTGTGTGTGGGGTGGGGGTGTGTGTGTGGACTGGGGGAAGTGTGTTTGGAGCGGTGTGTGTGTGGAGTGGGGGGAGTGTGTGGAGTGGGAGGTGTGTGTGGAGTGGGGGGAGTGTGTGGAGTGGGAGGTGTGTGTGGAGTGGGGTGTGTGTGTGGAGTGGGGGGTGTGTGTGGAGTGGGTTGTGTGTGTGGAGTGGGGGGAGTGTGTGTGGAGTGGGGGGAGCGTGTGTGGAGCGGGGGTGTGTGTGGAGTGGGGGGGGTGTGTGTGTTGAGCAGGGTGTGTGTGTGGCGCGGGGGGTGTGTGTGGAGCGGGGGGAGTGTGTGTTTAGCGGGGGTGTGTGTGGAGCGGGGGGAGTGTGGGGGTCTGTGTGTGGAGCGGGGTGTGTGTGGAGTGGGGGAAGTGTGTGTGGAGTGGGGGGGGGTGTGTGTGGACTGGGGGAAGTGTGTTTGGAGCGGTGTGTGTGGAGTGGGGGGAGTGTGTGGAGTGGGAGGTGTGTGTGGAGCGGGGGGTGTGTGTGGAGTGGGTGTGTGTGTGTGGAGCGGGGGGTGTGTGTGGAGTGGGGGAAGAGTTTGTGGAGTGGGGTGTGTGTGTGTGGAGTGGGGGAAGTGTGTGTGGAGTGGGGGAAGTGTGTGTGGAGTGGGGGAAGTGTGTGTGGAGTGGGGGGGGGGTGTGTGTGGACTGGGGGAAGTGTGTTTGGAGCGGTGTGTGTGGAGTGGGGGGAGTGTGTGGAGTGGGAGGTGTGTGTGGAGTGGGGTGTGTGTGTGGAGTGGGGGTTGTGTGTGGAGTGGGTTGTGTGTGTGGAGTGGGGGGAGTGTGTGTGGAGCGGGGTGTGTGTGTGGAGTGGGGGAAGTGTGTGTGGAGTGGGGGGATTGTGGGGGGTGTGTGTGTGGAGCGGAGGGTGTGTGTGGAGTGGGGGATGTGTGTGTGGAGTGGGCGGGTGTGTGTGGAGCGGGGTGTGTGTGGAGTGGGGGAAGTGTGTGTGGAGTATGGGAAGTGTGTGTGGAGTGGGAGGGGGTGTGGAGTGGGGGAAGTGTGTGTGGAACGGGGTGTGTGTGGAGTGGGGGAGGTGTGTGTGGAGTGGGGGAAGTGTGTGTGGAATGGGGGGGTGTGTGGAGTGGGGGAAGTGTGTGTGGAGCGGGGGGAGTGTGTGTTGAGCGGGTGTGTGTGTGGAGCGGGGGGTGTGTGTGGAGTGGGGGTGTGTGTGTGGAGTGGGGGGAAGTGTGTGTGGAGGGGGGATGTCTGGAGTGGGGGTGGTGTGTGGAATTGGGGGTGTGTGTGTGGAGCAGGGGGTGTGGAGTAGGGGGTGTGTGTGTGTGGGGTGGGGGGAGTGTGTGTGGAGCGAGGGGGTGCGGAGTGGGGGCGGTGTGTGGAGTGGGGGGAGTGTGTGTGGAGCGGGGGTGTGTGTGTCTGGAGTGGGCGTGTGTGTGTGGAGCGGGGTGTGTGTGTGTGGAGTGGGGGGAGTGTGTGTGGAGTGGGGGGAGTGTGTGTGGAGTGGGGTGTGTGTGTGTGGAGCGGGGGGTGTGGAGTAGGGGTGTGTGTGTGTGGAGCGAGGGGGTGCGGAGTGGGGTCGGTGTGTGGAGTGGGGGGAGTGTGTGTGGAGCGGGGGGGGTGTGGAGTGGGGGCGGTGTGTGGAGTGGGGGGAGTGTGTGTGCAGCGGGGGGTGTGTGTGTCTGGAGTGGGGGTGTGTGTGTGGAGCGGGGGGGTGTGTATGGAGTGGGGGGAGTGTGTGTGGAGTGGGGTGTGTGTGTGTGGAGCGGGGGATGTGGAGTAGGGGTGTGTGTGTGTGGAGCGGGCGGTGTGTGTGGAGTGGGGGTAGTGTGTGTGGAGCGGGGGGTGTGGAGTAGGAGAGGTGTGGAGCGGGAAGGTGCAGAGTGGGGGTGTGTGGAGTGGGGGGTGTGTGTGGGGTAGGGGGGAGTGGAGTGGGGGGGTGTTTAGGGTAGGGGGGAGTGGAGGGGGGATGTGGGGGAGGTGGAGAGTTGGAGAGGAGAGGGCGAGTGCTGGTGACAGGGGACGAGTGCCGGGGAGGGGGAGGGCGAGTGTCGGGGAGAGGGGGAGAGTGCCGGGGAGGAGAGGGCGAGTGCCGGGGAGGGGTGGGCGAGTGCCGGGGGGGGTTCAAGGCACATGTCGTCAATCCACCCCTACCCCCCACCCCCCACCCCCTGCAGGCCGTTATGTTTGGTGCTCACTGTTGGAAACAACAATTCTACGGACACATGCTTGTAGGATTAGAATAGCGGTTTTAATATACTCACAACAGAGCCAGCCTGTTAGCCGTTGAACTTTTGGGGAACTGGCCGGCTGACCCTGTGACACTGATCTTTATACAGCAGCTCCCAGGGGGAGGAGTCCTGGGCGGAGCCAAGGGAGAAGCCCAGTACAACTCTCGAGCATTCCCAGAGCTACTCCCCCTGGTGGTCAGGTAGTGCAACTGCACTTACAATATAGACACATATATGTGCAGATTATAATCCCATGTGAATCACATTCACCACACTCACCCAGCGATGTTGGCCACCGTGCCGGGAGCCGCACTTCTACATGTTGCCCTGGGGGAGCTGGAGCAGGAGCGTGCCAGGGAGATGGCGGAGGATGCCGCAGAGGAGCGTGCCGCAGGGAAGCAGGTGGCAGCCGCCCAGGCTGGAGGGCCGCCCACCCGACAGGACGAGGAGGAGGAGCACAAGGAGGATGTGGTGGTGCCCCGGCGACGGAGACACCGATGGGGCTCCGTGTGTATCGGCCCCAGTCGTCGTACCAGGACCTCACAGACCGCGCATGCAGGAAGAGACTCCGGATGAGCCAGGAAACCGTCGCCCATATCTGCCACCTGCTGGCACACCTGGCACCGCGTGGCACTGGGGGTGGACACCCTCTCCCTGTGGCCATCAAGGTTATGGTGGCCCTGAACCTCTATGCCACGGGGCCATTCCAAGCACCGAGTGGCGACCTGTCCGGCATCTCGCAGGCATCGGTGCACCGGTGCATCCGGGCAATGACAGACACCCTATATGCCATTGCGGGCCGCTACATCCAGTTCCCTGTGCAACGGGCCAGCCAGGATAACAGGGCCGTGTTCACCAATACGAAGGGGACCTATTCCATGAACATCCAGGTGGGCGACCACCGTATGATGATCCTGCACATCTGCGCCCGGTACCCGGGCAGTGCATATGACTCATTCGTATTGGCGCAATCTTTCATCCCCACCATGTTAGAGGGACCCCCCCACCCCCCCAGCTGAGGGGCTGGTTGCTGGGCGACGGGGGTTATCCGTTGCAGTCGTGGCTGATGGCGCCCATACGGAGGCCACAGACTGACGCGGAGAACGGCTACAACGATGCCCATGCAGCGACCAGGGGTGTGATAGAGAGCTGCTTTGGACTGCCTGAAGATGCGTTTCAGGTGCCTGGACCGCTCTGGAGGGGCCCTCCAGTACCTGCCAGATAGGGTCGGCAGCATCGTTGTGGTCTGCTGCGTCCTGCACAACATAGCCCAGCAGAGGGGCGATGTGCTGCAGGCAGAGGTGGGGGAAGGGGAGGAGCAGCACGGTGGGGCGCAGACCTCCCCAGATGAGGAGGATGGGGGCAATGGTCAGGAAAGACGGGCTGGTCATGGGCGGGAGGCTGCCCACCATTACCGGCTGGGCCAGCGGGCATGGGACAGGCTGATAGCCGCCGGGTTCACTGACTAGGGGGGCGTGGGAATCATCGAGTATGGGCACAGACTGCACACCACGGCACCAGCCAACCACCCTCACCCGACCCACCCACCCACCACCAACCACCCTCACATCCGCACCCACTCACCACCAACCACCCTCACCCCACCCACATGCATACCACCCCTCCATTGCACATCCACCTGCGGCACAACGGGCCGGGCTCACACAGTCGCCGGTGGAGGTGTGTCTATTGCAGGCCATGGAGGATGATGACAACCCTCTGTGATGAGCTCTGGGCTCGACATCATTGGTCAATGCCTGACCCATGGCCACAGTACTACCCTCCACCCGGACCGTCCCTGCATGCGGCCGCAACACTGCAGCACACGGTCCCATTCTCTGCCCGGGGGGATGGCGAGGGCGACCAGGGGGGGGGGGGGGGGGGGGGGGGCACACTCACCTGAGGCCGATGTTCTATCACCCCTCACACAGACACACTGATGCTCACCTCACACCACACCCCGTACGCATTAGACAGAGCACAAAGGCAGCTTCTGTAGGTGTGAAAGTGATTTTAATAACAAATAGTTCATACACGTACCCTAGCCCCTATAACTAACCTGTGTCCTGCACCCATGCCAACTTACTCAATGTCTAATTGTTTGGCCTTACGGGCCCTTTGACTACGTATAGGTGGTTCCCCAGACGGTACAGCAGAACTGGAGGTGGACCCCTGTGATTCCTGCCCTGTGACTCAGGATCACTTTGGCGGCCGTTTCCTGGGGCGGCCCGGCCTAGATGGGCCAGGCTGCTGCTCAGGTGACTGGGATGGTGAGCTGCCAGCCTGTCTTGCCCGTTGGCCACCAGATGCACCTGGAACAGAAGGGGGGGGGGAGTCCGAGGTGTCGCGGTGTTCCGCGGCCTCCCCTACAGGGGGACCAGGAACGGGCCTTAGCGCCTCCTCCTCCCTCGAGCTGCCCGATAGGGAATATGGGGGAAGGGGGATATGGGGGAAGCGGGATATGGGGGATGGGGGTTATGGGGGCAGGGCGATATGGGGGATGGAGGAAATTGGGGAAGGGGAATATGGGGAAGGGTGATATGGGGGATATGGGGGATCTGGGGGAAGGGGGCTATGGGGGATATGGGAGAAGGGGGTTATGCGGGATGGGGATTATGGGTATATGGCAGATAGGGGATATGGGGCAGGGGGACATGGGGAAGGGGAATATGGGGGAGGGGGAAAGGGGGGAAGGCTGTGTGGGGGGTCTCACTTGGTGGTGCGCCCCCAACCTCTGCATCCGCAACCTCCCAGTCCTTGGATCTGCCTGCAAGCTCCAGGGCCCTCTCTTCATGAACGGTGAGTGGTCGCACTTCAACTGGACCTCCTCCGGTCCTCTCACGGCCCTAGTTGTTGTGTGCACATTTCTCCTGGGGGGGGGGGGGGGGGGGGGGGGGGTGTGTGTGGGGGGGGGGGGGTAGGCGGATGGGTGGCAGGGATAAAGGGCAACAGTGTTAGGCAGACATATACATGCGGACCAGCAGTTGTGTGTATGTTGGCAGAGGATCACAACCCATCCTGCCACTACAGCCTGAATGGGTGGGTGCAGCCATGTCAGTTGCACCTAGGGCTACGTCGCACAGCCACTCACCCTGGCTGCCCTGACGAGGTCACTGACCTTTTTGTGGCACTGGGCGCCTGTCCTTGGTGTTACAGCCACGGCGCTGACGGCCTCTGCTACCTCTCCACAGGATCCGGTTGAGGCGTGGTGCGACCCTGCGGCCGTGTCCAGGGCCTCCCTCCTCTGCTCCACTTGTTCCAGGAATGCCTCGATGTCCCGCTCCTGGAAACTCGGCGCTGCGTGGTGGGCAGCCATTTGACGGGTCGCCGGGGGGGGAGGGGGTGGGGGGGGGGGGGGGGGCGGGCGTCTTTTGTGCTGCGACTCCGCGCATCCGTGACAGGTGATGCCGTTCTGGCCATCGCGCCAATTATCGGAGATTCCCGCCCCTGGTGTTTCTTGCTGAGAATGTAATATCATGAGATGCACATTAGTTGCGCAGAAGCAGACATTCTCCTCACATCAAAAAAACAGGCAATCGATCGCTAAGTGAGTCAATGTTCTTCAACTGCTGAGATGATTATAGTTTTAATTTCTCCCACTACAATCCAATGGAAATTTGAACCATTGAAGTGTTACATTTATTACAGGGATGACCTATGATTGGATACAGTAGCTGTACACGAATGGACAATCCCTTCAACCCAGTGGGATTAACATCCGTATTATACAGGGTTATAAATTGTCGGGCATTGGGAAACTGGACAATTAATGAAAAAAAATTCGGATGATCGATGTTCCTGGTTAGTTTTACTGCAGGTGAGTTCAGTTTGAATAAAAATGTTATCTCATTCGTGGGCCTCTTTCGAGTGAGCTTCCCTCTTAACACTATTAGCATCAGATTTTCCTCACTGACCTGATCCCTGTGGAACACATGTTTTCTCAGATGCTCCCATCTATATTTAGATACCAGCTTCATCCTGGATAGGATCATTTTACTGTGCATGGACATTTGTTGCTTTGGCAGCTCTGAGTTGATGTTGACAAGGATTCACTGTAGTTAAGCTCTGAAAACATTTACTGCAGCTGCGATAAATCTCTGTCTGACAGAAGCAGAAAAGACCTTCTTCACCAAATTTCACTGAGAAGCAGCTCCACAAGATGAAGTGTTGGCTAGTGTGGACTTGAGAGATGAACAGACACTTCCAACACTGATGAAGGTTCAACTCAATTTTATTAACTAACTTCTAACTAACTAACACACGATGACTGTGGGTCTAAATGATGCTAATTTAAACTAGAGACCTAAGCCTTGTCCAAACCAGTTGATTCTCTCAGCACGTGGTGTGAGTCTGTGCTGGGCTGGAGGAGTTCCTGTTACACTCAGAGGCAGCACCCAGAATGAGCGGGAACCGTGGTGCCCTCTGTGTGTATTCTAACTGGTGATTGGCTGCGGTGTTTGTACATGTTGATTGGTCCCTGTGTGTGTCCATCAGTGTGTGTCTGCACCATGATATACTGGTGTATATTATGACATCCCCCCTTTTATAAAAAATGTTGATATAGGCCTGTGATAATAAATAGTGTGGGTGTGTGAAGAATGTACCTAGCTACGTGTGAGGTGCGAAGACATATGTACACAAATCTATATACAGGAAACAAGACTATGTACAAAGGAAGGTGCCTGGTGCAGATGACTAACATGAACTGGAACAACCAACAAATCTATTTACAAATCACTGGAGAACGAATGCAACAAGGAAAGAAAAAAAACATTTCAGAAAGACCACATGTGTGCAGAGTTCATAAGTTCAGTCTCTGAGGTGGGCGACGAACTCTGGTTGACCAGATAATAACGTGGTCGACATATACCTGAACACCGTCGATCCCCTCCATCATCTGCTCCATTATTCGATGGAAAACTTCGGACGCAGATATGATTCTGAATGGCATCCGGTTGTAGAAGAACCTGCCAAAGGGTGTGTTGAACGTACACAGCTTCCTGCTTGACTCATCTAGTTGGATCTGCCAGAAACCCTTCAAGGCATCCAGTTTTGAGAATAGTTTGGCGTGGGCCATTTCAGACGTGAGCTCCTCACGTTTCGGAATCGGGTAGTGCTCCCACATCATATTCTGATTCACATCTTTAGGATCAATACAGATCCGCAGCTCGCCAGACGGTTTCTTGACGCAGACCATGGAGCTTACCCAGTCTGTGGGTTCTGTGACCCTAGAAATAACTCCTTGGTCCTGGAGGTCCTGGAGCTGTTGCTTGAGGCGGTCCTTAAGGGGCGCTGGGACTCTGTGAGGTGCGTGAACGACAGGCGTGGCGTTGGGTTTGAGTAAAATTTTATACGTGTACGGAAGCGTGCCCATGCCTTCGAAGATATCATGGTATTGCTGGATGATGGAGTCGAGTTGCGCCCTGACGTCTGTGTCAGAGGATGCAGACACATCGCTTGAAGAGAGAGAGTGTACTCTCTGCACTAAGTGGAGCAGATTGCATGCCTGCGCACCAAGCAAGGAGGCTTTTGAGGCAGCAACAATCTCAAACGGGAGAATGGCTGTGTGAGCACGATGTGTCACCTCAAGGTGGCAGGAGCCGCTGGCGGCGATGGCATTGCCATTGTAGTCCAGCAATTTACACACAGATGGCAGGACAGCAGGCTGTACGCAGAGCTTGCGAAAATCGAACGACGCAATGAGATTGGCAGAAGCGCCAGTGTCCAGGAATAACCCGACAGGGGGCCGGTTGACCGTAAGGGTGGCACACCACTCATCATCCTGGCCGACGCTGTGGACGTGGACAGGTTCAGTGCCACGCTTGGGGGACATCCTGTTTGTGGTAACGACGCCGATTTGGAACGGGACCTGTGGGTCATCGCAGGCACAGTCGGAAGCAAGGTCTGGAGTAGGTGCATTGATGGCAGGCTGGATAGCCCTGACGTCTCTGTGGGGCTGGGTGGACCTCCTAACAACAGCAGGCAGGGAAGATCTGCACATTGTACGTAGTGGCCTCGTTTGCCACACTGCAGGCAGCGTCAGGACTTCGTGGGACATTGCCGCTTTAAGTGGGTGGAGCCGCAGTTGCCGCATGCCGGAGCGTCGGGACGTTCGTCGGCGCGCACCGGCGCGAAGCGGTTCATGACATCACCACGCTTGCTGCGTGTAAGCGCGGGACTCCGCGAAAAGCACGCAAAATGGCCGCCATCGTTCAGATCCAGAGCCTGAAAAGATTTAATCATTTGGACCCGTTCTGCCTGGTAAGGGGCTTGCCGCGCCGTTTCAGCAGCCTGGATGCAGGAGTAGCGCATGGAGGCAATTCATGAAGTACACAGGTCTCAATGGCCGTGCAGAGAGTGAGCTGATTTATTTTTAGTAGCTGCTGGCGCAGGGGCTCAGATTGAACACCAAAAACAATCTGGTCACGGAGCATGGAGTCAGAGGTGGACCCGTAGTTGCAGGACTGCGTAAGGACGCGGAGATGGGTAATAAAGGACTGGAAAGGCTCGTCCTTACCCTGAATTCGCTGCTGAAACATGTATCTCTCGAAGCTCTCCTTAACCTCGACCTCGCAGTGGCTGTCGAACTTTAGAATGACAGTCTTGAACTTCGATTTGTCCTCCCCTTCATCGATGGTGAGCGAGTTGAAGATGTGCAGAGCATGGTCCCTGGCTGTGGAGAGGAAGAGAGCAATCTTCCGTGCGTCCGAGGCAGCTTCCAGGTCCCTGGCCTTGAGGTACAGCTGGAATCGCTGTTTGAAAAGTTTCCAGTTCGAGCCCAGATTCCCGGCAATGCGGAGAGGCGTCAGCGAGCGAACGGAGTCCATTCTGTAGGATGGCGCGAGACTAGTGGAAGGCAGATCACTGAAAGGTAGGTCTCGGAAGTGCTAGCATTCCTCAACTTCTGGTACCATGAAGTGTTTGCTAGTGTGGACTTGAGAGATGAACACTTCCAACACTGATGAAGGTCCAACTCAATTTTATTAACTAACTTCGAACTAACTAACACACGATGACTGCGGGTCTAAATGATGCTAACTTAAACTAGAGACCAAAGCCTTGTCCGAACCAGTTGATTCTCTCAGCACGTGGTGTGAGTCTGTGCTGGACTGGATGACTTCCTGTTACACTGAGAGGCCGCACCCAGAATGAGCGGGAACCGTGGTGCCCTCTGCCTTTACAGTGTGTGTATTCTAATTGGTGATTGGCTGTGGTGTTTGTACATGTTGATTGGTCCCTGCGTGTGTCCATCAATGTGTGTCTGCACCATGATATACTGGTGTATATTATGACTCAAGATAAGGTCGAATTTATATTTCCAGCTCACAGACCCACCGTCAGGACAATATCCAGACTTGGACCGACAAGTGGCAAGTAACATTTATGCCACGCAAGTGCCGGGTAACGACCATCTCCAGCAAGTGAGAATCTAACCATCATTCCTTGACATTCAATGGCATAACCATCGCTGAATACCCCACTTTCAGCTTACCATTGACCAGAAAGTAAACTGGAACAACCATATAAATGATGTGGCTACCAGAACAGGTCAGACATTGGGAATTGTAACTCACCTCCTAACTCTCCTCAGTCTGTCCACCATCTACAAGGTCGAGGTCAGGAGTGTGGGAGTGTGATGGAGTACTCCCCACTTGTCTGGATGAGTGCAGCACTAACACTCAAGAGGTCAAGACCATCCAGGACAAACCAGCTCAAGAAGGCAGTTCACCACCATCTTCTCTAGGACAATTAGGAATGGACTAAATTCTGGCCCAGTCAGCGGCACCCACACCCATGAAAGAAAGAAAAGGAGAAAAGTGGGACAGGTCCCACAGATGCTAGCACCAGGACAGAGAGGGTGATTTTTAAGGAGGAGGCTAAGGAAGTAACCACCTTCAGGAGGCTCACTGAATTAATGATGGATTGTGAGCTCTAATGGCAGGAGGCTCAATAGGAGGCAGACCAGCACTGAAAGGTCAGCTGCCCCACCATCAGAGGTGGGAGTGGTCAATATAGGTCGGGGAATAGGAGGGTGCCTTTAGATGGTGGTGCCCTTTTGTCACAGCTGCCAGATTGTTATATTGGAGGCAGAACTGTGGCCCTGTGATAATCATGGGGGGTGGGATTAAACTCAATGAGGCATTGATGGCCCTTTGGTTTTGTTGCTGGGAAGCAACCTCATTCATTGGCAGGGCTATGGCCTCGGTGGGAGCCCAGTCTAGCTTCTGACAAGTACCTTTAATGGAAAGTTTAATTGGCTGAATTGGTTGCCTCTGCTTTTGGAAGGGGTAGACCGACTCACTGGCTGATAGAGAGAAATTGTGGGATGCCCCAACCCCCAATCTCTCCTGTCCCACCTCCGCAGCCCATCAAAAACACAGCCGGTAGGAAAGGGAGTCAGCCCCTTCAGCCTATCCTGCCATTCAATGAGATCATGGCTGCTCTGTATCCTAAATCCATTCAGCTTCCTGTATTTCCTATCTCTTACTACCCTTGGATGGAAAAATCCATTTATCTATTATATTAATATAAATATAATGATATGGTGGCAAGGTGGCACAGTGGTTAGCATTGCGGCTTTGCAGTGCCAGGGACCTGGGTTCAATTCTGGCCTTGTCCGTGTGGAGTTTGCATGTTCTCCCCGTGTCTGTGTGGGTTTTCTCCGGCAGCTCTGGTTTCCTCCCACAGTCCAAAGATGTGCAGGTTAGGTGGATTAGCCATGATAAATTGCCCCTTTGTCTAGGCATATGCAGGTTATGTTACGGGGATAGGGCAGGGTGGGCAGGGGAGTGGGACAAGGTGGGGTGCTCTTTCAGAGGGTCAGTGCAGACACGATGGGCCGAACGGCCTCCTTCTGCACTGTAGGCTTTCCATGAGGCAGTATTTACATTGCGTGGAAAAATCCTGATACATGGCAGCCAACATAGTTTCAAACATAAACCAGTAAGTAAAGCAGGTCTGTGCACTGGACTTTGCTGAAAGTAGCACCAAACAAATAAAAAGCAGTTAATGATAAAATTTGCATTTTCAGAATGGTACAAATAAAATAACTCCTATTTAACAATTACAGTGGTGATATTGAAGAGATTAATTTACAGGTTGTCATGTATGTGTCACTGCCATGACTGTAAGTATGCGCAGCAACTTCTATTGAAGATTGGATACAAAAATGACGGATCAATACTTTTGATGTGTTGCGTATGCTGGGTCTGCGAGGACTGCGTTTACCATAGCAGTGAGAGAGACAGGCTTCCAACACTTGGAGAAATGCAACTCTATTTTATTGAACTCTTAACTATTAAACATCCTTTAACTGTGGGTTGACACTATGCTGAGTTGACTGGAGACCTGAGGCTAACCTGACCAGACTATCTTACTACCACATGGTGGATGTTCGTGTTGTTTCTCACAGGATCTGACTGTCTCAGAGGCTGCATCCCAAGAGAGCGGGAAAACTAGTGCCCTCTGGCTTTAGAGTGGCCGTATCCTGTCTGGTCATTGGCTGCTGTGTTCTGTGTGTTCATTGGTCATCCTGTGTGTCAATCAATGTCTGTCTGTGCACCATCATATACTTGTGTATGACAACTTTCTGCAAACTTTGCAGCTCATCTCTTGAGTTTGAGCATAGACTTTGAGTTCATGCCTTGTGTTAAGGATGAGTAAAGGTGCCTTTATGTACTACGACACTGTTGTCTCTCAACATTTTCACCTGAAAAATCATTTCAAAATGCTTCATATGACGACAACTTTGAATAATATAGCACCTGTGAAGCAAGAAAATATCCCAAGGCATTGCGCGAGAACATTATCAAACAAAGTTTAACACTGAGCCATTTATGGAGATAGTAGGGCAGTTGACAGGTTGGTTCAAAATAGCATCTTAAAGGAGGAGAGAGAGATCAAGATGCAGAGAGAGAGAGAGATCGAGAGACGGGGCGGTTTGGGGAGGGAATACCAAAGTTTAGGGTCTATGCAGCTGATGGCTTGGAACCATTACAATTTGGAATGCTCAAGTGGTCAGAATTGGAGAATGCAAAAATCTTGTGGAGCTGGAGGTGATTACAGGCACATGGAGGGCAAAATACCTTTGGATACAACAAAATACCTTTGGATTTCATTGACCACATGTCGGTAAACATGTATTTCTGTGCCAGTCATGATCCGTAAACAAGATGAATTATGAACGAGGAGGCTGTGGCATAGTGGTATTGTCACCGGACTAGTAATCCAGAGTTCAAATCCCATCGCTGCAGATGGTGAAATTTGAATTCAATAAAATCTGGAACAAAAAGTCGAATGATGACCATTGTCGATTGTTGTAAAAATCTATCTGGTTCACTAATGTCCTTTAGCGAAGGAAATCTGCCATCCTTACCTGGTCTGGCCTACATGTGACTCCAGATCCACAGCAATGTGGTTGACCTTTAAATGCCTTCAGGGATGAAAGAATAAAAAAAGTCTTTGGTGGTAATGATGGTCAAATGTTACACATTCGAATGGTCGAATGTTGCAGATCCTCCAACTCCTATTCGACTTGGAATGTAACAATTTTACATCCACCTAAACAGGTAGATGAAGCATTGGTTTAATGTCTCATCCAAAAACAGTATTAACAAAGAATAATTTATTTTGGAATGTAATTCAGTACAATAACTTTGATTTTGTCAAATTAAGACAATGCTTACCTGTGGAAGTTGTGAGGACAACTTCCTTCTCTAAAGGACATTAGTGAACTAGATGGGTTTTTTTATAACAACCAACGGTAGTTTCATTCTCACCATTACTGAGGCTAGCTTTCAATTCCAGATTTTTATGAATTGAAATGCTACCAGCTGCCACGGTGGAATGTGAACCTGCCGCCCCAGAACATTAGCTTACATCTCATGAAGTACACGTCCAGTGACATTACAATAAGCCACCATCTCCCCAAGGGTTGCTGCTCCCATTTTAAGTGTACATGCCAGTCATTGTTCTGCTGGCCCTTTCATTACAACTGTCTTTAATTTATTCAAGGAAGTTTGGACACTCGATGGACAATATTACACACACTTGAGCCTCTTGAAACCAAAAAACCCGATAACAGATTCCAAAAATCATGGGACAACTAAAAAGAGCTGACAACGCACAAAGCAATATGCAACTGAAAATAGTTCTGAAGGAGCATCTATAACCAAAGCCATGAAGGCAACTGCAAAAGTTGAACTATTATACTGGATTATAGCATTTTTATTTGTGTTTTGGTAACACTCTGCAATTCAAATAGTTTTGCTGCAATAAATATTTTCATGCATGACATTTGAAAATAAATATTTGCAATGGGATAAGAGAATTATTAACTTAATATGCCTTCAGTTGCAGCTACACTCAAAAGTCCATTATGTATAGTGCAGGGAAAGAAACCTAAAATACTCCAAACTGTTTGTAGTTGTGAAAGAAATGTTGAAAGGAGGAAGTGTTGTCTGATGGCACAATAGTCAAATTCCTGGATGGGCTGCAGTGGATAGTGTCTGTGGATAGGGTGTCTGTGAATGGGATGTCTGTGGATGGGAGTGTCTGTGGATGGGGGTGCCTGTGGATGGGGGTGTCTGTGGATGGACTGCAGTTGATGGGGCATCGGTGGGTGGGATGTCTGTGGATGGGGGTGTCTATGGATGGGGGTGTCTGTGGATGGGGGTGTCTGTGGAAGGGGTGTCTGTGGAAGGGGTGTCTGTGGAAGGGGAGTTTGTGGAAGGGGTGTCTATGGGTGGGGTGTCTGTGGATGGGGTGTCTGTGGATGGGGTACCTGCCCTAACAGCCTCAGGCACCAATGTTTACAGATACACCATAGAAAGCATCCTATGTGGCTGCATCACAGCTTGACATGGCAACTGCTCGTCCAAAGACTGTAAGAAACTACAGAGAGCCATGAATATAGACCAGTCCATCACGCGAACCCGGCTCCCATCCATTGACTCTGTCTACATAGGCTAACTGTTGGTGGGGGGGGGGGGGGGGGGGGGGGGGTCTGTGGTATCTACCTCAGGAATTTTAGATTTTGACATCTTTTGGCGCATTTGCGACAGTTTGAAAAGGATTGTGATTCTACATTTTCAGTCAAAATAATTTAAGATTTCAATGGTTTTAAAATGTGCATATATTTTAAATGGGTGTCGGTTGCTCCAATTGGCTAGATGGCTGGCGCGTGACGCAGAGCGACGCTAACAGCACGGGTTCAATACCAGTACCGGCTGAGGTTATTCATGAAGTCTCCACCTTCTCAACCTTGCGTGAGGTGAACTTTATTTTCTCCAGCTTGAGTAACCCAGCCGTGTCACTAGCCCAAGTCTCTACACTCGGGGGGTTCGAGCCCCTCCACATTAAAAGGACCCGTCTCCGGGCTACCAGGGAGACAAAGGCCAGGACATCGGCCTCTTTCACTCCTTGAACTCCCGGGTCTTCCGACACTCTGAAGATCGGCATCTCTGGACTCAGCACCATCCGCGTACCTAGCACTTTGGACATTACCTTGGCAAACCACTGCCAGAATCCTTCAAGCTTCGGGCATGCCCAAAACATATGGACATGGTTTGCTGAGGCTTCCTGCACACCTCGCACATCTATCTTCTACCCCGTAAAACTTGCTCATCCTCACCGCCGTCATGTGTGCCTGGTGTACCACCTTAAACTGTATTAGACTGGGTTCTCTCAGAGGTGGCAGCCGTTCGTCGACTTTCTCGGGGAAAATTGAAATGTCAGCAGAAGCAGCATTCTGAAGGGGGCGGGGGGGGGGGGGGGGTAGGTGCCATATGGCTAAGGGATGTACAGAAGGGGTTGGGTGGGAAATGTCTAGTTTACCATGTTGATGTTTACGTTATTATTGTTTTGTTTGTTATTGTTATAAAAATTTTGCAAATGCTTCAATAAAAATATTTGAAGAAAAACCTTGCATGAGGTGTGGTGACCCTCAGGTTAAATTACCACCAGTCAACTCTCACTCAAAGGGGAGAGCAGCCTATGGTCCTCTGGGACTGTGGTGACATTTTATATTTTAAATGTTGAAATATTCAACCATTGCGAAAAGTAACAGTGACATCTGCACCATCAGAATGCAATTCTAAGCAAATACACTGCCTTCATGTATGCAAATGTCATAGCTTTTGTGGCAGCAGCATCTGCTGGTCTTTGACAAATCTGTCGTGTTAGGTACACTGGTCTAACACTGGCTGCAACTGGATGCAGCTTAGATCAAAAAGATACTCCAGACTTTGAAGTTAGTTCAATCAGGTTTATTGAACTAATAGCGCAGTTAGCACAGTTCTCTGTGAGTTCGACTCTCTGCTAACTTAAGTGTGGTTACTCTGTCTGACTGAACCAGACTAGCTCTTAGCCACGTGGTGGAGGTGTGAGACTGTAACAACACCCTTGACTGACTCTCCAGATGTTCATCAGTGGAAAGAGGCGAAGTGTGAGTGGCTCGTGTCTTTTATAGTCAGATCCCACCCCTGAGTATCCTAACTGCTTATTGGTCATGTCCTGTTCTCTGTGTCCATTAGCTGCTTGTCTGTGCCTGCCTGTATATCATTATGTGTGTGTCTGCATATCATGACAAAGTCTATCGTCGCTCAGATATAGATCAATTTGATATTTTGGTGTTGTACAATGGGAGCCCCTTTCAAAATTCGGCACATTTCCCAGAGACCAAAAACCCAAGTGTCAAATCAACCTTGGAATCTGAATTTTCTAACTCACAGGGTAGACTACACAAAATTATTTGTTTCAACATTGATTTTTCAAAATAACACAATTGTAGTTCAAATTTTCAAAATATTTAATGATCTAACCATTCAAGCCCTGTACTGAGCCTCACAAACTAATAATTGTACATGTACATTAATTTTAAAACAGAGATAGAACGCAATACAACCTATGCTACACTTGGGAGCTAATTTCCGGGTGGAATTTTGTTTTCTGTCAGGGGAGGCAGCACGCCACTGGCGGCCGGTGGGGTCTTCCAGTCTCGCCGATGTCTATGTTGTTTTGAGTGGCTCGCCCGTCCCACCGCCAGTGTATTCGCCACGGGGGGGGGGGGGGGGGGGGGGGTCACCGTCCATGGGACGGTAAGATCCTGCCGGTGGGAAGGGCCAGAAACTCCCACTTCAATGATTACCAATGTATGTGGGAGCTGTCACTAAAAACACATCTTTTAGAATTTTACTTGGTAGAGAGGAACTGGATTTACATCGGCATCTAGTCCACTATGATAGGATTTATTTCAGCAACGTCTTATGTCAGTTTGTTAATATTAGTGTACATAGGGGCCTCACGGTAGCATGGTGGTTAGCATCAATGCTTCACAGCTCCAGGGTCCCAGGTTCGATTCCCGGCTGGGTCACTGTCTGTGTGGAGTCTGCACGTCCTCCCCGTGTGTGCGTGGGTTTCCTCCGGGTGCTCCGGTTTCCTCCCACAGTCCAAAGATGTGCGGGTTAGGTGGATTGGCCATGCTAAATTGCCCATAGTGTAAGGTTAATGGGGGGATTGTTGGGTTACGGGTATACGGGTTACGTGGGTTTAAGTAGGGTGATCATTGCTCGGCACAACATCAAGGGCCGAAGGGCCTGTTCTGTGCTGTACTGTTCTATGTTCTATGTTCTATATGATTAAATATAAATATATTTACAATAAGAATAATTACATCAGTTGGCTAAAGTTGCTAGCAGAATGATCTTATTGCACCTTGTCTGGATATTAAATGCTTCTTGAACAAAGATTATTTGTATCTTTTCAATCTCAACTGCATCTTGAATTAAAATTGGGTTTAAAGTTAAACCCTCAGTGTTTACACTTCTGGCTCTGCTTAATGTTCTGCACCAGTCACATTTGCATTGCATTGCACAATTCAAGGTGTTTTCAGCTACACCCTTCCACAAGAGCATTCTTTTTGAAACAAGACCCTTGACCCCACTGATCTCAGGTGTCCACTAAAAGCACAGAGATAAGGAACTTTAAGCATGTTGCTAAAACTATAGCTTCCTGTAGTAACATGCTTCACAGCTCAGTTAGAAAAGAGTGTCTACAGGCTGTATCAAATTACCCTCCTGCTTGTACGCAGGAGGAAGTCCCAGCACTGAGATTTATTCCAGCACTCAGAACCTTAAAAAACCATTAATACCAAACTCTGCCAGCCCATATGGGGTGATAAATAGCTTCCTTCAAAGTTGATCAAATAAATCTCATCACAATGAAAAAGATGTCCCATTACTCGAGTTCCTCCTTCCATAGAAAATATCTAAAAGGTGCTTTTTTTACTGCGAGCTCCAACACAGTTGGTGAGTCTATTAATGAAAAAGTTAGCTCCTGAATGCAATGGGTTTTAATGCAATATGACCTTTCTTCTAAAATTTAAAAATAAGCACTGATGGAAAGAAAATGGAATAGGTTTACATCACATAGGATATACAGCACCAGGATATGCCATTTGGACCAACCAGTCAATACAGGTGTTTATGTTCCACTTGTCCTGCCTTCAACTCCGAAATCTGCCATCATAATCCTCTATTCCCTTTACCCAGGTGTGCTTGTCTCGCTTCTCCTTAAATATATCCACGCTATTCACTTGTACCATTCCACGTGGCAGTGAATTTCACATTCTCCCTGCTCCCTGGGCTGGATTCCCCACGCCGCCCCGTCACGCCACATTTCTGCCACGACCCGCCAGTGGGATTCTCAATTATGCTGGCTGGCCAATGGGGGTTTCCCATTGTGGGGCAGCCCCACGCCGTCGGGAAACCCTGGGGCACCAGCAAAACGGAGATTCATGCCGGTGGGGAATCCTGCCCCCGTCCTTTAAAAATGGGGTGAATTAAGATTAAAAATTAAGTTGAGATAAAATAAAGTAAAAAGGGGACTTCACAAGGGCAGTTGCTGAAGGAGGTTTTGATAGGCAAATTAACCTACCAGTAAGACAAGCAAGTGTTTACCTATGTGACTATGGGAGAACAATGTAGAATACGTAACTTCAAAGTGGAGAAACAAGGAAATTGGCACTTATGTGCTAAAAATTCGGGTCCACAGGGTGGGTAACATGTGGTGAATGTAATATATGAATGTATATATACTAATTCACACTGTTATTGTAAGCACAGTAGCGCCATCCTACCACTAGGGGGAGTAGCGCTGGGAGCACTTAGGAATTTGTACTGGGCTCCACCCTTGGTTCCGCCCACGACTCCTCCCCCTAGTGCAGCTGTATAAGTATCCGTGTCCAGAGTCAGCCTGGGTCACTACAAGTTCATCGACAGGTAACAGGCTGGCTCTGAAGTAAGTCGATTAAAGCCTAGATTCACATCGGAAACACGTGTCTGGTGAATTGATGGTTCCATCATAACATCAATGGGAAAGAATAATATATCCATAGCACAATAAATGGAGAAAGAGACACAGTGGAAACAACTGCCATCACAGCCATACCCAACTGCAGAAAACAGCCTCCACTGAAAACAAATTATTGCTGAAAGGGTGGCCGGTTAAAATCCAAAAATTGAAACAAGAAGATGATGAGTTCGCTGAAACTGAAGGTGGTTTTCCCAGGCATGAACAAATAACTTGTGCATGGTTATTATCTGCTATGAATAGCTCATAGAGTTATATAATATTGAATGTTGTTAGGGAATAAGGCGTGCCACAGAATTCAGGAAACCTAGATAATTGGGAACAAAGGGATAACTTCATATAGTACTGTGTGTGTATAGCCACTGGTTTAGCTAAGGGAACTGTTGTAGTGTATTATAGTCATTGTTTACATATGTTTTTCTTTTAAGCTAATAATTATTCTTTATAAATTGATTACAGAATGACTGGATTATGCCTCTCTGGTTTACAGGAAGCTATAGTTTTAGCAACATGCTTAAATATTTTCTCACATTATACCAAATTGAAAATATACGGCGCTAAGACCTGGGGCTGGATTCTCCGCTTCCCAATGGCAAAATCGTGATCGGCAATGGGGCAGAGAATCCATTTTGGCACCAAAATTGGGAGCAGGGCCGGTTTTTGAATTCTCCACCCCCTGAAAAGCGGTGTACTTTAGGAGTATGTCGCACCAATTATCTACCGCCTAAGGCCATTGCCTGAAGCCTGCTCCGCAATGCTCCGTCCCAGACCGGCCAAGTTCCCGAAGGTGTGGGACTCTCATGGTCCCAGCTGATCGGGAACCTCATGTGGCAGCTGCGAACTCAGTCCAGGGCCGCCACAGTCGGAGGAGGAGGGCCGAAACGCGGGCAGGGGGGGCTTCATTCGGGGCTGGAGGCAATGTAGGTGGGCGGTCCGGGGCACGTGAGTGATTGGAGGGGGGGTACTACTTTGGCGGTCCAGGTCCGTGGGCTACATTCTCCATGGAGCACGGCATGGCCAATGCAGGCCACCGCCATGCACATGCACGGTTTCGGAACTGGAAGTGCTGAGGGTCGTTTTGGCAGCTAGAGCTCTGAGTTCTACGCTGCCTCCCTGCTAGCCCCCAGCGAAACGGGGAATCGGTGGCCCTTTTACACCCGTTTTCCTGGTGAATCCAGCCCCTGGTGTTCCAAGTTACTTTTCTGGGTTTTGGATACCCTTTCATTTAACATCAGCGGTATTCTTAACAAAAGTGGAGGCTCTTGCGGGATTTCAAAATGTGGAGAAAGAGTTATTGGATGCTGATTAGTAATCATTTGCTGGGGAACTTTGAAACGTGGAAAGCAAGTTACAGGATGCTGAATACTAAAACTTGTTCTGGTATTTATTGATAAATGGGGAGTCTGAGAATCTTTCAAAAAGAGTAGTACTGAGGTACTGCACAAAAGAATTGGAGTTACTGTGAGTTATATTGTAGAGGTTAGGATCCAAAATGTCATTGGCGATTGTAAAGACTTTCCAAAAGATAGAAGATATAACTTTGACTGGTTTACAGAAAGTGACCAAAAATCAGTTAAATGAATTGGCACATAACCTGGAATTAGGATTACCTGCAGAGGTAAGGAAAACTGAGATTATTGAAAGCATAGTGAACCATTTAAAATTGCAAGGGTTGCCAGATAAATCAAATTCTCCAAAAAGTAATTGTATTGGTTAAATTTCAATTATAAAGAGAAATAGAAATGAATAAATTTGAATTGTAGGAAAAATAGAAATAAATAGAAATGAGGAAGCCCGAAATGCAGGAAAACAAAAGGGAAAAAAGAGAGAGCTTTTCAAAGAGAAGTGGAAATGGATAAAGTTGGGAATGGAAGAAAGGGAAAAATAGAAAGAGAGAGCAATGCGGAAAGTTAAAGCAGAGATACTAGAGCAGGTTGTGGAAGAAGTAGTTCTAGACAAGAACCTAACAGAGAAATGTTTAAATTTACACAAGCTCTTTCAAAATTTGAGGAAAATGATGTGGAAGCATTCTTTATTTCCTTTGAAAAGGTGGCTAAACAGATGAAATGGCCTCAAGAAATTTGGGCATTACTTTTACAAAGTAGATTGGTAGGTAGAGCTAGTGAGGTGTATGTATCTTTGTCAGAAGAGGTATCTATAGATTATAATGTAATAAAGAAAGCTATCCTTAGTGTATATGAGTTGCATTAAGAACTAGTGAAAATTGAAGATTAAGAAAATAAATTGGGACAAAATAAAGTAAAAAGGGGAGTTAATAAAGGCAGTTGTCTGAAGGGATTTTGATTTGCGAACTAGCATATCAGTGAGAAAAGCAAGTGTTTACCTATGTGACTAGGGGAAAAGAATGGGGTATAGAAGAGGCAACTTCAAAGTGGCAAGATAAATAAGTTGGCAAGTCAATGCTAAAAGTCAGGTTCACAGGGTGGGTAATATCAAAGGGAAATAATTGTATATCCATTGTACAATAACTGGAGAAAGTGACACAGTATTGCAAAAAGCAGTTGATCATGGTGATCTTAACAAACATTTGGAAACTGCCGTGGAGGAAAATTAGATACTGACTGCAGATAGCTAGCAATTGAAGGGATACCCGATTAACATAGAAAATCAACTTTCATGTATGAAAGAGGAGTTTGTGAATGAAAAAAGAGAAATGATGAGAACAATTGAGAATCAATCAGGGAAATTAGATGATTTGATTGAGGACCTGAAGTGTCTGAAGGATAACATTGAAAAAGCAATTTTGGCAAATGTTGATTTTCAGTTAAAACTTCAAGTGAACTTCAAGCATCAGAAATAATTATGAAGTATTGTGTAAAATGCCTTGAACAAGAGGGGGTTCTGGCAAATCAGAATAATTGGTTGAATGTAGAAATACATTTTTAAAGAACTAACAAAGTGTTAGAATTTAGTCATGAAAAGAAGAATGTGATTTTTGAACTTCAAAGTAAAGTGCAGAAAATGAAGGAACAGATGGATGTTATGGAGTATTGCAATTTGAAATTAGTTCCTTTGAATCAAAACTCATTGTCGAATAATGATCAACTTGAGCAAAGAACTGATCCAAGTAATATTTGTGATGTATCAAGTGCAGTGATGGACAAAAAGAAAATAACTCAAGTACTTGCAAAATTGGAAGTTACGAATTGTCAATCAAAAGTACAGAAATTGCAAAGTTATCTTTCCGAGTCGATGATCAGACACTCTGATTTAAAAATGCTTGTTGGTGGTATTCCACAAGATGTAGTAGTTGAAGAAAGGCAAATGAACAGTTTGCCAAAGACCGTTCAAACGCCGCAGAGAACTGGACTGAGGTAGTTCAGAAATTGTGCAAAAAACGCTGAAGGATTCAAGCGACCGATGAAACTTCAGAGAGAGGACGTGATTGACATGTCTCAAACAGAATCACAAAGATCTCATTTGAAATGGGACTGGGAAAAACAAAAGGCCACAAAAAGTATATAAAGAACAAACAAAGCAAGAGTATGATACTATTCTCAGTGAACATAAGAAACATCTTAACAACATTCTTGAAACAGCTGAAGGAGATTTTGACAAGAGAAGAAATGAGACGTTAATGCATAAACATGACATTTGACTGTGTTAAATTGACTGTTAAATTCCACTGGCACTCAGCAGTACTTTTGTCTGACATGAACAACTCACTTGAGACAGGTTACCTGGGTGAAGGGGCAGATTATCCTCACCTCTCTGTCACAGGCCAGTCTCATTGTCAGTCACCGGGCTCTCCTCAGGCAACCCTGCGATCTCCAGGGCCTCTCCCTCAAAGCGGGGAGGACTGGGACCTCTGAGACTCCCCACCCTTCTTTGCCTTTCCCCTTTTATGACCGGCTATCTTCTCCTGTGGGGACAAGGAGAGGGCCTTGTGAGCCACACGTTTGATGGGTCGGGGGTGGGGGGGGGTGTATAGCAGGTGGCATGTGTGGGCACTGCACCTAGACATGAAACAGGTGTGCTGGTCGGTGCCAGGGTGCCTGAGGAACAAGCTTGAAGATCGGATGTTGGGTAGGTGCAAGGTGCCAGCCAGTGGATTGGGGGGTATAGTTTTGGAATTTGAGGGATGGCAGGCGGAACTGATGCCAGAAGAGAGGTGGCAACTTACCCTTGCAGCTCATTGGAGTTCATTTGTCTTCTTCCGACATTGGACGGCCCTCCACCTGGTCATTTTGCCTGCACTCACTGCAGCTGCCACTGCCTCCCAGGCGGCGTTGCGGACCCTGTTGCTGGTTCTACGACCCCACTAGGGCGAACAAGGTGTCCCAACTTTCATCGACGGTGTCATGAAGCCTGGCCAGGTCAGCGCTCCCAAAGCGAGGTGCAGGTCTGTGCACTGCCTATCTGAATTGCTGACTGAGAGTGAGTGATGAGGGAGCGTTTAAAAGCAGCTCCCCCAGTGTTAGCAGCGAGCTACTGAAGTGCGAGTCTGGCGAATCAGATGGCGAGCGAGCCAGACATGTTGAGATTCATATAAGGGCTCATTTTCAGAACTAAGTGCAGTTGAATACAAGTTGCAACTTTGTCAATACTTCTGATGAGAAGCATCCCACCAAACACGCCTGAAACTGACCTTAATTTCAAGTCCGCTGAATCACGACCAAATTTTATGCGAACCATTTAAACTGTCTCATAGGACCCAAGGATCTGAAAAATAAACTATTGCCGTCAAAAATTAGTTCTGCACTGCACTGCGCTTGAAAAATCTTCTGGATTTTGCTTTGCATGGGATTTCAGGCCCAAGGCCCGTGTCAATGTCACTTTGAAATCAGCTGCTGGAAGTTGCAAAAGGCTGACAACTCTATGTTTTCTGTGTATGGAGGTGTGCACAACATTGCACATGTTGCGTGTGGGATGACATTGATACCAGGTACTGGGCAACCCATAGCCCTTCAGGATGGGACTGCAATTTTAAAAGGCTGTATAAATGGGATGAGAGATCCTGGAGTGAGAATTAAAGACTAGAGGTAAAATCTACCCGCAATCTCCTACGTCGGCTTTTCCCGCCAACACTATGCCTTTTAAAAGGGGAAGCAGGGTTCACACCATCAGCTGGAGGAGCACGGTCTAAAAACAGCAAGGCAAGGAATCCTGAGACAGGGATGTTGATTTTAAAGGACGCCCTGATCTCCGCCTTAAATAAAAGGCCCGTTTAAATGGTTCAGTGGACTTGAAATTAAGGTCAGTTTTGGGCATGTTTGGTGGGATGCTTCTCATCAGGGTTCCCAACACCAACATTGGAGCCCTCCCAATGACAACACCAACATTGGAGCCCCTCCCAACCACAACACCAACATTGGAGCCCCTCCCAACCACAACACCAACATTGGAGCCCCTCCCAAACACATCTCCAACATTGGAGCCCCTCCCAACCACAACACCAGCATTGGATCACCTCCCAAACACATCTCCAACATTGGAGCACCTCCCAAACACAACACCAACATTGGAGCACCTCCCAAACACAACTCCAACATTGGAGCACCTCCCAAACACAACTCCAACATTGGAGCACCTCCCAAACACAACACCAACATTGGAGCACCTCCCAAACACAACTCCAACATTGGAGCACCTCCCAAACACAACACCAACATTGGAGCACCTCCCAACGACAGCATGAACATTGGAGCAACCCCAAACACAACACCAACATTGGCGCACTTCTCAACCACAACACCAACATTGGCGCACCCCCCAACCACAACACCAACATTGGAGCACCTCTCAACCACAACACCAACATTGGAGCACCTCCCAAACACAACATTGGAGCACCTCCCAACCACAACACCAACATTGGAGCACCTGCCAACCACAACACCAACATTGGTGCACCTCCCAACCACAACACCAACATTGGAGCACCTCCCAAACACAACGCCAACATTGGAGCACCTCCCAACCACAACACCAACATTGGAGCACCTCCCAACCACAACACCAACATTGGCGCACCCCCCAACCACAACACCAACATTGGAGCACCTCTCAACCACAACACCAACATTGGAGCACCTCTCAACCACAACACCAACATTGGAGCACCTCCCAAACACAACACCAACATTGGAGCACCTCCCAACCACAAAGCCAACATCAGAGCATATCCCAACCACAAAACCAACATTGAAGCACCTCCCAACCACAACACCAACATCGGAGCATCTCCGAAACTCAACTCCAACATTGGAGCACCTCCCAACCACAACACCAACATCGAAGCATCTCCCAAACACAACTCCAACATTGGAGCACCTCCCAACCACAACACCAACATTGGAGCACCTCCCAACCACAACACCAACATTGGAGCACCTCCGAACCACAACATTGGAGCACCTCCCAACCACAACTCCAACATTGGAGCGCCTCCCAACCACAACACCAACACTGGAGCACCTATCAAATACAACACCAACATTGGAGTGGCCCCCAAACACAACATCAACATTGGAGCACCTCCCAACCACAACACCAACATTGGAGCACCTCTCAACCACAACACCAACATTGGAGCACCGCCCAATCACAACACCAACATTGGAGAACCTGCCAACCACAACTCCAACATTGGAGCACCTCCCAAACACAACACCAACATTGGAGCACCTCCCAAACACAACACCAACATTGGAGCACCTCTCAACCACAACACCAACATTGGCGCACCTCCCAAACACAACGCCAACATTGGAGCACCTCCCAACCACAACATCAACATTGGAGCACCTCCCAAGCACAACTCCAACATTGGAGCACCTCCCAACCACAACTCCAACATTGGAGCACCTCCCAAACACAACACCAACATTGGAGCACCTCTCAACCACAACACCAACAGTGGAGCACCTCCCAAACACAACGCCAACATTGGAGCACCTCCCAACCACAACATCAACATTGGAGCACCTCCCAACCACAACACCATCATTGGAGCCCTTCCCAACCACAACGCCAACATTAGAGCACCTCCCAAACACAACACCAACATTGGAGAACCTCCCAACCACAACACCAACATTGGAGCATCTCCCAACCACAAAACCAACATTGAAGCACCTCTCAACCACAACACCAGCATTGGAGAACCTCCCACCCACAACACCAACATCGGAGCACCTCCCAACCACAACACCAACATTAGAGCACCTCACAACCACAACACTAACATTGGAGCACCTCCCAACCACAACTCCAACATTGGAGCACCTCCCAACCACAACACCAACATTGGAGCACCTCCCAACCACAACACCAACATTGGAGCACCTCCCAACCACAACACCAACATTGGAGCACCTCCCAACCACAGCACCAACATTGGGGCACCTCCCAACCACAACGCCAACATTGGGGCACCTCCCAACCACAACATCAACATTGGAGCACCTCCCAAACACAACACCAACATTGGAGCACCTCCCAACCACAGCATGAACATTGGAGCACCCCCCAAACACAACACCAACATTGGCGCACCTCTCAACCACAACACCAACATTGGAGCACCTCCCAACCACAACACCAACATTGGAGCACCTCCCAACCACAACACCAACATTGGAGCATCTCCCAACCACAACACCAACATTGGAGAACCTCCCAACCACAGCATGAACATTGGAGCACCTCCCAACCACAACACCAACATTGGAGCACCTCCCAACCACAGCATGAACATTGGAGCACCTCCCAACCACAACACCAACATTGGAACACCTCCCAACCACAACTCCAACATTGGAGCACCTCTCAACAACAACACCAACATTGGCGCACGTCCCAACCACAACACCAACATTGGAGCACCTCCCAAACACAACGCCAACATTGGAGCACCTCCCAACCACAACACCAACATTGGAACACCTCCCAACCACAACTCCAACATTGGAGCACCTCCCAAACACAACACCAACATTGGAGCACCTCCCAAACACAACGCCAACATTGGAACACCTCCCAACCACAACACCAACATTGGAGCACCTCTCAACCACAACACCAACATTGGCGCACCCCCCAACCACAACACCAAAATTGGAGCACCTCCCAAACACAACACCAACATTGGAGCACAACCCAACCACAACGCCAACATTGGAGAACCTCCCAACCACAACGCCAACATTGGAGAACGTCCCAACCACAACACCAACATTGGAGCATCTCCCAACCACAAAGCCAACATCAGAGCATATCCCAACCACAAAACCAACATTGAAGCACCTCCCAACCACAACACCAACACTGGAGCACCTCCCAAACTCAACTCCAACATTGGCGCACCTCCCAACCACAACACCAACATCGGAGCATCTCCCAAACTCAACTCCAACATTGGCGCACATCCCAACCACAACACCAACATCGGAGCATCTCCCAAACACAACTCCAACATTGGAGCACCTCCCAACCACAACACCAACATTGGAGCACCTCCCAAACACAACGCCAACATTGGAGCACCTCCCAACCACAACACCAACATCGGAGCATCTCCCAAACTCAACTCCAACATTGGCGCACCTCCCAACCACAACACCAACATCGGAGCATCTCAAAACCACAACGCCAACATTGGAGCCCCTCCCAACCACAACACCAACATTGGAGCACCTCCCAACCATAACATTGGAGCACCTCCCTACCACAACTCCAACATTGGAGCGGCCCTCAACCACAACACCAACACTGGAGCACCTCCCAACCACAACACCAACATCGGAGCATCTCCCAAACTCAACTCCAACATTGGCGCACATCCCAACCACAACACCAACATCGGAGCACCTCCCAAACACAACGCCAACATTGGAGCACCTCCCAACCACAACACCAACATCGGAGCATCTCCCAAACTCAACTCCAACATTGGCGCACCTCCCAACCACAACACCAACATCGGAGCATCTCCCAACCACAACACCAACATTGGAGCACCTCCCAACCACAACACCAACATTGGAGCACCTCCCAACCATAACATTGGAGCACCTCCCTACCACAACTCCAACATTGGAGCGGCCCTCAACCACAACACCAACACTGGAGCACCTCTCAACCACAACACCAACATTGGAGTGGCCCCCAAACACAACATCAACATTGGAGCGCCTCCCAACCACAACACCAACATTGGAGAACCTGCCAACCACAACACCAACATTGGCGCACCTCCCAACCACAACACCAACATTGGAGAACCTCCCAACCACAAAACCAACATTGAAGCACCTCTCAACCACAACACCAGCATTGGAGAACCTCCCACCCACATCACCAACATCGGAGCACCTCCCAACCACAACACCAACATCAGAGCACCTCACAACCACAACACTAACATTGGAGCACCTCCCAACCACAACACCAACATTGGAGCACCTCCCAACCACAACACCAACATTGGAGCACCTCCCAACCACAACACCAACATTGGAGCACCTCCCAACCACAACACCAACATTGGAGCACCTCCCAAACACAACACCAACATTGGAGAACCTCCCAACCACAGCACCAACATTGGGGCACCTCCCAACCACAACACCAACATTGGAGCACCTCCCAACCACAGCACCAACATTGGGGCACCTCCCAACCACAACGCCAACATTGGGGCACCTCCCAACCACAACATCAACATTGGAGCACCTCCCAAACACAACACCAACATTGGAGCACCTGCCAACCACAGCATGAACATTGGAGCACCCCCCAAACACAACACCAACATTGGCGCACCTCTCAACCACAACACCAACATTGGAGCACCTCCCAACCACAACACCAACATTGGAGCATCTCCCAACCACAACACCAACATTGGAGAACCTCCCAACCACAGCATGAACATTGGAGCACCTCCCAACCACAACACCAACATTGGAGCACCTCCCAACCACAGCATGAACATTGGAGCACCTCCCAACCACAACACCAACATTGGAACACCTCCCAACCACAACTCCAACATTGGAGCACCTCTCAACAACAACACCAACATTGGCGCATGTCCCAACCACAACACCAACATTGGAGCACCTCCCAAACACAACGCCAACATTGGAGCACCTCCCAACCACAACACCAACATCGGAGCATCTCCCAAACTCAACTCCAACATTGGCGCACCTCCCAACCACAACACCAACATCGGAGCATCTCCCAACCACAACTCCAACATTGGAGCACCTCTCAACAACAACACCAACATTGGCACACGTCCCAACCACAACACCAACATTGGAGCACCTCCCAAACACAACGCCAACATTGGAGCACCTCCCAACCACAACACCAACATTGGAACACCTCCCAACCACAACTCCAACATTGGCGCACCTCCCAACCACAACACCAACATTGGAGCACCTCTCAACCACAACACCAACATTGGCGCACCCCCCAACCACAACACCAAAATTGGAGCACCTCCCAAACACAACACCAACATTGGAGCACAACCCAACCACAACGCCAACATTGGAGAACCTCCCAACCACAACGCCAACATTGGAGAACGTCCCAAACACAACACCAACATTGGAGCACCTCCCAAACACAACGCCAACATTGGAACACCTCCCAACCACAACACCAACATTGGAGCACCTCTCAACCACAACACCAACATTGGCGCACCCCCCAACCACAACACCAAAATTGGAGCACCTCCCAAACACAACACCAACATTGGAGCACAACCCAACCACAACGCCAACATTGGAGAACCTCCCAACCACAACGCCAACATTGGAGAACGTCCCAACCACAACACCAACATTGGAGCATCTCCCAACCACAAAGCCAACATCAGAGCATATCCCAACCACAAAACCAACATTGAAGCACCTCCCAACCACAACACCAACACTGGAGCACCTCCCAAACTCAACTCCAACATTGGCGCACCTCCCAACCACAACACCAACATCGGAGCATCTCCCAAACTCAACTCCAACATTGGCGCACATCCCAACCACAACACCAACATTGGAGCACCTCCCAAACACAACGCCAACATTGGAGCACCTCCCAACCACAACACCAACATCGGAGCATCTCCCAAACTCAACTCCAACATTGGCGCACCTCCCAACCACAACACCAACATCGGAGCATCTCCCAACCACAACACCAACATTGGAGCACCTCCCAACCACAACACCAACATTGGAGCACCTCCCAACCACAACACCAACACTGGAGCACCTCCCAACCACAACACCAACATTGGAGCACCTCCCAACCATAACATTGGAGCACCTCCCTACCACAACTCCAACATTGGAGCGGCCCTCAACCACAACACCAACACTGGAGCACCTCTCAACCACAACACCAACATTGGAGTGGCCCCCAAACACAACACCAACATTGGAGCACCGCCCAATCACAACACCAACATTGGAGCACCTCCGAACCACAACTCCAACATTGGAGCACCTCCCAAACACAACACCAACATTGGAGCAACTCCCAAACACAACACCAACATTGGAGCACCTCTCAACCACAACACCAACAGTGGAGCACCTCCCAAACACAACGCCAACATTGGAGCACCTCCCAACCACAACATCAACATTGGAGCACCTCCCAACCACAACACCATCATTGGAGCCCTTCCCAACCACAACGCCAACATTGGAGCACCATCCAAACACAACGCCAACATTGGAGAACCTCCCAACCACAACACCAACATTGGAGCATCTCCCAACCACAAAGACAACATCAGAGCATCTCCCAACCACAAAACCAACATTGAAGCACCTCTCAACCACAACACCAGCATTGGAGAACCTCCCACCCAGAACACCAACATCGTAGCACCTCCCAACCACAACACCAACATTGGAGCACCTGCCAACCACAACACCAACATTGGAGCGGCCCCCAAACACAACGCCAACATTGGAGCACCTCCCAACCACAATACCAACATTGGAGCACCTCCCAACCACAACACCAACATTGGAGCACCTCCCAACCACAATACCAACATTGGAGCACCTCCCAACCACAACACCAACATTGGAGCACCTCCCAACCACAACACCAACATTGGAGCACCTCCCAATGACAACACCAACATTGGAGCACCTCCCAACCACAACACCAACATTGGAGCACCGCCCAATCACAACACCAACATTGGAGCACCTCCCAACCACAACTCCAACATTGGAGCACCTCCCAACCACAACTCCAACATTGGAGCACCTCCCAACCACAGCACCAACATTGGAGCACCTCCCAACCACAACGCCAACATTGGAGCACCTCCCAACCACAGCGCCAACATTGGAGCACCTCCCAACCACAACACCAACATTGGAGCGGCCCCCAACCACAACGCCAACATTGGAGCACCTCCCAAACACAACACCAACATTGGAGCACCTCCCAACCACAACATCAATATTGGAGCGGCCCCCAAACACAACAGCAACATTGGCGCACCTCCCAACCACAACGCCAACATTGGAGCACCTCCCAAACACAACGCCAACATTGGAGAACCTCCCAACCACAACACCAACATTGGAGCACCTCCCAACCACAACACCAACATTGGAGCACCTCCCAAACACAACGCCAACATTGGAGAACCTCCCAACCACAACACGAACATTGGAGAACCTCCCAACCACAACACCAACATTGGAGCGGCCCCCAACCACAACGCCAACATTGGAGCACCTCCCAAACACAACACCAACATTGGAGCACCTCCCAAACACAACACCAACATTGGAGCACCTCCCAACCACAACATCAACATTGGAGCGGCCCCCAAACACAACAGCAACATTGGCGCACCTCCCAACCACAACGCCAACATTGGAGCACCTCCCAAACACAACGCCAACATTGGAGAACCTCCCAACCACAACACCAACATTGGAGAACCTCTCAACCACAACACCAACATTGGAGCACCGCCCAATCACAACACCAACATTGGAGCACCTCCGAACCACAACTCCAACATTGGAGCACCTCCCAAACACAACACCAACATTGGAGCAACTCCCAAACACAACACCAACATTGGAGCACCTCTCAACCACAACACCAACAGTGGAGCACCTCCCAAACACAACGCCAACATTGGAGCACCTCCCAACCACAACACCAACATTGGAGCACCTCCCAACCACAACACCAACATTGGAGCCCTTCCCAACCACAACGCCAACATTGGAGCACCTTCCAACACAACACCAACATTGGAGAACCTCCCAACCATAACACCAACATTGGAGCATCTCCCAACCACAAAGACAACATCAGAGCATCTCCCAACCACAAAACCAACATTGAAGCACCTCTCAACCACAACACCAGCATTGGAGAACCTCCCACCCAGAACACCAACGTCGGAGCACCTCCCAACCACAACACCAACATTGGAGCACCTCCCAACCACAACACCAACATTGGAGCACCTCCCAATGACAACACCAACATTGGAGCACCTCCCAACCACAACTCCAACATTGGAGCACCTCCCAACCACAGCACCAACATTGGAGCACCTCCCAACCACAACGCCAACATTGGAGCACCTCCCAACCACAACACCAACATTGGAGAACCTCCCAACCACAACACCAACATTGGAGCACCTCCCAAACACAACGCCAACATTGGAGAACCTCCCAACCACAACACCAACATTGGAGCACCTCCCAACCACAACACCAACATTGGAGCACCTCCCAAACACAACGCCAACATTGGAGAACCTCCCAACCACAACACCAACATTGGAGAACCTCCCAACCACAACACCAACATTGGAGCGGCCCCCAACCACAACGCCAACATTGGAGCACCTCCCAAACACAACACCAACATTGGAGCACCTCCCAAACACAACACCAACATTGGAGCACCTCCCAACCACAACATCAACATTGGAGCGGCCCCCAAACACAACAGCAACATTGGCGCACCTCCCAACCACAACGCCAACATTGGAGCACCTCCCAAACACAACGCCAACATTGGAGAACCTCCCAACCACAACACCAACATTGGAGAACCTCTCAACCACAACACCAACATTGGAGCACCTCCCAACCACAACTCCAACATTGGAGCACCTCCCAACCACAAAACCACCATTGGAGCACCTCCCAACCACAACACCAACATTGGAGCACCTCCCAACCACAACACCAACATTGGAGCATCTCCCAACCACAGCGCCAACATTGGAGCACCTCCCAAACACAACTCCAACATTGGAGCACCTCCCAACCACAACACCAACATTGGAGCACCTCCCAAACACAACATCAACATTGGAGCACCTCCCAACCACAACACCAACATTGGAGCACCTCCCAACCACAACACCAACATTGGAGCATCTCCCAACCACAGCGCCAACATTGGAGCACCTCCCAAACACAACTCCAACATTGGAGCACCTCCCAACCACAACACCAACATTGGAGCACCTCCCAAACACAACGCCAACATTGGAGAACCTCCCAACCACAACACCAACATTGGAGAACCTCCCAACCACAACACCAACATTGGAGCGGCCCCCAACCACAACGCCAACATTGGAGCACCTCCCAAACACAACACCAACATTGGAGCACCTCCCAAACACAACACCAACATTGGAGCACCTCCCAACCACAACACCAACATTGGAGCACCTCCCAAACACAACGCCAACATTGGAGAACCTCCCAACCACAACACGAACATTGGAGAACCTCCCAACCACAACACCAACATTGGAGCGGCCCCCAACCACAACGCCAACATTGGAGCACCTCCCAAACACAACACCAACATTGGAGCACCTCCCAAACACAACACCAACATTGGAGCACCTCCCAACCACAACATCAACATTGGAGCGGCCCCCAAACACAACAGCAACATTGGCGCACCTCCCAACCACAACGCCAACATTGGAGCACCTCCCAAACACAACGCCAACATTGGAGAACCTCCCAACCACAACACCAACATTGGAGAACCTCTCAACCACAACACCAACATTGGAGCACCGCCCAATCACAACACCAACATTGGAGCACCTCCGAACCACAACTCCAACATTGGAGCACCTCCCAAACACAACACCAACATTGGAGCAACTCCCAAACACAACACCAACATTGGAGCACCTCTCAACCACAACACCAACAGTGGAGCACCTCCCAAACACAACGCCAACATTGGAGCACCTCCCAACCACAACATCAACATTGGAGCACCTCCCAACCACAACACCATCATTGGAGCCCTTCCCAACCACAACGCCAACATTGGAGCACCTTCCAAACACAACGCCAACATTGGAGAACCTCCCAACCATAACACCAACATTGGAGCATCTCCCAACCACAAAGACAACATCAGAGCATCTCCCAACCACAAAACCAACATTGAAGCACCTCTCAACCACAACACCAGCATTGGAGAACCTCCCACCCAGAACACCAACGTCGGAGCACCTCCCAACCACAACACCAACATTGGAGCACCTCCCAACCACAACACCAACATTGGAGCACCTCCCAATGACAACACCAACATTGGAGCACCTCCCAACCACAACTCCAACATTGGAGCACCTCCCAACCACAGCACCAACATTGGAGCACCTCCCAACCACAACGCCAACATTGGAGCACCTCCCAACCACAACACCAACATTGGAGAACCTCCTAACCACAACACCAACATTGGAGCACCTCCCAAACACAACGCCAACATTGGAGAACCTCCCAACCACAACACCAACATTGGAGCACCTCCCAACCACAACACCAACATTGGAGCACCTCCCAAACACAACGCCAACATTGGAGAACCTCCCAACCACAACACCAACATTGGAGAACCTCCCAACCACAACACCAACATTGGAGCGGCCCCCAACCACAACGCCAACATTGGAGCACCTCCCAAACACAACACCAACATTGGAGCACCTCCCAAACACAACACCAACATTGGAGCACCTCCCAACCACAACATCAACATTGGAGCGGCCCCCAAACACAACAGCAACATTGGCGCACCTCCCAACCACAACGCCAACATTGGAGCACCTCCCAAACACAACGCCAACATTGGAGAACCTCCCAACCACAACACCAACATTGGAGAACCTCTCAACCACAACACCAACATTGGAGCACCTCCCAACCACAACTCCAACATTGGAGCACCTCCCAACCACAACACCACCATTGGAGCACCTCCCAACCACAACACCAACATTGGAGCACCTCCCAACCACAACACCAACATTGGAGCATCTCCCAACCACAGCGCCAACATTGGAGCACCTCCCAAACACAACTCCAACATTGGAGCACCTCCCAACCACAACACCAACATTGGAGCACCTCCCAAACACAACATCAACATTGGAGCACCTCCCAACCACAACACCAACATTGGAGCACCTCCCAACCACAACACCAACATTGGAGCACCTCCCAACCACAGCGCCAACATTGGAGCACCTCCCAAACACAACTCCAACATTGGAGCACCTCCCAACCACAACACCAACATTGGAGCACCTCCCAAACACAACGCCAACATTGGAGAACCTCCCAACCACAACACCAACATTGGAGAACCTCCCAACCACAACACCAACATTGGAGCGGCCCCCAACCACAACGCCAACATTGGAGCACCTCCCAAACACAACACCAACATTGGAGCACCTCCCAAACACAACACCAACATTGGAGCACCTCCCAACCACAACATCAACATTGGAGCGGCCCCCAAACACAACAGCAACATTGGCGCACCTCCCAACCACAACGCCAACATTGGAGCACCTCCCAAACACAACGCCAACATTGGAGAACCTCCCAACCACAACACCAACATTGGAGAACCTCTCAACCACAACACCAACATTGGAGCACCTCCCAACCACAACTCCAACATTGGAGCACCTCCCAACCACAAAACCACCATTGGAGCACCTCCCAACCACAACACCAACATTGGAGCACCTCACAACCACAACACCAACATTGGAGCACCTCCCAAACACAACTCCAACATTGGAGCACCGCCCAACCACAACACCAACATTGGAGCACCTCCCAACCACAACACCAACATTGGAGCACCTCCCAAACACAACATCAACATTGGAGCACCTCCCAACCACAACACCAACATTGGAGCACCTCCCAACCACAACACCAACATTGGAGCATCTCCCAACCACAGCGCCAACATTGGAGCACCTCCCAAACACAACTCCAACATTGGAGCACCTCCCAACCACAACACCAACATTGGAGCACCTCCCAACCACAACACCAACATTGGAGCACCTCCCCCAAACTCATTGGGCCCCTTCCCTCCTCACAAGCATTGGGGCTTCTCATCTCTCACCTCCCCCCCCTCACAGGCATTAGTCTCTCCCCTCACATGCATTTGGATACTTTCCCCCCCACCCCCACCACACATAATGTGAACACTCCCGATGAGCTCCCCCCCCCCCCCCCGCGGATCTGCTTCTGGTAGTGCTAGGTGTCAGTGGGAAATGCCAGGACACTTTCTGGCCATCACCTTCACCACCTGGGGCATGGTAGCACAGTGGTTAGCACTGTTGCTTCACAGCGCCAGGGATTATTCCCGGCTTGGGTTACTGTCTGTGCGGGGATTGCACGGTCCTCCTGTGTCAGCGTGGGTTTCCTCCGGATGCTCCAGTTTCCGCTCAGAAGTCCCGAAGGATGTGCTTGCTGAATTATTCCTCCGCTACCCGAACAGGCGCAGGAGTGTGGCGACTGGGGAATTTTCAGTGATTTCATTGCAGTTTTAATGTAAGCCAACTTGTGATACAAATAAAGGTTATTATTATTATACTATATAGCTCCAGGTACCTCGCATGGTCATCGCGACTGGTTTGTATTTTTGAAAATCATAGTGATTTGCACCGACATGATGTCATGGCGACGAGGTGGGAGGATGTGGGCGGATGTTACGGTGTCAAGGCCAATAAATACATGTTAATTTATTCAAATGTATGGATGTTTGGTTCGTGCCTTTTTATTGCATTAACCTGATCACCCTATTGACAGGATTGGGGAGCATGGAGAAAATCTCAAACTGAGATCTTGCCAGCACAAATCCCGGAAGGAATTCTCCAACGCCGCACCGAGTCGGAGAATCAACGGGGACGGTGGGGGGGGTGGGGGGTGCGCGAATCACGCAACGCTGATCCGATGCCGGTCCGCTGAGCAGTTTTTCCGGGCTCCTTGCAATACTGCGGCCCAGATTGGCTGAAGTCCCGACAGCGTGACCCGAGGTCACGCCGGCGCCGTTATAACCTTGTATTAAAAATCGTCAGCCAGCGGTGCTGGCTGACACTGCGGCAGCAGGAGGTGAGTGGTCGGCATGGGAGGGTCCGAGGGCTGGCGGGACGGGCACAGCCGTGGCTGGGGGGCAGGAGGGGAGAGGGGGAGGGGGGGAGACGTGGTAAGGACATTCCTGCCGGCCGGGAACATCCCGAATGGCATGGCAGTGCCAAAGCCACGGATGCCATTACGGTGGCCAGGCTGATGGGCACCGACCCTGGGCGCTGGCTGAGTGCAAGCCCCCAGTCTTGCGGATGCATGCCGGGCCGTTCCCCCCCCCCCCCCCCCCCCCCCCGGCTGCTCCCGGCGGGTAGGTCCTGGGCCGCACCCTCCTCAGCCCCCAGTGAGGGGAGTGCCATCCAACGGCGACGCTTGCAGGAGGGACAGGCAACAGGAGTCGGGGCACCGAGGGTGCGGGCAGGGGTAGGGGGCATGCGTGGCTGGGGTACAAGCCGGCAACCATGTAGTCCATGTCACCTAGTTGTGTAGGGGGTCATGTGCCATGGTTAAACCTGTAGTCGACCCCCTCCACCCCCTGCAAATGATAATGTTAGGGCACCAGCCAGTGATGTTGGCCGCCGTGGCGAGGGCCTCTGCCCTGCATGCAGTCCTGTGGCACTCAGCACTGTGGCTGGTTTAGCACAGGACGAAAGAGCTGGCTTTTCAAGCAGACGAAGGCAGGCCAGCAGCACAGTTCTAATCCCATACGAGCCTCCCCGAACAGGCGCCGAAATGTGGCCACTAGGAGCTTTTCACAGTAACTTCATTTGAAGCCAACTCGTGACAATAAGCGATTTCCATTCCATTTCCACAGCCAGCTCAGAGAGGTGGCGGAGGCTGCAGCAGAGGGATGGGCTGCAGAGGGCCAGGTGGCACCCGCTCAGGCTGCAGGGCTGCCCGCCCAACAGGTGCAGGAGGAGGCGGAGGATGAGGGCCAGGAACAAGATGATGATACTGATGAGGAGGTGGAAGAGGGGGAGGAGGAGGAGGTGGAGGAGGAAGAGGGGGAGGAGGAGGAGGTGGAGGAGGAAGAGGGGGAGGAGGAGGAGGTGGAGGAGGAGGAGCCACAGCACCAGAGGCGCCTGATGATGCCTCGTGTTTACCGGTGCCGCATGTCCTTCCAGGACCTCCCAGACAGGTGTCATGTGAGAGTACGTTTAAGAAATGGATGTTTAAGCAATGTACCTTTAAGAAATAGAGCAGCTCATATTAATGAAGTGATGTCAGAGGGTGGGGGTAGCTGAGTTGAGCTCACTTCTGCTTTTAGTTTCAGTTTGAGAGAGCAGCTGAAAAGTACCTGGCTGGTTTGCTGAGAGCTGCATGAAGAAAAAGAGCTTGGGTGTGTCTGTGTTTGCAGTGAGTTGGATTTGCTGTGATCTCTGCCATGAAAGATTATCTCTAAATAATTTGGGTGATTTAAGCTCACAATAGTAATATCTTTAACCTGATGTGTTTCTGTTTAAAGGTGTTAAGTCTTTTGAAGGAACAACTGAAGGATTATTTAGTGTTGTATTTTTTTGGGTGTTATCGTTAAAATAAGGGGTGTTAAGAGATCCAATGTTTATTTTAAAAGGTTAAGTTGAGTTCATGGAATAAACATTGTCTTGTTTTAAAAGCCACGTGTCCATAATTGTAATACCACACCTAGGGAACAAGCCGTGTGCTTCAAAAGCAACAATACATTAAAGGGAGAGGTTGGTTGAACTCCAGGGTACATTTTGGGGTTCTGAAAACGCCGCTCCCATAACACAGGGCATGCAGAAGGAGACTCCAGATGAGCCGGGAGACCATCGCCAATATCTACCACCTGATGGCACACCTGGCACAGTGTGGGACTGGGGGAGGACATGCTTTCCCTGTGGCCGTCAAGGTGATGATGGCCCTGAACTTACATGCCACGGGATCGTTCCAGTCGCCGAGTGGGGACCTGTCCAGCATCTCCCAGGCATCGGTGCACAGGTGCATCCTTGCAGTGACGGATGGCCTGTATGACATCGTGGAGTGCTACATCCAGTTCTGTGTGGGCCGCGCCCACGAGGATGACTGGGCAGCCAGCTTCGCTGCCATGGCCAGGATACTCATGGTACAAGGCGCGATCGATGGATCGATGTCACCATGCGACCACCAGCGGAGGACAGGGCCATGTTCATGAACAGGAAGGGGGCCTACTCCTTGAGCATTCAGGTGGTGCGTGACCACCAGATGAAGATCCTGCACGTCTGCGCCCGGTACCCAGGCAGTGTACATGACTCGTTTATCCTGGCACAATCATTCATCACTGCCATGTTCGAGGGACACCCCCCTCTCAGCTGAGGGGCAGGTTGCTCGGCGACAATGTCTGACTCATGGCCACATTTACGCCCTCCACCTGGGTGGTCCCTGTATATGGGATGAACACTCCATCACATGGCCCTGTCGAATCGCTGGGGCCGGGTGGCATGGACGTCTGGGGGAGGTGGGGGGGGGCGCACACTACACCCACTGGGGCTCAAGTTCATTAACCCCTCGACCACAGTGGCACTCAGTCTCCTACCTGACCCCGCAGGCATCAGACATAGCACAGAGGCAGCTTGTATTGGTGTAACAGTGAGTTTAATTAGAAAGGTTATATACATGTACCCTCGCCCTATAACTAAGCTGTGCCCTGCACCCATGCCAACTTACTAGGTGTCTAACTTCCTGCCTTATGGGCCCTATCACTACGCAGGGGGCAGCAGAGCAGAGCTTCTGATTGGCTGTTCCGGGGAGATTTGCATACGTGCAGTGCAGTCAGCTTAAGTTGAAGGTGCACCTGCATCAGTGACCCAAGGTGTTCGACGGAAGTCAAGCACACGAGGCACTACACGTGTAGTGTCTCCCACCTGCCCTCCTCCTCTAACCTAATAATAAGACCCATTGGGGTGAGCAGGTGAGTGCCTTATTACATTATTATTTTTCTTTTTCTTATTTGTTAACCAGAACTACGTTGAAAAAGACTATAGCAGAGGTATCCCAGTTTGTTTTTTTTTAAACTGAAATTTATACAAAGTAATAAATTAATTAACTAATCAGAGATGGCTGGGCAGGTGATGTGCTGTAGCTGTATGATGTGGGAGCTGGCTGTTCCCCTTGTGAATGGCAATGACCACATCTGCAGCAAGTGTTGGTTGCTGGAAGAACTCCGGCTCAGAGTTGATGATCTTGAATCTGAGCTTCAAACACTGCGGCACATCCGGGAGGGGGAGAGTTACCTGGACACTTTGCTTCAGGAGGCAGTCACACCTGGGAGATTAAGTAATTCACATTCAGTAAGTGATCAGGGACTTCAGAGTGTGACTGTTAGTGAGGCAGGCAGGGGGAACCTGAGTTCAGGAGTGCAGGAGCCTCAGCCCTTGACCTTGTCCAACAGGTATGAGACTCTTGCTCCCTGTATGGATGAGGAAAAGGGCTCTGGACAGGATAAGCCAGCTGACCACGGTACCATGGTGCAGAAGGCCATTCAAGAGGGGGGAGTAAAAAGACAAGTAGTTGTTATAGGGGATTCTATAATTAGGGGGACAGATAGTATCCTATGCAAGCCGGATCGGGAGTCTCGCATGGTGTCTTGCCTGCCCGGTGCCAGGGTGCGGGACATCTCTGACCGGCTTGAAAGGATATTGGAGCGGGAGGAGGAGGATCCAGTTGTTGTGGTCCACGTTGGGACTAACAACATAGGTAAAGCTAGGGTGGAGGACCTGCTCGGGGACTATCAAGCACTAGGAAGAAAATTGAAATACAGGTCCTCAAGGGTCATAATCTCCGGATTACTGCCCGAGCCACGTGCCAATTGGCATAGGGACAAGAAAATTAGGGAAGTAAACACGTGGCTAAGGGATTGGTGTGGGAAAGAGGGATTCCACTTCATGGGACATTGGCATCAGTTTTGGAACCGGGGGGATCTGTACCGTTGGGACGGTCTCCACCTGAACCGATCTGGAACCAGTGTTCTAGCAAAGAGGATAAATAGGGTGGTCAGTAGGACTTTAAACTTCTGAGTTGGGGGGAAGGGAAAGTGAAAGCGACAGGGAGCATGGAGTTAAATGGCAAGATACGCAGCAGGATAACATGTAGGCAGGTGGATTTAAGATTGAGGCAGACTAGGAATTCAACAAAAAGGAAGGATAACTTTGGACATCTTAGGACTTCCAATATCTGTAATGATAAGAAAGTTAGCATTAAGGCACTTTACCTGAATGCTCGTAGCATTTGTAACAAAGTAGACGAACTAATGGCACAGATCATCGTGAATGATTATGATGTGGTAGGCATCACAGAGACATGGCTGCAGGGGGTTCAGGACTGGCAGTTAAACATCCAAGGATATACAACCTATCGAAAAGACAGGGAGGTGGGCCGAGGGGGTGGGGTTGCCTTGTTAGTTAAGAACAAAATTAAATCTATGGCACTAAACGACATAGGGTCGGATGATGTGGAGTCTGTGTGGGTAGAATTGAGGAACCACAAAGGCAAAAAAACCACAATGGGAGTTATGTACAGACCTCCTAACAGTGGTCAGGACCAGGGGCGCAACATGTACCGGGAAATAGAAAAGGCATGTCAGAAAGGCAAGGTCACGGTGATCAAGGGGGACTTCAATATGCAGGTGGATTGGGTAAATAACGTAGCCAGTGGATCCAAAGAAAAGGAATTCATGGAATGCTTACAAGATGGCTTTTTGGAACAGCTTGTCATGGAGCCCACAAGGGAGCAGGCTATTCTGGACCTAGTGCTATGTAATGAACCAGACTTTATAAAAGATCTTAAAGTAAGGGAACACTTAGGAAGCAGTGATCATAATATGGTTGAGATCAGTCTGCAGTTTGAAAGAGAGAAGGCAAAATCGGATGTAATGGTGTTACAGTTAAATAAAGGTAATTACGAGGGCATGAGAGAGGAACTGGCGAAAATCGACTGGAAGCAGACCCTAGTGGGGAAGACAGCAGAGCAAAAATGGCAGGAGTTTGTATGCATAATTGAGGACACTGTACAGAGGTTCATCCCCAAGAAAAGAAAGATTATCCGGGGAGGGATTAGACAGCCATGGCTGACAAAGGAGGTCAGGAAATGTATCAAAGAAAAAGAGAGATCCTATAAAGTGGCCAAAAGCACTGGGAAATCAGAAGATTGGGAAGACTACAAAAACAAACAGAGGTTAACAAAGAGACAAATAAGGAAGGAGAGGATCAAATATGAAGGCAGGCTAGCCAGTAATATAAGAAATGATAGTAAAAGTTTCTTTCAATACATAAGAAACAAACGACAGGCCAAAGTAGACATTGGGCCAATTCAAATTGATTCCGGAAGGCTAGTGATGGGAGACGAGGAAATGGCTGGAGAACTTAATAAGTACTTTGCGTCTGTCTTCACAGTGGAAGACATGAGTAATAACCCAAAAATTATAGAGGGTCAGGGGGCTGAGTTGAGTATGGTTGCCATTACAAAAGAGATGGTGCTAAAAAAGCTAAAAGGTCTTAAAATTGACAAATCTCCTGGTCCCGATGGGCTACACCCTAGAGTTCTGAGGGAGGTGGCTGAAGAAATAGCGGAAGCGTTGGTTGAGATCTTTCAAAAATCACTGGAGTCAGGGAAAGTCCCGAACGATTGGAAGATCGCTGTTGTAACCCCCTTGTTCAAGAAAGGATCAAGACAAAAGATGGAAAATTATAGGCCAATTAGCCTAACCTCGGTTGTTGGTAAAATTCTAGAATCGATCGTTAAGGATGAGATTTCTAAATTCTTGGAAGAGCAGGGTCGGATTAGAACAAGTCAACATGGATTTAGTAAGGGGAGGTCGTGCCTGACGAACCTGTTAGAATTCTTTGAGGAGGTGACAAGTAGGTTAGACCAGGGAAACCCAGTGGATGTGCTCTATCTGGATTTCCAAAAGGCCTTTGATAAGGTGCCACACAGGAGGCTGCTGAGTAAGGTGAGGGCCCATGGTGTTCGAGGTGAGCAACTGGCATGGGTTGAGGATTGGCTGTCTGACAGAAGGCAGAGAGTTGGGATAAAAGGTTATTTTTCGGAATGGCAGCCGGTGACCAGCGGTGTCCCACAGGGTTCAGTGTTGGGGCCGCAGCTGTTCACCATATATATTAATGATCTGGATGAAGGGACTGGGGGCATTCTAGCGAAGTTTGCCGATGATACGAAGTTAGGTGGTCAGGCAGGTAGTGCTGAGGAAGTGGGGAGGCTGCAGAAGGATCTAGACAGTTTGGGAGAGTGGTGCAGGAAATGGCTGATGCAATTCAACGTGAGAAAATGTGAGGTCTTGCACTTTGGAAAAAAGAATCCAAGCATAGACTACTTTCTAAACGGTGAGAAAATTCATAATGCCAAAGTACAAAGGGATCTGGGAGTGCTAGTCGAGGATTCCCTAAAGGTAAACATGCAGGTTGAATCTGTGATTAAGAAAGCGAATGCAATGTTGTCATTTATCTCAAGAGGGTTGGAATATAAAAGCAGCGATGTGCTACTGAGCCTTTATAAGGCTCTGGTTAGGCCCAATTTGGAGTACTGTGTCCAGTTTTGGGCCCCACATCTCAGGAAGGACATACTGGCACTGGAGCATGTCCAGCGGAGATTCACACGGATGATCCCTGGAATGGCGGGTCTAACATATGATGAACGGCTGAGGATCCTGGGATTGTATTCATTGGAGTTTAGAAGATTAAGGGGAGATCTAATAGAAACTTACAAGATAATACATGGCTTAGAAAGGGTGGACGCAAAGAAACTGTTTCCGTTAGGCGAGGAGACGAGGACCCGTGGGCACAGCCTTAGAATTAGAGGGGGTAAATTCAGAACAGAAATGCGGAGACATTTCTTCAGCCAGAGAGTGGTGGGCCTGTGGAATTCATTGCCGCGGAGTGCAGTGGAGGCAGGGACGCTAAATGGCTTCAAGGCAGAGATAGATAAATTCTTGATGTCGCGAGGAATTAAGGGCTACGGGGAGAATGCTGGTAGGTGGAGTTAAAATGCCCATCAGCCATGATTGAATGGCGGAGTGGACTCGATGGGCCGAATGGCCTTACTTCCACTCCTATGTCTTATGGTCTTATGGCCTTGGTGGTTCCCCAGACGGTACAGCAGCAGTGCAGGCGGACTGCTGAGACTCCTGCCCTTGGCTCCCCGCTGCCGCTCGTTTCCTGGGGCGGCCCAACCTGGATGGGCCAGGCTGCTCCTCGGGCGACCTGGCTGGCGTGGTGCCACCCTGTTCTACCCACTGTCCATCAGATGCACCAGGGACAGAACGGGGGGATTCCGAGGTGCCGTGGGTTCTGGGGCCTTCCCTGCAAGAGGCCTCCCTCGGGGTGCCTGGTGGCCCCCGGGCCTCTGCATGGTACAGGGTTGCAAACGGACACAAGCCTTGAGGCACCATCGACACCTGGCGCTGCCAGTCCTGGAGGTCCACTGTGGTATCGACCAGGGTCTGAACATTAGCAGTGATGGAGCTCAGGGAGTGGGTCATCTCTGTCTGGGACTGCACCACTTCCCTCTGGGTCTGTGCAACACCATCCAGCACCTGGACAATGCCGCAGGTGCTGTCAGCGCTGGCCTGCTGAGACTGGGCCATCACCTGGGTAATGCTGCCAATGCTCTCAGCGCTGGCCTGCTGAGACTGGGCCATCAACTGGGTAATGCTGCCAATGCTCTCAGCGCTGGCCTGCTGAGACTGAGCCATCACCTGGACAATGCCGCAGATGCTCTCAGCGATGGCCTGCTGAGACTGGGCCATCAACTGGGTAATGCTGCCAATGCTCTCAGCGCTGGCCTGCTGAGTCTGAGCTATCACTTGGGTAATGCTGCCAATGCTCTCAGCGCTGGCCTGCTGAGACTGGGCCATCAACTGGGTAATGCTGCCAATGCTCTCAGCGCTGGCCTGCTGAGACTGGGCCATCACCTGGGTAATGCTGCCAATGCTCTCAGCGATGGCCTGCTGCGACTGGGCCATCACCTGGGTAATGCTGCCAATGCTCTCAGCGCTGGCCTGCTGAGACTGGGCCATCACCTGGGTAATGCCGCACATGCTCTCAGCGCTGGCCTGCTGAGACTGGGCCATCACCTGGGTAATGCCGCACATGCTCTCAGCGCTGGCCTGCTGAGACTGGGCCATCAACTGGATAATGCCACCAATGCTCTCAGCGCTGGCCTGCTGAGACTGGGCCATCACCTGGGTAATGCTGCCAATGCTCTCAGCGCTGGCCTGCTGAGACTGGGCCATCACCTGGGTAATGCTGCCAATGCTCTCAGCGCTGGCCTGCTGAGACTGGGCCATCACCTGGGTAATGCTGCCAATGCTCTCAGCGATGGCCTGCTGAGACTGGGCCATCACTTGGGTAATGCTGCCAATGCTCTCAGCGCTGGCCTGCTGAGACTGGGCCATCAACTGGGTAATGCCACCAATGCTCTCAGCGCTGGCCTGCTGAGACTGGGCCATCACTTGGGTAATGCTGCCAATGCTCTCAGCGCTGGCCTGCTGAGACTGGGCCATCAACTGGGTAATGCTGCCAATGCTCTCAGCGCTGGCCTGCTGCGACTGGGCCATCACCTGGGTAATGCTGCCAATGCTCTCAGCGCTGGCCTGCTGAGACTGGGCCATCACCTGGGTAATGCCGCACATGCTCTCAGCGCTGGCCTGCTGAGACTGGGCCATCACCTGGGTAATGCCGCCAATGCTCTCAGCGCTGGCCTGCTGAGACTGGGCCATCACCTGGGTAATGCCGCCAATGCTCTCAGCGCTGGCCTGCTGAGACTGGGCCATCACCTGGGTAATGCCGCACATGCTCTCAGCGCTGGCCTGCTGAGACTGGGCCATCACCTGGGTAATGCTGCCAATGCTCTCAGCGCTGGCCTGCTGAGACTGGGCCATCAACTGGGTAATGCTGCCAATGCTCTCAGCGCTGGCCTGCTGAGACTGGGCCATCACCTGGGTAATGCCGCCAATGCTCTCAGCGCTGGCCTGCTGAGACTGGGCCATCACCTGGGTAATGCCGCACATGCTCTCAGCGCTGGCCTGCTGAGACTGGGCCATCACCTGGGTAATGCCGCCAATGCTCTCAGCGCTGGCCTGCTGAGACTGGGCCATCGCCTGGGTAATGCCGCTAATGCTCTCAGCGCTGGCCTGCTGAGACTGGGCCATCACTTGGGTAATGCTGCCAATGCTCTCAGCGCTGGCCTGCTGAGACTGGGCCATCGCCTGGGTAATGCTGCCAATGCTCTCAGCGCTGGCCTGCTGAGACTGGGCCATCACCTGGGTAATGCCGCACATGCTCTCAGCGCTGGCCTGCTGAGACTGGGCCATCACCTGGGTAATGCTGCCAATGCTCTCAGCGCTGGCCTGCTGAGACTGGGCCATCACCTGGGTAATGCCGCCAATGCTCTCAGCGCTGGCCTGCTGAGACTGGGCCATCAACTGGGTAATGCCGCTAATGCTCTCAGCGCTGGCCTGCTGAGACTGGGCCATCACCTGGGTAATGCCGCACATGCTCTCAGCGCTGGCCTGCTGAGACTGGGCCATCACCTGGGTAATGCCGCACATGCTCTCAGCGCTGGCCTGCTGAGACTGGGCCATCACCTGGGTAATGCCGCCAATGCTCTCAGCGCTGGCCTGCTGAGACTGGGCCATCACCTGGGTAATGCTGCCAATGCTCTCAGCGCTGGCCTGCTGAGACTGGGCCATCACCTGGGTAATGCCGCACATGCTCTCAGCGCTGGCCTGCTGAGACTGGGCCATCACCTGGGTAATGCTGCCAATGCTCTCAGCGCTGGCCTGCTGAGACTGGGCCATCACCTGGGTAATGCCGCACATGCTCTCAGCGCTGGCCTGCTGAGACTGGGCCATCAATTGGGTAATGCTGCCAATGCTCTCAGCGCTGGCCTGCTGAGACTGGGCCATCAACTGGGTAATGCCGCACATGCTCTCAGCGCTGGCCTGCTGAGACTGGGCCATCACCTGGGTAATGCCGCACATGCTCTCAGCGCTGGCCTGCTGAGACTGGGCCATCAATTGGGTAATGCTGCCAATGCTCTCAGCGCTGGCCTGCTGAGACTGGGCCATCAACTGGATAATGCCACCAATGCTCTCAGTGCTGGCCTGCTGAGACTGGGCCATCACCTGGATAATGCCACCAATGCTCTCAGTGCTGGCCTGCTGAGACTGGGCCATCAACTGGGTAATGCCACCAATGCTCTCAGCGCTGGCCTGCTGAGACTGGGCCATCAACTGGGTAATGCCACCAATGCTCTCAGCGATGGCCTGCTGAGACTGGGCCATCAACTGGGTAATGCCGCTAATGCTCTCAGCGCTGGCCTGCTGAGACTGGGCCATCAACTGGGTAATGCCACCAATGCTCTCAGCGCTGGCCTGCTGAGACTGGGCCATCACCTGGGTAATGCCACCAATGCTCTCAGCGCTGGCCTGCTGAGACTGGGCCATCAACTGGGTAATGCCGCCAATGCTCTCAGCGCTGGCCTGCTGAGACTCAGCCAGACTGCGGAGCGCAGCTGAAATCCCCAGCTGACTCTGGCACATGGCTGCCTGTGAGAGGGCAGCCCTGTCCTGGGTCACAGGTGACACATGCACATGAAACCCCATGCCTTGCATGACCTTACCCATGGCCAACACCATTACCCCAATTGCCTCCACAATGGCCGGCACCAAGCCCTGCTCCTGGACATGGATGGACTTCTCCACCTGCATCTGCAGCTGCTGGAATCTGGCCGCCATCACGTTGTCTAGTCCCTGGGTGTCTGACTGCAACGGGTCTCTGGGTGGATCTGGTAAGTCCAGGCACCTGGGAACCGTCTGGTTGGCAGCTGGTTGCTGGGGCTGGTCTGCCCTCCAGCCGTCCTGCCCCTCGACTGCTCCTACCTCCACCTGCTGTACCGGTACGACTGCGTTGTGCGCACCAGTGAATGTCCCAGGAGACTCATCACTAAACTGCCCAACCGAGCTGAGAGTCTCTGCGGTGGTGGAGGGTGTGGGAGACAGCAGTAACGAGAAGTCAAATTCGTCATCGGAGCCAAAGTCTGGGGTCTCCTGCGTTGACCCTTGGCCCGATGGTCCCTGTGTCGCCCCGTCTGCGTGTCACTGTCCAGTCTGTCTGTCCTCTGTGTGTCCATCCTCTGTGTGTCCATCCCCTGTGTGTCCGTCCCTGTGTATCTGTCCCCTATGTGTCTGTGTCCTGTGTGTCCGTCCCCTGTCTGTCCGTCCCTGTGTGTCTGCCCCTGTGTGACTGTCCCCTGTGTGACCATCCTCTGTGTATCTGTCCCCTGTGTGTCCGCCCCCTGTGTGTCTGTCTCCTGTGTGTCTGTCCCCTGTGTGTCTGTCCCCTGTGTGTCTGTCCCCTGTGTGTCTGTCCCCTGTGTATCTGTCCCCTGTGTGTCTGTCTCCTGTGTGTCTGTCCCCAGTGTGTCTGTCCCCTGTGTGTCTGTCCCCTGTGTGTCTGTCCCCTGTGTGTCTGTCTCCTGTGTGTCTGCCCCCTGTGTGTCTGTCCCCTGTGTGTCTGCCCCCTGTGTATCTGCCCCCTGTGTGTCTGTCCCCTGTGTGTTTGTCTCCTGTGTATCTGTCCCCTGTGTGTCTGTCCCCTGTGTGTCTGCCCCTGTGTGTCTGTCCCCTGTGTGCCTGTCTCCTGTGTGTCTGTCTCCTGTGTATCTGTCCCCTGTGTGTCTGTCCCCTGTGTGTCTGTCTACTGTGTGGCTGTCTCCTGTGTGTCTGCCCCTGTGTGTCTGTCTCCTGTGTGTCTGCCCCTGTGTGTCTGTCTCCTGTGTATCTGACCCCTGTGTGTCTGTCCCCTGTGTGTCTGTCTCCTGTGTATCTGACCCCTGTGTCTCTGCCCCCTGTGTGTCTGCCCCCTGTGTGTCCGTCCCCTGTGTATCTGTCCCCTGTGTGTCTTCCCCCTGTGTGTCTGTCCCCTGTGTGTCTTCCCCCTGTGTATCTGTCCCCTGTGTGTCTGTCCCCTGTGTGTTTGTCTCCTGTGTGTCTGTCCCCTGTGTGTCTGTCTCCTGTGTGTCTGTCCCCTGTGTATCTGTCCCCTGTGTGTCCGTCCCCTGTGTATCTGTCCCCTGTGTGTCTTCCCCCTGTGTGTCTGTCCCCTGTGTGTCTTCCCCCTGTGTATCTGTCCCCTGTGTGTCTGTCCCCTGTGTGTTTGTCTCCTGTGTGTCTGTCCCCTGTGTGTCTGTCTCCTGTGTGTCTGTCCCCTGTGTATCTGTCCCCTGTGTGTCCGTCCCCTGTGTATCTGTCCTCTGTGTATCTGTCCCCTGTGTGTCTGTCCCCTGTGTGTCTGTCCCCTGTGTATCTGTCCTCTGTGTATCTGTCCCCTGTGTATCTGTCCCCTGTGTGTCTGTCCCCTGTGTATCTGTCCTCTGTGTATCTGTCCCCTGTGTATCTGTCCTCTGTGTATCCGTCTCCTGTGTATCTGTCCCCTGTGTATCTGTCCCCTGTGTGTCTGTCCCCTGTGTGTCTGTCCCCTGTGTATCTGTCCCCTGTGTGTCTGCCCCTGTGTATCTGTCTCCTGTGTGTCTGTCTCCTGTGTGTCTGCCCCTGTGTATCTGTCCCCTGTGTGTCTGTCCCCTGTGTGTCTGTCCCCTGTGTATCTGTCCCCTGTGTGTCTTTCCCCTGTGTATCTGTCCTCTGTGTGTCTGTCTCCTGTGTGTCTGTCCCCTGTGTGTCTGTCCCCTGTATATCTGTCCCCTGTGTGTCTTTCCCCTGTGTATCTGTTCTCTGTGTATCTGTCCCCTGTGTGTCTGTCTCCTGTGTGTCTGTCCCCTGTGTGTCTGTCCCCTGTGTGTCTGACCCCTGTGTATCTGTCCCCTGTGTATCTGTCCTCTGTGTATCTGTCCCTTGTGTGTCTAACCCCTGTGTGTCTGACCCCTGTGTATCTGTCCCCTGTGTATCTGTCCTCTGTGTATCTGTCCCCTGTGTGTCTGTCCCCTGTGTGTCTGCCCCTGTGTATCTGTCCCCTGGTGTCTGTCTCCTGTGTATCTGTCTCCTGTGTGTCTGCCCCTGTGTATCTGTCCCCTGTGTGTCTGTCCCCTGTGTGTCTGCCCCCTGTGTATCTGTCCCCTGTGTGTCTTTCCCCTGTGTATCTGTCCCCTGTGTGTCTGTCTCCTGTGTGTCTCTCTCCTGTGTGTCTGTCCCCTGTGTGTCTGTCTCCTGTGTGTGTCCCCTGTGTATCTGTCCCCTGTGTATCTGTCCCCTGTGTGTCCGTCTCCTGTGTATCTGTCCCCTGTGTATCTGTCCCCTGTGTGTCTTTCCCCTGTGTATCTGTCCCCTGTGTGTCCGTCTCCTGTGTATCTTTCCCCTGTGTATCTGTCCTCTGTGTATCTGTCCCCTGTGTATCTGTCCCCTGTGTGTGTCCCCTGTGTATCTGTCCCCTGTGTGTCTGTCCCCTGTGTGTCTGACCCCTGTGTATCTGTCCCCTGTGTATCTGTCCTCTGTGTATCTGTCCCCTGTGTGTCTGTCCCCTGTGTGTCTGCCCCTGTGTATCTGTCCCCTGGTGTCTGTCTCCTGTGTATCTGTCTCCTGTGTGTCTGCCCCTGTGTATCTGTCCCCTGTGTGTCTGTCCCCTGTGTGTCTGCCCCCTGTGTATCTGTCCCCTGTGTGTCTTTCCCCTGTGTATCTGTCCCCTGTGTGTCTGTCTCCTGTGTGTCTCTCTCCTGTGTGTCTGTCCCCTGTGTGTCTGTCTCCTGTGTGTGTCCCCTGTGTATCTGTCCCCTGTGTATCTGTCCCCTGTGTGTCTGTCCCCTGTGTATCTGTCCTCTGTGTATCTGTCCCCTGTGTATCTGTCCTCTGTGTATCTGTCCCCTGTGTATCTGTCCTCTGTGTATCCGTCTCCTGTGTATCTGTCCCCTGTGTATCTGTCCCCTGTGTGTCTGTCCCCTGTGTGTCTGTCCCCTGTGTATCTGTCCCCTGTGTGTCTGCCCCTGTGTATCTGTCTCCTGTGTGTCTGTCTCCTGTGTGTCTGCCCCTGTGTATCTGTCCCCTGTGTGTCTGTCCCCTGTGTGTCTGTCCCCTGTGTATCTGTCCCCTGTGTGTCTTTCCCCTGTGTATCTGTCCTCTGTGTGTCTGTCTCCTGTGTGTCTGTCCCCTGTGTGTCTGTCCCCTGTATATCTGTCCCCTGTGTGTCTTTCCCCTGTGTATCTGTTCTCTGTGTATCTGTCCCCTGTGTGTCTGTCTCCTGTGTGTCTGTCCCCTGTGTGTCTGTCCCCTGTGTGTCTGACCCCTGTGTATCTGTCCCCTGTGTATCTGTCCTCTGTGTATCTGTCCCTTGTGTGTCTGTCCCCTGTGTGTCTGACCCCTGTGTATCTGTCCCCTGTGTATCTGTCCTCTGTGTATCTGTCCCCTGTGCGTCTGTCCCCTGTGTGTCTGCCCCTGTGTATCTGTCCCCTGGTGTCTGTCTCCTGTGTATCTGTCTCCTGTGTGTCTGCCCCTGTGTATCTGTCCCCTGTGTGTCTGTCCCCTGTGTGTCTGCCCCCTGTGTATCTGTCCCCTGTGTGTCTTTCCCCTGTGTATCTGTCCCCTGTGTGTCTGTCTCCTGTGTGTCTCTCTCCTGTGTGTCTGTCCCCTGTGTGTCTGTCTCCTGTGTGTGTCCCCTGTGTATCTGTCCCCTGTGTATCTGTCCCCTGTGTGTCCGTCTCCTGTGTATCTGTCCCCTGTGTATCTGTCCCCTGTGTGTCTTTCCCCTGTGTATCTGTCCCCTGTGTGTCCGTCTCCTGTGTATCTTTCCCCTGTGTATCTGTCCTCTGTGTATCTGTCCCCTGTGTATCTGTCCCCTGTGTGTGTCCCCTGTGTATCTGTCCCCTGTGTGTCTGTCCCCTGTGTGTCTGACCCCTGTGTATCTGTCCCCTGTGTATCTGTCCTCTGTGTATCTGTCCCCTGTGTGTCTGTCCCCTGTGTGTCTGCCCCTGTGTATCTGTCCCCTGGTGTCTGTCTCCTGTGTATCTGTCTCCTGTGTGTCTGCCCCTGTGTATCTGTCCCCTGTGTGTCTGTCCCCTGTGTGTCTGCCCCCTGTGTATCTGTCCCCTGTGTGTCTTTCCCCTGTGTATCTGTCCCCTGTGTGTCTGTCTCCTGTGTGTCTCTCTCCTGTGTGTCTGTCCCCTGTGTGTCTGTCTCCTGTGTGTGTCCCCTGTGTATCTGTCCCCTGTGTATCTGTCCCCTGTGTGTCCGTCTCCTGTGTATCTGTCCCCTGTGTATCTGTCCCCTGTGTGTCTTTCCCCTGTGTATCTGTCCCCTGTGTGTCCGTCTCCTGTGTATCTTTCCCCTGTGTATCTGTCCTCTGTGTATCTGTCCCCTGTGTATCTGTCCCCTGTGTGTGTTCCCTGTGTATCTGTCCTCTGTGTATCTGTCCCCTGTGTGTCAGTCCCCTGTGTGTCTGCCCCTGTGTGTCTGTCCCCTGTGTGTCTGCCCCTGTGTATCTGTCTCCTGTGTGGCTGTCTCCTGTGTGTCTGTCCCCTGTGTATCTGTCCCCTGTGTATCTGTCTCCTGTGTGTCTGTCCCCTGTGTGTCTGTCCCCTGTGTGTCTGCCCCGTGTATCTGTCCCCTGTGTGTCTGTCCCCTGTGTATCTGTCCCTGTGTATCTGTCCCCTGTGTGTCTGTCCCCTGTGTGTCTGCCCCTGTGTATCTGTCCCCTGTGTGTCTGTCCCCTGTGTGTCTGTCCCCTGTGTGTGTCTGTCCCCTGTGTGTCTGTCCTCTGTGTGTCTGTCCCCTGTGTGGCTGTCTCCTGTGTGTCTGCCCCTGTGTGTCTGCCCCTGTGTATCTGTCCCCTGTGTGTCTGTCCCCTTTGTGTCCATCCTCTGTGTATCCGTCCTCTGTGTGCCAGTATCCTGGGTGTCAGTGTCCTGGGTGTCAGTGTCCTGGGTGTCCGTGTCCTGAGTGTCAGTGTCCTGGGTGTCAGTGTCCTGGGTGTCCGTGTCCTGGGTGTCAGTATCCTGAGTGTCAGTGTGCTGAGTGTCAGTGTCCTGGGTGTCAGTGTCCTGGGTGTCCGTGTCCTGGGTGTCAGTGTCCTGGGTGTCAGTGTCCTGGGTGTCAGTATCCTGAGTGTCAGTGTGCTGAGTGTCAGTGTCCTGGGTGTCAGTGTCCTGGGTGTCCGTGTCCTGGGTGTCAGTATCCTGAGTGTCCGTGTCCTGGGTGTCAGTGTCCTGGGTGTCAGTATCCTGAGTGTCAGTGTGCTGAGTGTCAGTGTCCTGGGTGTCCGTGTCCTGGGTGTCAGTGTCCTGGGTGTCAGTGTCCTGGGTGTCCGTGTCCTGGGTGTCCGTGTCCTGTGTGTCAGTGTCCTGGGTGTCAGTGTCCTGGGTGCCAGTGTCCTGGGTGTCCGTGTCCTGTGTGTCAGTGTCCTGGGTGTCAGTGTCCTGGGTGTCCGTGTCCTGTGTGTCCGTGTCCTGGGTGTCCGTGTCCTGTGTGCCAGTGTCCTGGGTGTCAGTGTCCTGGGTGTCCGTGTCCTGTGTGTCAGTGTGCTGGGTGTCAGTGTCCTGGGTGTCCGTGTCCTGGGTGTCAGTGTCCTGGGCGTCAGTATCCTCGGTGTCAGTATCCTGGGTGCCAGTGTCCTGGGTGTCAGTGTCCTGTGTGTCCATCCTCTCTGTGTCTGTCCTGGGTATCAGTGTCCTGGGTGTCAGTGTCCTGGGTGTCAGTGTCCTGGGTGTCAGTGTCCTGGGTGTCCGTGTCCTGGGTGTCAGTGTGCTGGGTGTCCGTGTCCTGGGTGTCAGTGTGCTGAGTGTCCGTGTCCTGGGTGTCAGTATCCTGGGTGCCAGTGTCCTGGGTGTCAGTGTCCTGCAACGAGACAAGGCCTCGTTATGGGCCCCCGTTGCGTATGTGTCACAGGCGATGACCCCCACAGAGAGCGCTATATGCAAATTGAGAAAGAGTGTCTCGGCCTTCTCACTGGAGTCGTGAAGTTCCACGACTACGTCTATGGACGTCCGCATTTCACGGTTGAAACTGACCACCGCCCGCTTGTAAATATTATCAAAAAGGCCTTGAATGACATGATACCTCGCCTCCAGTGTATCCTACTCAAGCTGCGCAGGTACGACTTTCAACTGATCTATACCCCTGGCAAGGACCTTGCCGTTGCCGATGCCCTCTCAAGGTCGATCACAACTCCGTGTGATCTCGGCAGCCTCCCATTTGCCAGCTTCGGATGCACAACTGATGCAAATTCGCCGCGAGACAGCGGCTGATCCACTTCTGCAGATTGTGATGTGTTTAATGTCAGACAGGTGGCTCAAGGGCCAATGCCCGCAATGTTACAACATCTGCGATGACCTGACGGGGTGCTCCTGAAATTGGATCGCATCGTCATTCCACAAAGCATGCGCCAGCTTGTGTTGGAGCAACTCCACGAAGGCCATTTAGGAATCGAGAAATGCCGCCGCAGGGCCGGAGAAGCCATCTACTGGCCGGGCATCAATGATTACGTCGCCAATGTGGTGATCAACTGCTCTACCTGCCAGCGTTTTCAGCCCGCCCAACCACGGGAGACCCTGATGCCCCATGAGCTCGTCACATCGCCTTGGACCAAAGTGGGCATCGACTTGTTCCATGCATTGGGCAGGGACTACGTCATCATCATCGACTACCTCTCCAGTTACCCGGAGGTCATCAGGCTGCACGAACTCACATCCTTGGCTGTGATCAGGGCTTGTAAGGAGACATTTGCCCGACATGGCTTTCCACTGATGGTCATGTCAGAGAATGGCCCCTGTTTCGCGAGTCAGGAATGGGCCGGCTTCGCCCGACGCTATAACTTCGAGCAGGTTACATCCAGTCCCCTATACCCCTAATCCAATGGGAAGGCGGAAAAGGGGGTCCACACCGTCAAGCGGCTCCTCAGCAAGGCCGCCGACGCCGGCTCAGATTTCCATCTTGCACTGCTAGCCTATCGCTCCGCCCCGCTCTCCACCGGCCTGTCGCCTGCTCAGCTACAAATGAACCGCACCCTCAGGACGACGGTGCCATCGATCCTCACTCCCAACCTCGATTATGTCCCCGTGCTCCACCGCATGCACATGTCTCAACTGCAGCAGAAAACTTCCTACGACTTACGGGCTGCTGAGCGTCCCGACATCCATCCACGCGACAAGGTTCGCATTCACCTCCCGGATGGTGGCTGGTCTGCGCCTGCTGTCGTTCTAAGGCAGGTGGCCCCCCGCTCCTTCCTGGTCCGCTTACCGGATGGATCCATTCGGCGCCGCAACAGGCGTGCTCTTCGCCTGGTTCCAGGGTCGTCACGGGATCCTCCGACCAGCTCTTCTACTAATCCCGCCGTGGACTGTGTGGCATTTCCAGTCACTCTGCCTGACCCTGACCGTGCTGCAGCCCTCCTGGCTCCTGAGGCGCCAGCCATTGCCCCACCCTTGAGGCGGTCAACCAGAGTTCATCGCTCACCTCAGAGACTGAATTTATGAACTCTGTACACATGTGAACTTTCTGAAATGATGTTTTTCTTATATCCTTTATTGTTGCATTCATTATCCAGTGATTTGTAAATAGATTCGTTGGTTGTTCCAGTTCATGGTAGTCATCTGCTCCAGGCACCTTCCTCTGTAAATAGTCTTGTTCCCTGTATATAGCTTTGTGCATATGTCTTCGCACCTCACACGTAGCTAGGTACATTCTCCACACACCCACACTATTTATTATCACATGCCTATATCAACATTTTTTATAAAAGAGGGGATGTCATAATATACGCCAGTATATCATGGTGCAGATGCACACTGATGGACACACACAGGGACCAATCAACATGTACAAACACCGCAGCCAATCACCAGTTGGAATACACACACTATAAAGGCAGAGGGCACCACGGTTCCCGCTCATTCTGGGTGCTGCCTCTGAGTGTAACAAGAACTCATCCAGCCCAGCACAGACTCACACCACGTGCTGAGTGAATTAACTGGTTTTGACAAGGCTTAGGTCTCTCGTTTAAGTCAGCATCATTTAGACCCACAGTCATCGTGTGCTAGTTAGAAGTAGTTAATAAAATTGAGTATAACCTTCATCAATGTTGGAAGTGTCTGTTCATCTCTCAAGTCTACACTAGCCAACACTTCAACACCCAGGACACTGACGCCCAGGACACGGACACCCAGGACACTGACACCCAGGACACGGACACCCAGGACACTGACACCCAGGACACTGGCACCCAGGACACGGACACCCAGGACACGGACACCCAGGACACGGAGACCCAGGACACCCAGGACACGGACACCCAGGACACGGAGACCCAGGACACGGACACCCAGGACACTGACACCCAGGACACTGACACCCAGGACACTGACACCCAGGACACTGGCACCCAGGACACTGGCACCCAGAACACTGGCACCCAAGACACTGACACCCAGGACACTGACACCCAGGACACCTTTCAGTGAGCTGCCTTCCACCAGTCTCGCGCCATCCTACATAAGGGACTCCGTTCGCCCACCGTCACCTCTCCGCATTGTCAGGAATCTGGGTTCGAACTGGAAACTTTTCAAACAGCGCTTCCAGCTGTCCCTCGAAGCCAGGGACCTGGAAGCTGCCTCGGAAGCACGGAAGATTGCTCTTTTCCTCTTCACAGCCGGTGACCGTGCTCTGCACATTTTCAACTCGCTCACCTTCGATGAGGGGGAGGACAAATCGAAATTCAAGACCGTGATTCTAAAGTTCGACAGCCACTGCATGGTTGAGGTCAATGAGAGCAATCTAGAGGTACATGTTTAGGCAGCGAATTCAGGGTAAGGACAAGCCTTTCCAGTCCTTTAATACCCACCTCCGTGTCCTTGCGCAGTCCTGAAACTACTGGTCCACCTCTGACTCCATGCTCCATGACCAGATTGTTTTTGGTGTTCAATCTGAGCCCCTGCGCCAGCAGCTACTAAAAGTAAAGCAGCTGACTCTCTCCATGGCCATTGAGACCTGTGTACTTCATGAACATGCCTCCACGGGCTACTCCTGCATCCAGGCTGCCTAAACGGCGCGGCAAGCCCCTTACGAGGCAGAACGGGTACAAATGATTAAATCTTTTCAGGCTCTGAATCTGAACGATGGCGGCCATTTCGCGCGCTATTCGCGGAGTCCCGCGCCTACACGCAGCGAGCGTGCTGACGTCACGGACCGCTTCGCGCAGATGCGCGCCACACTGGATCGGCCCTCGCATGCGCGGTGGCGCGACGAACGTCCCGACGCTCTGGCGTGCGGCAACTACAGCTCCGCCCACTTAAAGCGGCAATGTCCCGCGAAGTCCCAACGCTGCCTGCAGTGTGGCAAACGAGGCCACTACGCTACAATGTGCAGATCTTCCATGCCTGCTGCTTTTCCAAGGTCCACCCAGCCCCACAGAGACGTCAGGGCTATCCAGCCTGCCATCAATGCACCTACTCCAGACCTTGATTCCGACTGTGCCTGCAATGACCCACAGGTCCGTTCCAAATCGGCATCGTTACCACAAACAGGATGTCCCCCAAGCGTGGCACCGACCCCGTCCACAGCGTCGGCCAGGATGATGAGGGGTGTGCCACCCTTACGGTCAACTGGTCCCCTGTCAGGTTCTGCCTGGACACTGGCGCTTCTGCCAATCTCATCGAGTCATCTGATTTTCGCAAGCTCGGCATACAGCCTGCTGTCCTGCCATCTGCGTGTAAATTGCTGGACTACAATGGCAATGCCATCGTCCTGCCGCCTTGAGGTGACACATCGTGCTCACACAGCCATTCTCCCGTTTGAGATTGTTGCTGCCTCAAAAGCCTCCTTGCTTGGTGCGCAGGCATGCAATCTGCTCCACTTAGTACAGAGAGTACACTCACTATCTTCAAGCGATGTGTCTGCATCCTCTGACACAGACTTCAGGGCGCAACTCGACTCCATAATTCAGCCATATCATGATATCTTCGAAGGCATGGGCACTCTCCCGTACACGTACAAAATCTTACTCAATCCCAACGCCACGCCTGTCGTTCACGCACCTCGCAGAGTCCCAACGCCCCTCAAGGACCGCCTCAAGCAACAGCTCCAGGAACTCCAGGACCAAGGAGTCATTTCTAGGGTTACGGAACCCACGGACTGGGTAAGCTCCATGGTCTGCGTCAAGAAACCGTCCGGCGAACTGCGGATCTGTATTGATCCAAAAGATGTGAATCAGAATATGATGCGGGAGCACTACCCGATTCTGAAACGTGAGGAACTCACGTCCGAGATGGCCCACGCCAAACTATTCTCAAAACTGGATGCCTCGAAGGGTTTCTGGCAGATCCAACTAGATGAGTCAAGCAGGAAGCTGTGTATGTTCAACACACCCTTTGGTAGGTTCTGCTATAACCGGATGCCATTCGGCATCATTTCTGCGTCCGAGGTTTTCCATCGGATCATGGAGCAGATGATGGAGGGGATCGACGGCGTCCGGGTATATGGTCAACCACCCCGCAGGAACACATTACCCGCCTTAAGCGCATTTTCAGGCGCATCCACGAACACAGCCTCCGCCACAATAGGGCCAAATGCTCCTTCAGACAGTCGAGTGTCAAGTTTCTGGGGGATCACATCTCCCACCAGGGGGTGCGTCTGAACGATGACGTCCTGAGTGTCAGTGTCCTGTGCGTCAGTGTCCTGGGTGTCAGTGTCCTGGGTGTCAGTATCCTGGGTGTCGGTGTCCTGGGTGTCCGTTTCCTGGGTGTCAGTGTCCTGGGCGTCAGTGTCCTGGGCGTCAGTGTCCTGGGTGTCAGTGTCCTGGGTGTCAGTATCCTGGGTGTCAGTGTCCTGGGCGTCAGTGTCCTGGGCGTCAGTGTCCTGGGTGTCAGTGCCCTGGGTGTCAGTGTCCTGGGTGTCAGTATCCTGGGTGTGTGTGTCCTGTGCGTCAGTGTCCTGGGTGTCAGTGTCCTGGGTGTCAGTGTCCTGGGTGTCCGTGTCCTGGGTGTCAGTGTCCTGGGTGTCAGTGTCCTGGGTGTCCGTGTCCTGGGTGTCAGAGTCCTGGGTGTCAGTGTCCTGGGCGTCAGTGTCCTGGGTGTCAGTGTCCTGTGTGTCAGTGTGCTGGGTGTCATTTTCCTGGGTGTCAGTGTCCTCGGCGTCAGTGTCCTGGGCGTCAGTGTCCTGGGTGTCCGTGTCCTGGGTGTCAGTGTCCTGGGTGTCAGTGTCCTGGGTGTCAGTGTCCTGGGCGTCAGTGTCCTGGGTGTCAGTGTCCTGGGCGTCAGTATCCTGTGTGTCAGTGTGCTGGGTGTCATTTTCCTGGGTGTCAGTGTCCTCGGCGTCAGTATCCTGTGTGTCAGTGTCCTGGGTGTCAGTGTCCTGGGCGTCAGTGTCCTGGGTGTCAGTGTCCTGGGCGTCAGTATCCTGTGTGTCAGTGTGCTGGGTGTCATTTTCCTGGGTGTCAGTGTCCTCGGCGTCAGTGTCCTGGGTGTCAGTGTCCTGTGTGTCCGTGTGCTGGGTGTCATTTTCCTGGGTGTCAGTGTCCTGGGTGTCGGTGTCCTGGGTGTCAGTGTGCTGGGTATCAGTGTCCTGGGTGTCAGTGTCCTGGGTGTCAGTGTCCTGGGCATCAGTGTCCTGGGTGTCCGTGTCCTGTGCGTCAGTGTCCTGGGCGTCAGTGTCCTGGGCGTCAGTGTCCTGGGCGTCAGTGTCCTGGGCGTCAGTGTCCTGGGCGTCAGTGTCCTGGGCGTCAGTGTCCTGGGTGTCAGTGTCCTGTGTGTCAGTGTGCTGGATGTCAGTGTCCTGGGTGTCCGTGTCCTGAGTGTCAGTGTCCTGTGCGTCAGTGTCCTGGGCGTCAGTGTCCTGGGTGTCAGTGTCCTGGGTGTCGGTGTCCTGGGTGTCCGTGTCCTGGATGTCAGTGTCCTGTGCGTCAGTGTCCTGGGCGTCAGTGTCCTGGGTGTCAGTGTCCTGGGTGTCGGTGTCCTGGGTGTCAGTGTCCTGGGTGTCAGTGTCCTGGGTGTCAGTGTCCTGGGTGTCGGTGTCCTGGATGTCCGTGTCCTGGGTGTCCGTGTCCTGGGTGTCCGTGTCCTGGGTGTCAGTGTCCTGAGTGTCCGTGTCCTGAGTGTCCGTGTCCTGGGTGTCAGTGTCCTGGGCGTCAGTGTCCTGGGCGTCAGTGTCCTGGGCGTCAGTGTCCTGGGCATCAGTGTCCTGGGCGTCAGTGTCCTGAGTGTCAGTGTCCTGAGTGTCAGTGTCCTGTGCGTCAGTGTCCTGGGCGTCAGTGTCCTGGGTGTCAGTGTCCTGTGCGTCAGTGTCCTGGACGTCAGTGTCCTGGGTCTTGGTGTCTGCCCTCCCTGCCATGGCCTGCGTCCCTGGGGGCCACTGGACCTGGCACTGGCCATGGGCGTGGAACGGCAGACGGTCTGGGCTGACCCGCAGCTGGTCCTGCAATAAACAAGACAGCACGTATCGTTAGACAGGTGGACGGGGGTGAGGGTGTGGAGTGAGGGGCTGGGTGGGGGGGGGGGGGGGGGGGGGGCTGGGGTGAGGGTGTTCGGTGGGGGGCTGGGGTGAGGGTGTGGAGTTGTAGGCTGGGGTGAGGGTGTGGATTGGGGGCTGGGGTGAGGGGGTGGAGTGGGGGGCTGGGGAGAGGGGTGGAGTGGGGGGCTGGGGTGAGGGTGTGGAGTGGGGGCTGGGGTGAGGGTGTGGATTGGGGGCTGGGGTGAGGGGGTGGAGTGGGGGGCTGGGGAGAGGGGTGGAGTGGGGGGCTGGGGTGAGGGTGTGGAGTGGGGGCTGGGGTGAGGGCGTGGAGTGGGGGGCTGGGGTGATGTGCGGAGTGGGGGCTGGGGTGAGGGGGTGGAGTGGGGGGCTGGGGTGAGGGGATGGAGTGGGGGGGGCTGGGGCGAGGGGGTGGAGTTGGGGGCTGGGGTGAGGGTGTGGAGTGGGGGGCTGGGGTGAGGGGGTGGAGTGGGGGGCTGGGGTGAGGGTGTGGAGTGGGGGCTGGGGTGAGGGTGTGGAGTGGGGGCTGGGGTGAGGGTGTGGAGTGGGGGGCTGGGGTGATGTGTGGAGTGGGGGCTGGCGTGAGGGTGTGGAGTTGGGGGCTGGGGTGAGGGGGTGGAGTGGGGGGCTGGGGTGAGGGGATGGAGTGGGGGGGCTGGGGCGAGGGGGTGGAGTGGGGGGCTGGGGCGAGGGGGTGGAGTGGGGGGCTGGGGTGAGGGGGTGGAGTGGGGGCTGGGGTGAGGGGGTGGATTGGGGGGCTGGGGTGAGGGTGTGGAGTGGGGGCTGGGGTGAGGGGGTGGAGTGGGGGCTGGGGTGAGGGTGTGGAGTTGGGGGCTGGGGTGATGTGTGGAGTGGGGGCTGGTGTGACGGTGTGGAGTTGGGGGCTGGGGTGATGTGTGGAGTGGGGGCTGGGGTGAGGGGGTGGAGTTGGGGGCTGGGGTGATGTGTGGAGTGGGGGCTGGGGTGACGGTGTGGAGTTGGGGGCTGGGGTGATGTGTGGAGTGGGGGCTGGGGTGAGGGGGTGGAGTGAGGGGCTGGGGTGAGGGGATGGAGTGGGGGGGCTGGGGTGAGGGGGTGAAGTGGGGGCTGGGTGAGGGGGTGGAGTAAGGGGGCTGGGGTGAGGGGGTGGAGTGGGGTGCTGGGGAGAGGGGATGGGGTGAGGGGGTGGAGCAGGGGGCTGGGGAGAGGGGTGGAGTGGGGGGCTGGGGTGAGGGGATGGGGTGAGGGGGTGGAGCGGGGGGCTGGGGAGAGGGGTGGAGTGGGGGGCTGGGGTGATGTGTGGAGTGGGGGCTGGGGTGAGGGTGTGGAGTGGGGGGCTGGGGTGATGTGTGGAGTGGGGGCTGGGGTGAGGGTGTGGAGTGGGGGCTGGGGTGAGGGTGTGGAGTGGGGGACTGAGGTGAAGGGATGGAGTGGGGGGGCTGGGGCGAGGGGGTGGAGTGGGGGGCTGTGGCGAGGGGGTGGAGTGGGGGGCTGGGGCGAGGGGGTGGAGTGGGGGGGCTGGGGCAAAGGGGTGGAGTGGGGGGCTGGGGCGAGGGGGTGGAGTTGGGAGCTGGGGAGAGGGTGTTGAGTGGGGGCTGGGGTGAGAGAGTGGGGTGGGGGGCTGGGGTGAGGGGGTGGAGTGGGGCCTGGAGTGAGGGGGTGGAGTGAGGTCTGGGGTGAGCGGGGGCTGGGGTGAGGGGATGTGGTGGGGGGCTGAGATGAGGGGGTGGAGTCAGCCACGGGAGTCTCACTTGGTGGTGCGCCTCCGACCTGGCAACCTCCCGATCCTCGGCTCCGGCTGCGAGGTCCAGTGCCCTCTGCTCATGGTCAGTGAGGGCGTGCAGTACGGGTGGGCCCCTCCGGTTCTTTCCTGCTCCCTTTGGTTGTGGGCGCTCTTATCCTGGGGGGTGGGCCCTCTTATCCTGGGGGGGGGGGGGGCGGAAACAAACATCAGTGCAGCGCAACTGTTTGGTATATGATGGCATGGGAGCATGGGGCACCCGGCAATGCGGCTAGCATGGGTGGGTGCAGCTCCCGTGGGTCAGAAAGGGGATTGCGCCATCATCCGCGGGCGGGGGGGGGTGGGCATTTCACATGTGTAAGGGGTAGGGTTGGTGGTGCCAGGGGTACGTTGCTGTGTACTCCCCCTGGCTGCCCTCGTTAGGTCATGCAGCATTTTGCGGCACTGGTCGCCGGTACATGGGGGTGCCCCATGGCGCTGATGGCCTGGCCCACCTCCCTCCACATACACCGGACGGTTCTGCGCGGCTGGTGGTGGCCACTCCCCCCCCCGCGCTTCTGGCGGTGCCTGTGCTGGCCCCTTTTGCGGCGCAGAATTGCTGCCCCCAGCGGCCCGCTGATGCCATCGTAAAACGCTCCGGAGATTGGAGAATCCCACCCCCTGTTTTTAGCTGCTTGCTAGATTTAGCAGCCATTCTGGGATTTGTGCCTGATATCAACTTAGCTGCCAAATCATGGCCCAGAATTCAAACCTTAGGCTCTCTGATGGCCACATCCATTTTTTTAGTGGTCCTGGTTGTTGTCGGAGGGGAGCGGGGTGGGCTACTTTGATGGCCCTCCTATACTGGGGTGGGTTCCCCCCCCGTTTAACGATTGGGGTCAATCTATACTCCATTCGGTTCTTGTCCCCATGATATCCGGTTGTCCTATTGGTGCTAGTGGTCCGATGATCCGGTGATCACTGGGGCTGAAGGATGGGAGTATGGAGGTTCACTCTCTTGCTGTTGGCTTTTATTTTTACTCTCTTTTTTACTTCTTCTACGAGCGAATCCAGGCTGGGTTTTAAGGTTTGGTTGTGCCTGGTCCTCTCTCTGTCTTTTTTTTGACTTGTTAGTTTGCCATCTTGAAGTTGTATGATGGCTGGCTGTTCCGGTCTGGATCTGGAGGAGAGGTTAAATTGCACTGTGATAGTCAAATTCCCTGACCTCTAGGGTTCTCGGGTATTATTTTCTCCAACTATCATTTTGTTTTGTAGCAATGAGTGAGATGCAGGCCTGTAATGTTGCCTGTATCTATCTGGCTTAAGTACGGACAACTCAATTATCTGTACAAGGGACAGGCTGTGGACTTTATCCCTAATTCAACCAGTTTTCTTTGTTCTCAATTATGTAATAACAATTGTTTTGTTCTGTATCTGCTGTGCATAGATACCTAAAGTTAACTTTCTGCTTTTGTTTATTTGAGGCAGATGTTTGTGGAAAAATGGAAAATTTCAATCAAGACATTAAAAACAAAATCTTTTGGCTCCTTTTAATCAATCTTTCACCTTTTGTTCATTATTCATGGTGTCATTAAACATCACAATGTTAACTGAAGTTTGTAATTCAGCAGTTGGAAGCTTCTGAATTTGAAGGTTGTGACTTTAATCCCCGTTTCAGGACTTCAGCTTTAAATGCTGCCAGCGTTGGAATGAGAGAGTGCTGCGCTGCCAGAGTTTCTGTACATCCACTGAGATGTTAAGTGGAGGCCCCATCTGGTGGCTCAGAATATTGTTACAGATCCTTGAGCTTAGATTTTTTGTTGCTGAAATCTTTTTATTGGCATTTCTCATATTTATGAACAATTGTATATGGACATCATATTTTTCTTACCCGCGTTAATTTACGTTATTGTACAGAAAATGTATTTTGTCTTTCCTTTTATTGACCCTATATACATTTCTCCGCCCTCTGGATCGGTCTATGGGGCGAAATTGTCCGACCCACGCAGGGTCGGAGAATCGCCCGGGGCCGCCGAAAATCCCGCCCCCGCCGTGGCAGAAATTCTCCGCCACCCGGGAATTGGCGGGGGCGGGAATCACGCCCTGACGATCGGCGTGCCCTCCGCGGCGATTCTCCGGCCCGCAAAGGGCCCAAGTCCCACTGCTGGGAGGCCTCTCCTGCCGCCATGGTTTGAACCACCTCTGGTGGGGGCGGGATCGGCAGCGCGAGCGGGCCCCCGGGGTCCTGGGGGGGCGCGGGACGATCGGACCCCGGGGGGTGCCCCCACGGTGGCCAGGCCCGTGATTGGGGCCCACCGATCGGCGGGCAGACCAGTGCCGTTTTTCGTCCGCCGCCGCCACAGCCTCCACCATGGCGGAGGCGGAAGAGAATCCCCCAGCGCACATGCGCCGGTGGTGACGTCAGCGGCAGCTGACACACCGGCGCATGCGCGAACCGGCGAAGGCCTTTCGGCCAGCTCTGGCGCCGGGCGGTGGGCGTCAAAGGCCGTTGTTGCCGGTTTTGCCGCCAGTCGGCATGGTGCCAACCGCTCCGGAGCGGGCCTAGCCCCCCCCCCCCCCGGGTTGCGCAGTCCTCTGGTTCCTCATTTATCTTATTTTTTTATTCATAACTTACTCCTCGAACAGGTTTTGGAACAGGCCGACGAACTGCTCCCACGTATCCAGGAAGCCTTCCTCTGACCCTCGGATGGCGTACTTAGGGCGCGATTCTCCGCTCCCAGCCCGGGTGGGAAAATCGCGGGAGGGACGCTCTGGCACCCCCCGCCATTTTTCACGGCAACCTGCGATTCTCCGACCCGGATGGGCCGAGCGGCCGGCCGTTCCCGACCGGTTCACGCCGGCGGCAACCACACCTGGTTGCTGCTGGCGTGAACATGGCGCCAGCAGCTGTTTTGTGGCTTGTGGGGGGCAGAGAGGGGAGTGAGCACCACGACTGTGCTCGGGAGGGTATTGGCCCCCGATCGATGCCCACCGATCGTCGGGCTGGCGTCTCAACGGGATACACTCTTTCCACTCCGCCGCCCCACAAGATCAAGCCGCCACGTCTTGCGGGGCAGCGGAGGGGAAGACGGCAACCACGCATGTGCAGGTTTGAGCCATCAGCCGTCGTGACGTCAGCCGTGCATGCGCGGGTTGGAGCTGCCAACCTGCGCATGCGCAGCCGACGTCATTAGGCGCGACGGCCACGTCATTCTTGGCGCGCCGGGCCATGACGCCAGCGACAAGGCCCCGCGGCCGAGATTGACGGCACGGCCCTCCTAGCCCCCGGGGGGGGGGGGGGGGGGGGCGTGGGGGGTGGAGAATAGGGGGCCAGGAGCGGCCTCCGACGCCATCGTGAACCTCTCCGGGTTTCACGCTGGTGTCGAGCCTTGCGCAGAATTCCGCCCTTAATCTTCTCCAGGTGGAGAAATTCCGAGAGGTCAGCGAGGCAGTCTGCAGCTGTGGGTGGTGCTGCTGATTGCCAGCCGAGCAGGATTCTCCAGCGTGCGATTAGGGAAGCGAAAGCAAGGGCGTTGGTCCCCTTCCCCATGTGTAGCTCTGGCTGCTCCGGTGACCTTAGTTGAGAGCAGAATCTCCCAACTCCCTTGGGGAGGCAATGGTTTTGTGGCACTGTCACTGAACTAGTAATCCAGAGATCCAGGGTGATGGTCTAGGGACCTGGGTTTGAATCCCACTATGGCTGTTGGTGAAATTTGAATTCAATAAAAATTTGAAATTAATAGTATAATGAAACCATTGTCATAAAACCTCACCTGGAAGGAAATCTGCCATCCTTACTCGGTCTGGCCTATATGTGACTCCAGGTCCACAGCAATGTGGCTGACTCTTAATTGCCCTCAGAGGTGAGCAGTCAAAGGTAGCCCAGCCAGTGATACCTCATCCTATGAGTAAAAAAAAGCATTCCCTTCTCAACCAAAACCACAGATAATTTTAAAGGGAGAAATCATACTTCTGTTTTAAAATCTTGGAAAATAAATCATTCTTTCTTCTTTCCTTGTGCATATGGTAAATTTACCCTCTGCTATTTCTTGTAAATAGTTTATTTGTAACAGCTTTTGATTCTGATGAAAGGTCACACACCTTCCATTACCCCCATAGGCCCATGACAACAACTAACTAATATTGAGAGTCGCTGGCCAGAATCGTACACGAAAGCTTTTGGGCTGTCACCTTGCTTAAGGAGGGAGGGATTCCTGCTATCGAGAGGTGCTGCCAAGCAGATGGCAGGCAACCCGCTGGTCCCAATTGTGCTATTGGGAGACTGCGCTCTGCTGGGACTACAGGAAGTCCTTGAAGTAGAGATGCCTGGGCCAGAACATAAAGGTATGGCTGGGGATTGCCAGAACCAGGCTGGTAGGTCCTGGAAATAGCGGTCGGGGGCCCATTCAGGGTGGTGGTGGGGTTGGGGGAGGGGGGAGGTGATGGTGGTGTGGTAACATAAATTCTCTTGACAGCAGATGGAAGGAATGCAATCTACTTGAGGATTATGGTGGCAATTTAATTATTTAAAAATTGCAATACTTTTTGATCACTGGTGTTCCTTAGATTAAATAGGGAATTCCTCTCCAGTCCCCTTTTCTAAACTTGAACACTTTCAATCTACAATATGTTGAAAGGATTAAATTTGATTCACCTTTTTGGTGAAGGGAATAGTTTTCTATAGAACTGGCTCTGAGCTGGTTCCTCCGGTTTCCTCCCACAAGTCCCAAAAGACATGCCTGTTAGGTGAATTGGACATTCTGAATTCTCCCTCCGTGTACCCGAACAGGCGCCGGAATGTGGCGACTAGGGGCTTTTCACATTAACTTCATTGCAGTGTTAATGTAAGCCTACTTGTGGCAATAATACAGATTATTCTTATTATTACAGCTGATTTTGTTTGCTTGGAATTCAAACTTGCTACTTCTGTGTTGGTCAACTGTGCTATTCAATGTCAGGAAGTGCCAATTAAAAGGGAACATTAGATACCAAAGCTAGGGGCCCAAAATTTCCTGGACATTTTTGGCACATGTTGGGAGCTATGCTGTTTATTTCCAATGAAATTTCTGTGTAACTGATTTACCCATTATTAAATCGCCACTACGTGCCAATTTTCTCGATCATTTATGCCATTCCAAAATGAAGTCTACTAATACTCCACTTAACTTGTTAACATAATTCTGCTTCCCACTAACTGTATATCCAACAAGTCGGCACGATGCATCTAGTGCAGGTGAAGGAAGTTAGAGCATGCTTCCTGCCTTTTGTGTGCTGGTTTGATTCTTGTTTTAAGGTGAGGCCATTAGCTAGCAGTAATGTAGGAAGAGAGCCAAATGTGTAAGTCTCTCCCTGTCAACACATGGCCTCTTCATCAATAAGTTATACTTCTTCATGATGTCACGAGGGTGTACCTTTTGAAGACATGGGGCTGGATTTTCCGATCCCCGCCGCCAAAATTGAGTTCAGCAGTGGGGAAGAGAATCCCTGACAATGACCAAATCGGGGGCGGGGCCGCTTTCGCAATGCTCCGTCCCCTGAAAAGTGGCCATTGCCTGAGGCCTGCCCCGCAATGCTCCGTCCCCGACCAGCCTGGTTCCTGACGGCGTGGGACTCACTAGGCCTCACCCATCGGGAACTCAGTGTGGTGGCTGCAGACTCAGTCCAGCGCCGCCGCAGTCGGGGGGGAGGACCAATCTGCAGGCAGGGGGGACTGTGGGGGGGGGGGGGGGGGGGGGGGGGGGGGGCAGTCCAGGAAACGCAAGCCGGCCAAGAGGGGACTATTTTTTGCAGTCCGGGTCTGCGGCTGCGTCCGCAATAAAGCACGGCCCGCCATTTTGAAGGGGGCGAGCAGGCCCCGGACTAGTCCTCACAGCTCCGGCTGCCGATACGGGGTCCTGCACATCTGGACACGCATGCATGCAGGGACGCCTGAGGTGACGGCCCAGCACAACATGGTGGACCCACACAGCCCCCCCCCCCCACCCCCCAGAATGCGTGCGCCCGCTGATCGGTGAGCCTGGCTGTCCTGGAGGCACCCAGCACCCCCCCCCCCCCCCCGGTGGCGGAACTTCCCGCCCCCACCAGGGTGGCCACGGACTGGGTCTGCAGCCTCCATTCCAAGCTCCCACCTGGTGGAACCATGAGTGAACCACGCCGGTGGGAACTCGGCCAGTTGTCGGCGGAGATTCGGTGCGGGGGCCTCTTTCAAGGACTGGAACCGCGACAACTGAATGCGTGTGTGACTGGCGGCGATTCTCCGGTCCGCGGAAAATCACGGGAAGGCGTCGGACCAGGGGCGAAATTCTCCGACACCACGCAGGGTCGGAGAATCGCCTGGGGGCGCCTAAAATCCCGCCCACGCCGTGGCAGAGATTCTCCGCCACCCGGGAAGTGGTGGCGGCAGGAATCTCGCCACTCCGATCGGAGAGGCCCCTGCGGTGATTCTCTGGCAGTCCCGCCGCTCGGAGGCCTCTCCCGCCGCTAAGGTTTAAACCATCTCTGGAATGGCGGGATCAGCGGCGCGAGCAGGCCCCCGGGGTCCTGGGGGGGGGGGCGGGGGGCCATCGAACCCCGGGGGTGCGCCCACGGTGGCCTGGCCCGCGATCGGGGCCCCCCGCTCAGACTCCGGGCCAGTGCCATGGCGGAGGCGGAAGAGAACCCCACATCGCGCATGCGCCGACAGTGGAGTCAGCGGCCAGCTGCCGCTGACGTCACTGCCGGCGCATGCGCGGACCGGCGAAAGCCTTTCAGCCAGCCCCACTGCCGGGGGCGCCGGTTTTTTGCGCCGGTCTTCTGGTGGCAACCGCTCCGGCGCGGGGCTGGCCCCCAAAGGTGGGGAGAATTCCCCACCTTTGGGGAGGCACGGCCCCTGAGTGGTTGGCGCCACTCCCCTACTCCGGGACCCTCCGTCACGCCGGGTAGGGGAGAATGCCGCCCCAGATTGCGGGTCTGACACCCCATTCTCCGCCCCCACGCCAAGCGCGATTTCAGATCAGAGACTCGGAGAATCCCGCCCAGTGTTTCCATTGCACCTTTGAGTAGGGAGAGGGCACTCCAGTTTCACAGAACATGGAGTTGACCACAAAGAAGCAACCCACTGTCCTGAGACTAATGGCACCAAAATATCTCCTGTAAAAGACCAGAGAAAGCAAATTTCCTGGCTTTAAGTTTGGTCCGAACAGCCATAAATCTGGTCTAATATTTTTGCAGGACCCAAAGTCAATATTCAGGTGTTTTAGAGATTTTTAGCCTTGAGGCCTGTATTGCATTTTCTGTTTGTTTGACTGCTTTCCTTCCCCTTCACAAATTTTACATTAAAAATCATTTTGCACCATTGCATTTTATTAAACATGTTTAATTTACCTCAATAGTTTGATAACTTCAAACTTTGCTTTCAGCAACATCTTACAGATAAGGAGAGACTTAAAGAAGGATTAATGTGTATGTTCTTCACTTTCTTTGGGCCCAGTTTCATATTACAGTGATATCTGCTCGTTTTACAATCTTTTATATAACTTTTATGTTCCTGAACATAAGGCTCCCAGAAGATTTTGTTGAAAAAACAATGCAAATCTTGGTGTACTTTCTGCCCGGCCACCATCAGGAATTTTTGGGCCCTGAATTGTGAGAGTGTTCAATAACAGATAAAAATTACACATATATTGCGTGGGGGATTCTCCATAGCCCGACGCTGAAATCAGGATCGGCGATTGGGTGGAGAATGGTTTCCGACAATGAAATCGAGGCAGGTACCGGTTCGTGATGTTCCATCCCCTCCAGACTGGCATCATCGGAATGGACACCGCCCTACAGCCAGAATGCCGTTGGAGCATCATCAGCCGGCCACCCACGATGCTCCGCCTCCGATGGGCTGAGTTCCCGATGACGCGGGCCATGTGTGGTCCCAGCAGTGTGAGCCTGGCGTGCCCGCTACAGACAGTGTCCAGCAGTGCCACACTCGACCGGGATCTGTGCCACTGCCCGGGGGACTTCTGCTGGGGCTGGAGGGGGCTGGCAAGGGATGGCCAGGGGGTGGACTGTGGAGTCTGGGTGGGTGACTACGTGGTCCAGCACGTCCGACGCCGTGTTTCCCAGCCAGCCTGGTAGGGGTGTAGGCATGCGCGGCTGTAGCTTGTCGGCCCTGCGCATTAGTGACGCGGGACCCGACGATTTTCCAGCCGTTCACTGCACGATCCGTGGGTGTTTCACGCGGCACCGGTGCTAGTCATACTGGTGAGGGATTCACGCCGATTTTCCCTTCCTGGAACACCACGGATTCTCCGTTGACACTGGCATTCAGCCTCAGCAACAGAGAATCCAGCCCTGAATATATTCAAACGGTTAAGATCAACCTTCTAATAATACATATCATAATTCTTAGGCTTATTTCACATTTTCTGATCACAGTTTCTTAGCAATCATTCCCCAGTGTTTGACTGAACTGTAACAGGCTCATACTGGGTGTTGTTGATGTACGAGATTGGAAAACAAGAAACTGGACACTGATTTGAGCAAGCAAATTTTCTCAGTTCAGACAATTAGACTATTTACCCCTTTGCCAAGTCATGCAAGTGATCTGTGAAAGCAATGGTGAACCTCTTTGCCGGTCAGCCATACTGTAAAGATGATTCATTTGTTAAAAAAAAAATAAGTGGGGATATGGAGGAATAGGACGGAATAATGTGGATTAATAAGAGGATAAATGGGGATCTAAATTCTCCCTCCACTCCCTCACAAAGATCAGACGTAGAATCTCAGGCTGTGTCAACTGTACACTTTGGCTATGTATGTGACATTGTGTCCTCGTGGCAGTGTGCGGTGTTAGAAATAAGTTCAATCAGATGCTTTAACCGATTACAGTTATTTTAGGGAGGCACCAAGATAAGTCAATTATCTCATATGCTGTGGAATGACCGCAGCCTATGTGGTGAATCATAATCCTAGTAATTCACACTGTTATATTGTATGTGTTGTGTCTCTGTAAGCTCGGTATACGAGCAGTTGCGCAGCTCTGCCCATAGGGGGAGATGAGGAGTTTGTACTGGGCTCCACCCTTGGCTCCGCCCATGGTTCCGCCCATGGCCCCTCCCACTAACCGGAAGTATAAAGATCTGCAGTTGTGAGCCTGCTGCCAGTTCATCTCGTCGCAGGCAGGCTCAGTTGTAAGACTATTAAAACCACTGTTCACTTCTAATCACGTGTCTTGTGAATTGATGGTCTCATCAACTTAATAGTCTTAGGAAACTTGAAGAAAATGACTATGGAATCAGCCCTCAAACCTGACCAACTAGAACTCGACCTGCCGGCTGGAGAGGCGAAGGAAATCTTTCTACACTGGCTCAGATGTTTCAAGGCCTTCTTGGCTGAATCAAGCACTGCAGAAGCTACAGAGGAGCAGAAACTCAGTCTACTGCACGCAAGGGTGAGCCACCGTATCTCTACTCAACTTAACAGTACTACCTCGTTTACAGAGGCCCTAGTCATGCTAGATTGAATGTACGTGAGGCCCATCAACGAGGTCTACGCGCACCACATTTTTACGACCCGCCGCCAGCGCCCCGCGGAGTCGTTGGACGAATTCCTGCGCGATTTAAAAGTCTTAGCTCTAGACTGTAATTATCAGGCTGTATCAGCTGCCCAGCACATGGAGCTCGCTGTCCGAGATGTGTACATGGCAGGGCTCAAGTCAAACTATGTGCGCCAGCGGTTGCTTGAAAAAGGGGCCCAGAACTTGGAGGACACTGTAGAATTGGCTACTACCATGGAGGTCTCGTTCCGCAGCCTCACCTCATTCTCCGCAGACCAAGCGACCCCATCCTGGGCCCCCAACCAGTGACTGCCCCAGGCCTGCGCCGTGCGGCCACCCACCCACTACGCAGCCCCAGTGTGCCATTTATGTGGGCAGCCCCAACACCCACGGCAGCACTGCCCGGCCCGCAATGTGACCTGCAGCAGCTGCGGTCGCAAGGGACACTATGCCCGGTCTGCCTGGCAAAGAAATTCCCCTCTCCAAACTCTCCTGCAGCCCAGAGCATTTGTTTCCAAAACTCTCAGGTCCGCAGGTCCCGAAATGCTGCGGCCTGTACTCCGTCTCCGCCCCCACCCGACGCATTCGATTCATGGGGGCTGCCATCTTGGCAACCCTCTTCCATGCGGCCCGCCACGTGCGACTCATGGGGGCCGCCATCTTGGGAACCATCTTCCTCACCGCCCGCCACGTGCGATCCACGGGGGCGACAAACTTGGGATCCATCCTCTTCAAACTCTGAAACTCACCTCGAAGACTACGACCTCAGCAGCCAGTCATCACAGGGCCACTCCAGCACAGCTGATCGAACCTCCGACTACCCGCAACTCAGGGTGGTCACGTTGGATCAGTCGTGTCCGAAACACCTCCGGAATTCTATGATGACCGTTAAAATCATCGGGTACAGGACACCGTGCCTCTTTGACTCCGGGAGAACCCAGAACTTCGTACACTCAGATCTGGTAAGACGCTGTTGGCTCCCTATCTTCCCTGCACGGCAAACTATCTCCCTCACTTTGGGCTCGCACTCTGTTCACCTCCAAGGGCGCACCGTCGCGACCCTAACGATTCAGGACGCTAGCTACTCGAACTTCCAGCTATACGTACCCCCCGAACTTTGCGCCCCACTCTTACTGGGACTCGACTTCCAGTGCAACCTCAAAAGTCTCACCCTTAGCTTCAGCGGGCCCCTGCCCCCACTCACTATCTGCAGTCTAGCCACGCTAAAAATCGACCCCCCTCCACTCTTTGCCAATCTCACTCCAGACTGCAAAACCGTAGCCACTCGCAGCAGGCGGTACAGCCTACAGGACAGGGTGTTTATCAGAACCGAGGTCCAGAGGCTTCGATGTGAGGGGATCATAGAGGCCAGTAACAGTCCCTGGAGAGCTCAGGTGATGGTCGTCAAGACCGGGGAAAAATTCCGAATGGTAGTGGACTATAGCCAGACCATTAATCGGTTCACGCTCCTTGATGCGTACCCACTCCCCAGGATTGCAGACATGGTGAATCAGATCGCTCATTATCGCATCTTCTCCACGGTGGATCTGAAGTCTGCATACCACCAGCTCCCAATCCGCCCGGTGGACCACCACTACACCGTGTTTGAGGCCGATGGCCGCCTCTTCCACTTCCTCTGGGTTCCCTTTGGCGTCACGAATGGGGCCTCGGTGTTCCAACGAGCAATGGACCGAATGGTGGACCAGTACAGGCTGTGGGTCACGTTTCCGTACTTGGACAACGTCACCATCTGCGGCCATGATCAGCAGGACCACGACGCTAACCTCAATCAATTTCTCCTGACTGCCCAGAAACTCAACCTCACGTATAACACGGAGAAATGTGTTTTCTGCATGACCAGGCTAGCCATCCTCGGCTATGTCGTGGAAAACGGAGTCCTGGGCCCCGACCCGGACCGTATGCGCCCCCTCTTACAACTCCCTCTCCCTCATTGTCCCAGGGCCCTCAAAAGGTGCCTGGGATTTTTCTTGTACTATGCCCAGTGGGTCCCTCAGTATGCGGACAAAGCCCGCCCACTATTTAAGGCCACACTCTTCCCTCTATTGGATGAGGCTCGTCAGGCCTTCACCTGCATCAAGGAGGACATCGCCAAAGCGGCCATGCGGGCGGTGGATGAATCCGTCCCTTTTCAGGTGGAGAGCGACGCCTCAGCGGTCGCTCTCGCAGCCACACTAAATCAGGCAGGCAGGCCAGTAGCCTTCTTCTCCCGGACCCTCTCCGCTTCGGAACTTCGACACTCCTCGGTCAAAAAGGAAGCACAAGCCATTGGGGAAGCTATACGTCACTGGAGGCACTACCTCGCAGGTAGGAGGTTCACCCTCATCACCGACCAAAGATCGGTAGCCTTAATGTTTGACAACTCACAAAGGGGCAAAATTTAAAATGATAAGATCCTACGGTGGAGGATTGAACTCTCCAACTATGAGTACGATATTATGTACCGACCGGGGAAGCTCAACGAGCCCCCAGATGCCCTATCCCGCGGCACGTGCGCTAGCGCGCAAGACGACTGTCTGAAAGCTATCCACAATGACCTCTGCCACCCGGGGGTCACCCGGCTCGCCCACTACATCAAAGCCCGAAATCTGCCTTTCTCCACCGAGGAGGTAAAAGCCATCACCAGGGATTGCCCGATCTGCGCGGAGTGCAAACCGCACTTCTATAGACCAGACAAGGCCCACCTGGTAAAGGCTTCCTGGCCCTTTGAACGCCTGAGCATTGATTTCAAAGGGCCACTGCCCTCGACCAATGTGTACTTCCTAAATGTCATCGACGAGTTCTCCCGCTTCCCTTTTGCTATCCCGTGCCCCGACATGACCTCCCACAGTCATCAGAGCCCTGCACAGTGTCTTCACCCTGTTTGGTTTCTCCAGCTATGTACACAGCGACAGGGGTTCATCCTTTATGAGCGATGAGCTGCGTCAGTACCTGCTCGACAAGGGCATCGCCTCGAGCAGGACTACAAGCTACAACCCCAGGGGGAACGGGCAGGTGGAGAGGGAGAATGCGACGGTCTGGAAGACTGTCCTACCGTCCCTCCGGTCCAGGAAGCTCCCGACCTTCCATTGGCAGGAGGTCCTCCCCGACGCGCTCCATGCTATTAGGTCCCTCCTATGTACAGCCACCAATCAGACCCCTCACGAGCGGCTATTTGTTTTTTCCAGGGGCACTACCACGGGGGTTTCACTCCCAGCATGGTTGAAGACACCGGGCCCGGTTGTCCTCCGAAAGCACGTCCGGGCACACAAAACTGACCCACTCGTTGAGAGAGTGCTCCTACTCCACTCGAACCCCCAATACGCTTTCATCGAATACCCTGACGGCCGTCAGGACACTGTTTCCCTCCGGGACCTGGCGCCTGCAGGATCCAATCCCACCACTACTACCGCCGAGGTACCCCCCACACTACACCCCAGCCAACCCCCACGCCCTGCGCCCCCGCGCCTACAGGTTCACTGCCCGTGGTCCGCGCCCCCGCACCATGGGTTTCCGGCGCTCCCTGAGCCAGTCGAACCAGTCGGGTACGAAGCTCGGACCGAATCACCCCGGAGTCCACCATCGTACCCTCACCGACCTCCACCACCCAGCCACCAGAAGAGGCTGCAAACCCAGTGCTCCGCCGATCGCAGAGGACGACTCGGCCGCCGGACCGGCTCAATTTGTAGACCCATCACCCCCGCCGGACTTGATTTTTTTACAGGGGGTGAATGTGGTGAATCATAATCCTAGCAATTCACACTGTGTTATATGATATGTGTTGTGTCTTTGTAAGCTCGGTATACAAGCAGTTGCGTGGCTCTGCCCATAGGGGGCGATGAGGAGTTTGTACTGGGTTCCACCCTTGGCTCCGCCCATGGCTCCGCCCATAACTCCTCCCACTAACCAGAAGTATAAAGATCTGCAGTTGTGAGCCTGCTGCCAGTTCATCTTGTCGCAGGCAGGCTCAGTTGTAAGACTATTAAAACCACTGTTCACTTCCAATCACGTGTCTTATGAATTGATGGTCTCATCAGCCTATACACGTATAAAGAGGTGGGACATTGAGAGCTCCAGCAGAATTTCAATAATAATACCAATCACTCTGAGGGTCATTCAGACTTTAAAACATCAACAGATAACTTTGAAAAACTACATATTTTGTAGTAGGCTAATAACTTTTAAACTTAATTTTCACTGTTACTTTCCACATGCTTTAGGGTCCAAGGCAAATAAAATATTTGCATCAGATTACACTGGTTAATTACAGCTTGTCACCAAAATCTTTGTGCCAACGATTTTGTGATCAAGTGTCACACATTTGTGCAAAGCAATGTTGCACTGTATGTGGACAGACTCCTTTAGCAGCCAGCATGGTAGAGGATGGATACTGAACCTGGTGCAAAGCAGTGTGATAAGAGTGTGCAAATTAAGCAATGATGAATCATGAAGACCTGTGCTAATTAAAAATGATTTGATAGCAAGCATATCAAATTATTACTGTGATGTTTAAATATTTCATTAATAGGCAGTTGATTTGGTTTTTTTTCTTATCGAGTTGAAGAACATGTGCTGAGGAATGGCATATTGTCAAGATAAACAAATTCATCATATTGTAATGAGCCCTCCCCACATCCTAACCTTTGCTATAGAAAGCCACTTGTCACGTTCTACGTTTTCTAAACCCACCAATCCTTGTAGTTTTCCAGCGTAAGATTGATCAATTAGTTATGGAAATTATGGACGACTTTGTGTCATGCCTTTTGATCCACCAAAATCCTGATTGAAGATGCCAAAATTAATTATAGTTTGGTCTCTTATAACTGACAGAGACAGAGGATGGAATTTTCCATTCTGGCGACTAAGTGCAGTGGCAGGCAGAAAGGTCAACGGGCAGGATTCTCCGTTGCCCGACACCGATATCATAATCGGCAATTGGACGGAGAATCCATTCTGATGCCTAAATTGGGGCCGGTGCCGGTTTGACACTGGTCAGCCACGTTCCGCCCCCTCGGAACCGGCCTAATCACTTTGCGCACCTCACACTGTTGTAATACCGTTGCCGTGTCATTGGCAGGCCCTCCCGTGATTCTCTGCCCCCAATGGGCCAAGTTACAGACTGCTCAATTGACGTGTGGTCTGAGCGGTCGGGAACCGGGTCTGGCGGCTGCAGACTGTGTCCAGCACCGCCACACTCAGCTGGGGTCCGTGTCGTTGGTTGGGGGGGGGTTCCTTCCACGAGGACTGGGGGACTGGTGGGGAGTGGCCAGGGGGTGGCCTGTGGGGGCCAGGATCCGCGCATGGCTGGCGCCATGTTGTATGACGCGACTGCTGCAGGTCATCACCGTGCGCATGCGCAGACACGGACCCAGCCATTCTCTGGGTGTTTTCGTCACGGGAGCTGGGAGTTTCACCCGGCACTGCTGCCAACCCCTCACCAGTCCTTGAATTGGTGAGGGTTCGGAGTCGATTTTGGCATCATAAAACGCCCACGTATTCTCTGTTTCAGCTGGCACTTAGCTGCTGAAGCGGAGAATCCAGTCCAAAGTGATTAACGCTGGGTGGCATGGCAGATTAGTCTTCCCGCTTTTCAGCTCATTAATTATGCATCGGGCAGCACGATGGTGCAGTGGTTAGCACTGCTGCCTCATGGCGCCGAGGTCCCAGGTTCGATCCCAGCTCTGGGTCACTGCCTGTGTGGAGTTTGCACATTCTCCCCTGAATGTTGTATTTTATATTTTCCCCGCGTCTTGACTGTGATAGAGAAATTCAAACAGCATTCATTAGATAAGCAAAACTGAACTTTATTCACTAATTAGAACTGCTAGCAGAAAATGGCTGATACTTGGAAAGTCGGAAGGCAGTCAATTACAAACTGCGGAGTCCGTCCCAAGTCTGCGCTAGTACAGAAAAGAAGGCGATTCTTATACATTATAGGATCAAGATAACATGAATACAGCTTGGTCAGGAATTTGATTGAAAGTAAAACATAAGTAATAATCGTTACAATGGCGTCACCTTCTGACCTTTAGGGGACTTGAGTTTCATATCATTATCTTGTCTTTGTTTTAAGAAAGGGAAGAAGTTGTTTACATACAGAAAGAGACAGTTGTTCAGCTTGTTATGTATAAAGATTACTTCTAGCTCCAAGCCTTATCTAGACTCTCAGAGTCACCCAGTTCCCAAGACATGCTGACCTCGGCTGTCTCTGTATTCTGGGCCTTAGGTTATATGAAAATCAGTTTAAATTCACTTGTACCAAGAAGACTTGACTAGTTTTCCCATCATGCCATTATTTGCTTCACACAATACTACATGTTGGCGTCGGTTTCACCCCCATAACCCAAAGATGTGTAGGATAGGTGGATTGGCCACGTTAAATTGCCCCATAATTGGAAAAAATGAATTGGGTACGCTAAATTGTTTTTTAAAAATTAATTAATTATGCATTAACAAGGAGCTCATCGAATTTTCTGTCAGGCGGACAGGGATTCCTCCGTTCCAAAGTTACCTCTTAAGGTTGAGGTCCTGGAGCCACATTTAAATGGCAGCCGCGCGGCACGGTGGCAGGTACCCGGGTTCAATTCCTGCCTCGGGTGACTGTGTGGAGGTTGCACATTCTCCCCGTGTTTGTGTGGGCTTCTTCTGGGTGCTCCGGTTTCCTCCCACAGTCCAAAGATGTACAGGTCAGGTGGATTGGCCATGCTACATTACCCCTTCAAACCCAAAAGGTTAGGTGGCGTTACTGGGTTAGGGGGATAGGTTGCTCTTTCCATTGGTCGGTGCAGACTCAATGGGCCGAATGGCCTCTATCTGCACTGTAGGAATTCTATGGTTCTAGGACAGGTGTGTTATTAAATTTAGCTTAGCCATTGGTTAAGCACTTTGTTCCATGGGTCAGTGATGTCTCCCTGAGGATTCTCCTCCACACTATCCATGTTGGCCTCTCAGGATGTCCTCTCAACTGTCCATGTTGGCCTCGTCGTTGGCGAGATTAGTGCTCGTGGCCACCGACAAAAGATCACCCTGCAGTGCAGGAAAATAATAAATGATCTGATGTGCTCTGCCAGGGTAGTTGAAACTTGTACCCACTCCAAACTCTCGCTCTCATCAGGTAGCCTAAGGGTTAGAGACCACATGAACATAAGAACATAAGAACAAGGAGCAGGAGTAGGCCATCTGGCCCCTCGAGCCTGCTCCGCCATTCAATGAGATCATGGCTGATCTTTTGTGGACTCAGCTCCACTTTCCGGCCTGAACACCATAACCCTTAATCCCTTTATTCTTCAAAAAACTTTGGGTGAAGAAGTTCCTCCTAAACTCAGTCCTAAATCTACTTCCCCTTATTTTGAGGCTATGTCCCCTAGTTCTGCTTTCACCCACCAGTGGAAACAACCTGCCTGCATCTATCCTATCTATTCCCTTCATAATTTTAAATGTTTCTATAAGATCCCCCCTCATCCTTCTAAATTCCAACGAGTACAGTCCCAATCTACTCAACCTCTCCTCATAATCCAACCCCTTCAGCTCTGGGATTAACCTAGTGAATCTCCTCTGCACACCCTCCAGTGCCAGTATGTCCTTTCTCAAGTAAGGAGACCAAAACTGAACACAATACTCCAGGTGTGACCTCACTAACACCTTATACAATTGCAACATAACCTCCCTAGTCTTAAACTCCATCCCTCTAGCAATGAAGGACAAAATTCCATTTGCCTTCTTAATCACCTGTTGCACCTGTAAACCAACTTTCTGTGACTCATGCACTAGCCCACCCAGGTCTCTCTGCACAGCGGCGTGCTTTAATATTTTATAGTTTAAATAATAATCCCGTTTGCTGTTATTCCTACCAAAATGGATAACCTCACATTTGTCAACATTGTATTCCATCTGCCAGACCCAAGCCCATTCACTTAACCTATCCAAATCCCTCTGCAGACTTCCAGTATCCTCTGCACTTTTCGCTTTACCACTCATCTTAGTGTCATCTGCAAACTTGGACACATTGCCCTTGGTCCCCAACTCCAAACCATCTATGTAAATTGTGAACAATTGTGGGCCCAACACGGATCCCTGAGGGACACCACTAGCTACTGATTGCCAACCAGAGAAACACCCATTAATCCCCACTCTTTGCTTTCTATTAATTAACCAATCCTCTATCCATGCTACTACTTTACCCTTAATGCCTTGCATCTTTATCTTATGCAGCAACCTTTTGCGTGGCACCTTGTCAAAGGCTTTCTGGAAATCCAGATATACCACATCCATTGGCTCCCCGTTATCTACTGCACTGGTAATGTCCTCAAAAAATTCACCTAAATTAGTTAGGCATGACCTGCCCTTTATGAACCCATGTTGCGTCTGCCCAATGGGACAATTTCTATCCAGATGCCTCGCAATTTCTTCCTTGATGATAGATTCCAGCATCTTCCCTACTACCGAAGTTAAGCTCACTGGCCTATAATTTCCTGCTCTCTGCCTACCTCCTTTTTTAAACAGTGGTGTCACGTTTGCTAATTTCCAATCCACCGGGATCACCCCAGAGTCTAGTGAATTTTGGTAAATCATCATTAGTGCATCTGCAATTTCCCTAGCCATTTCTTTTAGCACTCTGGGATGCATTCCATCAGGGCCAGGAGACGTGTCTATCTTTAGCCCCATTAGCTTGCCCATCACTACCTCCTTAGTGATAACAATCCTCTCAAGGTCCTCACCTGCCATAGCCTCATTTCTATCAGTCGCTGGCATTTTATTTGTGTCTTCCACTGTGAAGACCGACCCAAAAAACCTGTTCAGTTCCTCAGCCATTTCCTCATCTCCCATTATTAAAACTCCCTTCTCATCCTCTAAAGGACCAATATTTGACTTAGCCACTCTTTTTTGTTTTATATATTTGTAAAAACTTTTACTGTCTGTTTTTATATTCTGAGCAAGTTTACTCTCATACTCTATCTTACTCTTCTTTATAGCTTTTTTAGTAGCTTTCTGTTGCCCCCTAAAGATTTCCCAGTCCTCTAGGCTCCCACCAATCTTTGCCACTTTATATGCTTTTTCCTTCAATTTGATACTCTCCCTTATTTCCTTAGATAGCCACGGTCGATTTTCCCTCTTTCTACCATCCTTCCTTTTTGTTGGTATACACCATTGCTGAGCACTGTGAAAAATCGCTTGGAAGATTCTCCACTGTTCCTCAACTGTTCCATCATAAAGTCTTTGCTCCCAGTCTACCTTAGCTAGTTCTTCTCTCATCCCATTGTAATCTCCTTTGTTTAAACACAAAACACTAGTATTTGATTTTACTTTCTCACCCTCCATCTGTATTTTAAATTCCACCATATTGTGATCGCTCCTTCCGAGAGGATCCCTAACTATGAGATCATGAATCAATCCTGTCTCATTACACAGGACAAGATCTAGGACCGCTTGTTCCCTCGTAGGTTCCATTACATACTGTTCTAGGAAACTATCGCGGATACATTCTATAAACTCCTCCTCAAGGTTGCCTTGACTGACCTGGTTAAACCAATCGACATGTAGATTAAAATCCCCCATGATAACTGCTGTACCATTTCTACATGCATCAGTTATTTCTTTGTTTATTGCCTGCCCCACCATAACGTTACTATTTGGTGGCCGATAGACTACTCCTATCAGTGACTTTTTCACCTTACTATTCCTGATTTCCACCCAAATGGATTCAACCTTATCCTCCATAGCACCGATGTCATCCCTTACTATTGCCCGGATGTCATCCTTAAATAACAGAGCAACACCACCTCCCTTACCACCCACTCTGTCCTTCCGAATAGTTTGATACCCTCGGATATTTAACTCCCAGTCGTGACCATCCTTTAACCATGTTTCAGTAATGGCCACTAAATCATAGTCATTCACGATGAAACATCAGCACTGAGTGTCTGCCAGCAATATTAAGATCAGCATCTCATGTAATATAGGAACAGGAGTAGGCCATTCAGACTGTCGTGCCCACTCTGCCATTCAACCTGATCATGGTTGATCAGACACTTCAATGCCTTTTACACTCACTATTCCCATAACCCTTTACAATCCTGCGCAAAGGACATCCTCATCTCTTACTGGAGAGAGTTCAGCACTCACAGCAGATATGCATGCTTCTGATATGTTCTTTCATCCATCGTACTCACAGTCAATCCATCTGTCTGTATGCAGCAAAAGATCACTCACAACAGACAAAACCGCAGAGGGGTACATGAGCTGAAGACATACTCTTCCCCCAAGGAGTAGGCAGAACACATTGGAGAGGATAGAGATAGTTCCTGCGTGGAACATGAGATTGGCCTCCTGTAACAAGCCATGGAGGAGCCATCCAGAATCTGGTAATCACCTCACAGACATGGGTCCACAGCAGACGGAGGCAGGGGTAGTCGAGGTCTCTGACACTCTGAAGACCGCTGGAGACCAGGTCCTTGCTGAGTCCGATTATGCACTTCTGGAAATGACCCCGAGAAGCTGGAGATACCGAGACAGGCAGGGGAACCTCATGCGAAGTTTTCAGAGGCTGAAATGTAGAATGGAAGAGTCCGTCCACGTTCTGACTTATGCCATGGCTCTGACATGCGAGTGCATCAAGGTCTTGATGGTCACCTTAGAGACCTGAGTCCAGCAGGTTCTGCCGGATTTGTACTTGGATCTGAACACCATCGCTCTAGCCATGAGTGCGACCCAACAGTGGCTAGGCAAGAAGAAGATAGGGCACCATTACTATTCTCCAGGTGTCCATTCTTCTCAAGGGGTCAGGGAGGGGTCCTTCGGCACACAAAGGGAGTGGGAACATCTGAGAGACACCTTAAGGGCATCCGGGCAGGACTCTCCAAAGCTGTTCTGTATTCCAAATCCCCTCTGCCTGTGACCCCACATCAACTCCAACAGATCAGGCCCAGAAGGTGCATCTGCCCAGAGTAGGAGATACTTAACAGGCTGGGGTCAGCCAGGTCTTGGCCTCCAGAGGCCACCCACCAAAGTAATCTCAGGCAATCGGGCATAGCAGTCAGCAGGCTTCCTCCACCTCTGCTGCGGATATTGGGGCAATACCTAGACATGGTGGCCGGATTAGAAAAAATAAAAAGTTTTGAATGCACATTTGGTGGCACATGTGTTCATCAACTGTACATAATGTGCACTATTGTGAATATAGTTCACATTTCTCCCTCTTCATGTCTCAGGTCTTGAATGGCTAATTGACATCATGCAAGGACCCGCGTTCGTAGAAGGGTCCAAAACAAATTCCCACCAATTATCTTCTGCTTGGACCCTTAGTTCCATTCCGTCCCCCTCAGTCCCATCACAGTGATTTGCCTTTAGATCCACATGAGCAAAGGCACTTTCTATGTGAAAGTCTTGATTGGACAATATACATCTGACCTTTGCTTCTTAGACAGACATTATCTGACCTCAGGAGAATTATCCATCGAGGTTAATGACCTCCAAGTCATTGATGAAGTGAAGCTCGCCAGGTGCAGGCCACTCACAGGCAGTTGGAAGCAGACTGCTTGAACTAACCTCTGGCAGGCACTTAATTTGGAGGGGAAACATAATTCTGGCGAATGGGTCTTTTAATGAGCATTCATGAGTTGGAAATGAATGCAAATGTGGTTCCTGGCATAGACCAGCAGGAAACTCGAGCCGCCTTTAAACAGTCATCAACGTGGGAGAACAAAATCCCAAACTAATTTCCAGCCAGTGGGAAATTGACGTTTCCCATCCATCCTGCCCTCCTCCACGATTTCCACCACTGGCTAGAGTGGAAAGTTCTGCTATGAGACTCATATGCTGTATAATATTGAAACATGGGTCCCAGAAATGAAAGGGCCCTATCTTAACCCACTGTGTCACTTCGCTCACTTTCAAGTCACATTATGATGCACTACCTGGATAATCCAGGGAACTACAGGCTGGTGAGCCTTACGTCAGTGGTAGGGAAATTACTGGAGAGAATTCTTCGAGACAGGATCTACTCCCATTTGGAAACAAGTGGATGTATTAGCGAGAGCCAGCACGGTTTTGTGAAGGGGAGGTCGTATCTCACTAACTTGATTGAGTTTTTCGAGGAGGTCACAAAAATGGTTGATGCAGGTAGGGCAGTGGATGTTGTCTATATGTACTTCAGTAAGGCCTTTGGCAAAGTCCCTTAGGGCAGACTGGTACAAAAGGTGAAGTCACACGGGATCAGAGGTGAGCTGGCAAGATGGATACAGAACTGGCTAGGTCATATAAGGCAGAGAGTGGCAATGGAAGGGTGCTTTTCAGATTGGAGGGCTGTGACTAGTGGTGTTCCGCAGGGATCAGTGCTGGGACCTTTGCTGTTCGTAGTTTATATAAATGATTTGGAGGAAAATGTAACTGGTCTGATTAGTAAGTTTGTGGACGACACAAAGGTTGGTGGAATTACGGATAGCAATGAGGACTGTCAGAGGATACAGCAGGATTTAGATTGTTTGGAGACTTGGGCGGAGAGATAGCAGATGGAGTTTAATCCGGACAAACATGAGGTAATGCATTTTGGAAAGTCTAATGCAGGTAGGCAATATACAGTGAATGGGAGAAACCTCAAGAGTATTGACAGTCAGAGAGATCTAGGTGTACAGGTCCACAGGTCACTAAAAGGGGCAACACAGGTGGAGAAGGTAGTCAAGAAGGCATACGGCATGCTTGCCTTCATTGGCCGGGGCATTGAGTATAAGAATTGGCAAGTCATGTTGCAGCTGTATAGAACCTTAGTTAGGCCACACTTGGAGTATAGTGTTCAATTCTGGTTGCCACACTACCAGAAGGATGTGCAGGCTTTAGAGAGGGTGCAGAAGAGATTTACCAGGATGTTGCCTGGTATGGAGGGCATTAGCTATGAGGAGAGGTTGAATAAACTCGGCGTGTTCTCACTGGAACGACGGAGGTTGAGGGGCGACCTGATAGAGGTCTACAAAATTATGAGGGGCATAGACAGAGTGGATGGTCAGAGACTTTTTCCCAGGGTGGACGGGTCAATTACTAGGGGGCATAGGTTTAAGGTGCGAGGGGCAAGGTTTAGAATAGATGTACAAGACAAGTTTTTTTACACAAGAGGGTAGTAGGTGCCTGGAACTCACTGATGGTGAAGGTGGTGGAATCAGAGGCGATAGTTACATTTAAGGGGCATCTTGACATATACCTGAATAGGATGGGAAAAGAGGGATATGGACCCCGGAAGTGTGGAAGATTTTAGTTTAGACAGGCAGCATGGTCGGCGCAGGCTTGGAGGGCCTAAGGGCCTGTTCCTGCGCTGTACCTTTCTTTGTTCTTTGTTAGGGGCTGGTTTAGCACAAGGCTAAATCGCTGGCTTTGAAAGCAGACCAAAGCAGGCCAGCAGCACGGTTCAATTCCCTTATGAAATTCATTGTGGATTGAATTACAACGGGTCTAGTTTTTAACTCCTGCAGAATTGAGGCTCTAAAAAACGCTAAAGTGTTTAGTGCTTACAGTGAGCTCACTGTATATTCAATACGAGAAGTTTAGCGTTAGTTTTATTCTAAAGGGCAACAATGGTTGGGATTCTCACTTGTGTGTAATTCTGATTGTCACATTATAAGAAGGATATAATTGCACTGGAGAGTGTGCTAGGCGATTCACCAGGATGTTGCATGGGATGGACATTTAAGTTATGAAGAGAGGTTGGATCGGCTTGGGTTGTTTTCGTTGGAGCGGAGAAGACTGAGTGGTGACCTGCAGGGCCGGCTCAAGGCACCGGCAACTCGGGCAGTCGCCCAGGGCGCCATGTGCTAGGGGGCGCCAGACTCGGGTCCCGCGCATGCGCAGTTGGGCCGGTGCCAACCAGCGCATGCGCGGTGGCCGCCCTCCCCCGCTGTGGCCGCCCTCCCCCAGGGGAATGGGACAGTTCAGCGCCGATGTTTCAGCGCTGCCGTTTCAGCGCCTGGACGTTTCAGCGTCAAAAATTTCAGCGCTGCCGTTTCAGCGCCAAAATTTCAGCTGGCCAGCGCTCATTCATTCACAGGTCACTTTACAAGCGCAACGAGATTAACAGGGGAGCCAAAAAGCTGCAGTGCAAAGGTGGTGACACAGGTATACTTAGTTATAACACTTAGTTATTTGGCCTTTTTTTGGAGTTTTATTACTGTGTGCTAAGTGGTGTGCAGAACCCAGATACAGAAGCCTCACCCCCAAGGCCTGCTTAAATGTCATGTCTGAAGCTTTTAAAATTTGCTTATCTTTAAACATGGGGATAAAAGTCCCATGCTCTTTAAACATAGGGGAGAAAAAGCTGAAACTGTCAGTGAGAGTTTTGAAAAACCCTCCGTTGAACTACATGTAATCTGGTGTAGGTTAGAAAACAATTTACCATCTGCTCATGCGGTTTCAATAATCAATAATCAATTATCACTCCCCCCAAGGACTATTATTATGACTGCATCCCGCTCCTTTCATTCTTTTCGTCTCTCTTGAGGGTGTTATTTCTAATCATGGTGCACTCTGTTGGTCGGGTTAGTTTCCCGGGGTCCCCCTGGCTGGGGCTGGAGTGATTATCCTTTTCCTCTCAATATGAATGGGGACAGTACATTTTCCCTGCTGGGACGGGAGAGGTTTGGATTTGGATGGGGTGCAGGTCCAATGATATGGCCAGTATCCTGTTGTCCCTGGGTACTTGGGATGTTCCTTCTGGAGGATGCTTATGAGGGGCAGTTCCCCAAGGTCTTGTTTTTCCTGCTGTATGATTTTTTTTTTCTGGCGCTGAAATGTCCTGTCGCTGAAAAGTCCTGGCGCTGAAACGGCAGCGCTGAAGCGGCGGCGCTGAAACGTACCACACCCCTCCCCCAGGGCGCCCCCCCCCCCCGGTCCGCCCCCCCCTCGGTCCGCTCCCCCCCCCCCCGGTCCGCTCCCCCCCCCGGTCCGCTCCCTCCCCCCCCCCCCGGCGGGTCCCCCCCCCCGCCCCCGCGGGTCCGCCCCCGCCCCCCCTCCCAGGCTACGCCCCCCCTCCCAGGCCCCGCCCCCCCTCCCAGGCCCCGCCCCCCTCCCATGCCCCCCCCCCCCCCCCCCCCCCCCTCCCCAAGGACGCCGAAGTTCAGCTTGCCCGGGGCGCCAGCAACCCTAGGGCCGGCGCTGGTGACCTGATCGAGGTGTACAAGATCATGAGTGGCATGGACAGGATGGATGGGGAGCTGCTGTTCCCCTTAGTTGAAGAGTCAGTTACAAGGGGTCACAAGTCCAAGGTAAGGGGCAGGAGGTTTAGGGAGAAATTGAGGAAAGCCTTTCTAACCAGAGGATGGTAACGGTCTGGAATGCACTGCCTGGAAGGGTGGTGGGGCAGGTTGCCTCACATCCTTTAAAACAGGAGTTCTCAACCTTTTTTAACCCATGGACCCCTTTTCCACTTAATTTTTTTTTGTGGACCCCCATAGCCATTCCACAGAAAAAAAAGCTTCTTATATGAATGATAAACTAATCCTAAAGTCCATCTACCTTACCGTGAGGGTTGGAAACGGATTAGCGGTATTTTCGTACGTTGCCAAACTTATTCTAATATGAAAAGTAATGAAAAAACTTTTTACTGACTAAATTGAATTAAATTACTCTAAAAATAACCAATTCATATCAAATATACACAGTTTCTAGTGATTACTGTGTTAAAGAGAGAGAGAGAGAGAGAAAGGTGAATATTCATCATGAAAACAAACATTTTTTTCTTCGACTTGATTCTCAGTAATAACAATTGTTCTGAAGTAGAATTGCTCTATGGACCACTAAAATATCACCGTGGACCCCCAATTCGGTATTTTTTTGTGTGGACCCCCAGTAATGTTACATGGACCCCCAGGGTCCATGTGGACCCCGGTTGAGAACCACTGCTTTAAAACGTACCTGGATGAGCACTTGGCATGTTATAACATTCAAGGCTATGGGCAAAGTGCTGGTAAATGGGATTATGCAGACAGGTCAGGTGTTTTACATGCATCGATGGGCACAAAATTAGTAGTTGATCCAGCATCAATTGTCATTTGAGAGAAAGGTTCATACATTTAACACCCTGTGTGTGCAGAAGTGTTTCCTCATTTTACTTCTGAAAGGCCTGACTTGTATTTTTAGAATGTGCCCATTTGTCCTTGACTCCCCAAACAGGGGAACAGTTTCTCTTCATTTATTCTATCAGTTTCTATTCATATTGAGAACAGCTTTCATCAAATCACCCTTTAAGCTTCTAAATTCCAGAGAATGAAATCTTAGTTTCCATAATTATATCTTCTAGTATAACCTTTGCAGTTCAGGTAACGTTCTGCTGCACTCTTCCAAGACCAATATATCCTATTTAAGGTGTTTTCACCCAGAACTGCACATATTATAGGAAGGATATTGTTAAACTAGAAAGAGTGCAGAAGAGATTTACAAGGATGCTACCAGGGCTTGATGGCCTGAGTTATAAGGAGAAGCTGGATAGGCTGGGACTTTTTTCCCGAGAGCGTAGGGGGCTTAGGGGTGATCTTATAGAGGTCTATAAAATAATGAGGAGCATACATAAGGTCAACATATTTTCCAAAAAGTAGAGGAGACTGGAACTAGAGGGTATAGGTTTAAGGAGAAAGGGGAGAGACACAAAAGAGAAAGAGAAGTTATTTTATACAGAGGGTGGTGCGCATCAGGAACGGGCTGCCAGAGGCAGTGGTAGAGGTGGGTACATTTCTTTCCTTTAAAAAACAGTTGGACAGTTACATGGGCAGGGTGGGTATAGTGGAGTATGGGCCAAATGTGGGCAAGTGGGACTAGCTCAGTGATAGAAACTGGGTGGCATGGACAAGCTGGGCCGAAGGGCCCGTTTCCATGCTGTAAACCTATATGACTCTACAGCACTCCGAGTCATTTGGGAACTGATTTGTTTTGTGTTTTTTTCACTTCAGGTTTGTTATCAATGACAACAACAATTTGCATTTTTATAACACCTGTTACCTGGCAAATAAAATAGTTCAGAGACTTTGCAGGTACGTTGTCAGACAAAATTTGACACTGAGTCACTTCAGGAGATCTTAGAGATTTCTAGAGCTTTGTCAAAGGAATAGATTTTAAAAGAGTGTCTGAAAGGAATGGGGAAAGATAGAGATATGGAGAGATTTAGTGAGAGATTTCCAGAGCTTAGCTAATTGAAACCATAACCAGAACTAGTAGAGCAATTAAAATGAAGGACATGCAAGGGTAAGATATATTATTTTGTGGAACTTTTGTTCAACAAAGCTGCAAGCCAGGTTTTCTACAAACTTTGCAGTGCTTTATCTCTGTTGCTTTTGTCCTGAGTGTTTGCAATGCTGTCTTGCATTAAAACATCTTCTGTACTCATACTTTCGTACTCAATCTAAAACCCGCAGGGTTTATTTTGACAGCTATGTTTGTGACTTAGTATTTTCTCCCAATTAATTGTAGCTTTTTCTTTTCCTTGTTATTTGTTTCTCAATAGAGGTCAAATCAAGACCTATGATTTTCAACTCTTCAGTTTTGGCAAATCTCCTGAAGATTTGTGATGCCATGTTGATTTAACTGGAACATTTTTATTGGGAGGTTTGTTGGGATTGAGTGCTGACCATTGTTTTTCTGGTTTAATCGGCAGATAAAGTAAATTCCACTTTAGAAAAGCGTGGAGTTTTGCTGGGTGTGACAAAACACATAATTTGACCTTGTGTTGCTTTCTGAAATGGAGCACCTCGTACTCCAAGGGGCAAGTTGAGTGTCAGGCTTAGTTGCAGAGCCACCTACGAACAACTCCCCACAGATGTCATGAATGTTATCCCTGAATAATGCAACATGGCTCATATTGTAGAAAACAATGCCCTTTTTGGCACCGCATATGATGATCCCATTCTGAACTTTGCAAAACAATGATGGATCAAATTTTTTTCCTAGTAGACACTTCAGCTAGTGATTTATTTGAAGAGGGGACAGTAACTTCTCCAGATGTTAGCTTTATTATCTTTAAAATATGTATATGTTCAATACTTTTAATTTTAGATGTTAGCTATTTCTTTCCTGTATCGCCAGGAGAATAGAAAGCAGCACAAAGAATATTGATTTGCTTGATGACTCCTCATGAACAAAGGTTCAGAAAGTGAGGGCTGCTATAGAGAAGGTGATGGAATACGTAAGGTCGAAGGATTCCATTGGTGAAAAATGAACCAGAACAGTGAATGAGAATTATTTCTATGTGCTTTGTAGATTGGACACCTCAGTGGTTGCATTGGTGTACAAAGTTTCTGGCGCTTGGCGAAGAGAAGGAAGAGAAGGCGAGGGACGATCTCTGGATTATACGCTGATGATTATAAGACGGCCACACCTTTAAATTGGAAAACTTTGGGCGCGATTCTCCGCAAATGTGGCGAATCGTAAAGGCTGCCGTGAAACTGGCCGTGTTTCACGGCAGCCTCCGCGCCCCCTCCCGGGACCCGATTCTCCCCTCCCCCCCCCCCCCCCGGGCGGGGCTAGCAGCGGGGCCCCGTGAAGCATGGCATTGCGGACTTAGCGACCGTCGCTAAGTCTGCACGCCAAGCGTCATGCCGGCTGACGCGCACAATGATGTCAGCCGTGCATGCGCGGGTTGGACGGTTCCAACCCGCGCATGCGTGGGGCCGTCATCTCCCTCGGCTGCCCCGCGGACTGATCCTGCGGGGCGTCGGAGGGAGAAAGAGACAGACGCACTGCCCGTGATCGGTGGGCACCAATCATGGGCCCATGCCCCCCTTGGCACGGCCGTGATACTGCTGTGCCAATCAGGGCCCTGATGCCCAGAACGGGCATGTTGCAGCCGTTTTTACGACGGCAGCAAGCAGGTGTGTTTGCTGCCGTAAAAACGGTCGTAAAGGCCTGGGCACTCGGCCCATCGGCCTGGGGAGAATCGCTGTTCCCCGTAAAAAACGGCGAGCAGTGATTCGTGCCGTGGGGCGGCCATGGGGGGGGGGGGGGGGGGGGGGTAAGAGAATAGCGGGAGGGCGTGAAAAATGTCAGGGACGCCCTCCTGCTATTCTCCGACCCGTCGTGGGCAGCGGAGAATTGCGCCCTAGTTTCAGGCAGCAGCATGGTGGTAACAGGCCCCAGGCCTGGTTAGGTGGGGTTTTGGGGTTGTGGGGATAGTTTGGGGGATTGGGACTAGGTAGGATGCTCTTTTGGAGGATTGGTGCTGACTCGATGGGCCGAATGGCCTCCTTCTCCGCGTAGGGATTCTATGGTTCTAAATGCACCCAAAAGTGGACTTTAACATTTGTCAGCTTAATTGCGCCCTCATCTTAGAGGGGGACGATATTCGGCACGTTATGCCCATACCAGCTTTTTGCAAGAGTAAGGCAAATTTAATACCACTAACAACACTGCACTCTCCAAATAGCCCTGCATATTAATCTGCCTCATATGTTTCTCAATTCTTCCTGAAAGACAGTCTCTGTCTGTGGCAAAGCTTTCCACTTTTACTGATTTAATTTTCATCTCTTTCCAACCCTGCTTTGATATATCGAAAATCCCTTAAGTATCTATCCTTAGTTGCCTTAATTTCCACATCCTGGCTGTACCATCCGAAGACATGACACAGATTACGTGCTTATTAATTAAACCTTGCAACACAAAATCAAAATATTTCAAATGCTGGAAATATAATATAAAAATAGAAAATGCTGGAAATACTCAGCAGGTCAGACAGCATCTGTGGACAGAGAAATAGGGTTAATGTTTACTGAAAATATCTTTTCATATCATATTTGCAAATATTGATAGCAAGGATTGTGTTGCTAGGCAGCAATATGGTGACCAAAATCACGGTGTACATTATCATTGAGTTCTAACAAAATGGGAGCATGGTGGTACGGTGGTTAGCACTGCTGCCTCTCAGCGCCAGGGACCTGGGTGTGATTCTGATCTTGGGTGACTATCTGTGTGGAGTTTGCACTTTCTCCCCATGTCTGCGTGGCTTTACTCCGGGTGCTCCAGTTTCCTCCCACAGTCCAAAAATGTGCAGGTTCGGTGGATTGACATGCTAAATTGCCCCTTAGGTGTCCAAAGATGTGCAGGTTGGGTGGATTGGACATGCTAAATTGCCCCTTAGGTGTCCAAAGATGTGCAGGTTGGGTGGATTGGACATGCTAAATTGCCCCTTAGGTGTCCAAAGATGTGCAGGTTGGGTGGGATTACAGGGATTGGTCAGGGAGTGGGTCTGGGTAGAGTGCTCACTTCGGAAGGTCAGTGCTGACGCGATGGGCTGAATGCGCTCCAGGGATTCTATGATTCGATGGATTCTATGATGCGCCAACTTTAAATGTGCTCAGAAATATATTTTTTAGAATTTAAGACAAGAGATGAGAGTGACAGGCAGATAAAGAGGGCGGGATTCTCCGTCGGCTGACACCAAAATCGGGAAAGCCGATTGGGCAGAGAATCAGTTCTGATGCTGAAATCATGGTGGGCACCGAGTTCATGCCAAATCACAATTCTCCCGGTTCCGTGACAGCGGCGTCGATGTCTTTACTACCGCACATACTGTAAACATTGGTGGTAAATCATTAGCGTGCCTGGCCAGGTGTTCTCTGGGGCCTCCACGATTCGCTGCCTCCACTGGGTGAATTCCCAACAGTGAGGTTCACTTGTGTTTTCAAAAATCGAGGAACAGACAAACAGACGGCGTGGCTGATCAGGGAGAGAGAGGAGGTGAGATACGGAGAGGCGCAATTGTGGGCTGCTGGTCCGGACATTGGTTGACTGGCTGGGGGGAGGGAAGGGGGTTGTCAGGGAACAGGCCATGGGGCTGTGGTGGTTTCCAACCATCCACCGCTATTGCCATGGCCTGCACACTGCACTGACCACCCACCTTGGCCTCTGGTTCTGCAGAATGACATCGGCCATATTGGTGCTTCACCCCCGCACCCCAGCCCCCACCCTCCTACCCCACCATCCCTGTGTAGCCATCTGGGATGGCCACTTACAACCAGGAACAGAGAAGCTCGCAAAACATAGCAGGTAAAATGGACAAAGCAAGATTCAGGCAGGCTCAGAGCCTGAAATGTATATTTTGCTAGTGAGGAGTCCAGACAGTATCAAAACTCTGACCAATTAGCGTTTTGATGGACCGATTAGCATTTGATGGCCCATCTCCGCCAGACAAAGGACTGGTACTTGAGCGACCGGAACTGTCCCAGACTTCTCGGCGCCGCTCCCTGTTCGAGGGAAGCGTAAACAACAGGGTCAGTGACCGCTTGGGACACGCCCAGCCATCCAGGCACCCGCCCATTTATTGGTTCAAAATCCAACACAGTGATCAGGAATCACCCAATTAGTGGGGTCCAAACTGAAGGACCGCCCAAAAGAGCGTGAAAACCCCCAAGCATAAGAAGAGAGTCTGCCATGCATTTGTCCTCTTTTGGACCTGACGGATGAGCCTAGCTGAGCAGCAGTTACTTCTCCAGACTCGATAGATCCAGAATCAAACAACATCCACTGTTCCTCTGACCTAAGCCGGGTGCCTAAAGTTAAGTACAGGTTGTCGATCGGTGTCGATTTTAAAAAATAAATTTAGAATATCCAATTCATTTTTTCCAATTAAGGGGCAATTTAGTGTGGCCAATCTACCTAGCCTGCACATCTTTGGGTTGTGGGGGCGAAACCCACACAAACACAGGGATAATGTGCAAACTCCACACAGGCAGTGACCCAGAGCCGGGATCGAACCTGGGACCTCTGCGCCGTGAGGCTGCAGGGCTAACCCACTGCGCCACCGTGCTGCCGTACAATCGATGTAGTTAACTAGTAGTGTTTTTGTTGCATGATTAATTGTGTGTGTAATTAAAGTACCCTTGACCTTGAACTAGCTAACTGGTGATTGGTTCTTTGATCAATAGCCGGTTGAACTTTGTGATGGTATCATTTGATACCTGGCGACTCTCAACATTAGTATATAGTTATCAAAAGAAAGGAGGGCAACCTCACTGATTGCCATAGTTACAGCAGAGCCACAGAACAGGCAGCATCTGCACCCCACCTCCTCCATATCACCAACCCAAACCGGCTGCCACCCACCAGCAGGGCATGCAAGGGCAACGCCCACATTAGCCCCGACAGGTGAGCGCTGGAGGGGGACTGCGGAGTATACCGCTGACAAGGGCAGCACCAGCAGACGGTACCCCTGGCAGCAGGGACTGGCACCAGGGCCAGAGGAACCCATGGTGCCAGGCACAGACCGAGTCAGGGGTGCAGGGATGAAGGGCGGGGACATGCGGGAGCAAGGTCCGCAGTGCCAACTGGAGCTACCATGTAGCCCAGCGGACCTGGTTGGGTACGGGGGTATGCATCATGTTAACATGTCAGCCTTTCACCCCTGCAGACAATGGATATTGGAATACAACCAACAATGGTGGCCTTCCTCCTCGTCGCTGCAGCCCTGGTACACTGATGTCGTACAAGCTGGAGCTGCTCGAGGAGGAGGAAGCTGCAGCAGTGGAGTCTGCCCCAGTGGAACATGAGACAGAGGATGGAGAGCTGGCCGCCCAACCGGCCGAGGAGGAGGAGGGGCAAAGGAGGTGCCACATGAGGCCTTGCATGTACCAGTCATTCGAGGGCCTACTGAACCGGGCATGCCGTCAAAGACACTGGCTGAGCACGGGACTGTGCGACATATCTGCCATATCATTGTACACCAGGCACCATCGGGGAATGGGGGAGGGCACCCACTCCTGGTAGTCGTCAAGGTGACGGTCGCCTTGAATGTTTATGCCACGGTGTCCTTCCAGGCGCCGAGTGGGTCCCTGTCTGGGATCTCACAGAGCTCGGTGCACAGGTGCATTTGCACCATCACAGCGGCAGTATATGCTCAGTCAGAACATTACAACCAGGATGCCTGGAAAGCAGGGTTCTCCACAATCACCGACATGCCCCTGATCTATTCTGCCATGCCTGGGCACAGGTGGCAGAAGCTATAAGTGCCATGCGGACCAGTCAGCAGTGCCGTAAGAAACTGCAGGGCCTTCTTGGAGCGACCAGGGTGAGCAGGCAGCACTGTGCCCCTGGCACGAACCCCAGTCGCATACACCCGAAACCTTACCATCCCCCACCCGGAAGATGTCCGAACCCCCACCCTGCACCACATGCCAGCACCCATACCGGCCACCGCCAGGATTGGAAAAAGACTGGAGGGAGACCGCCGGACCTGCGGTCCCTCCCCATGGCAGAGCAGAGGGCCCTGGACATGGTCGGCGGGCCCGAGGAAAGGTTAGTCGGCGGGGTGGAGATCAGCGCTGGGCGTGGAAGTGAAACCCTGCTGAGTTGCGATTCCCTGTGACATCAGTGTCAACTCGCCTCCCCCAACACTGCCCTCAACCTCACACCACCCCAACACCCACATCACATCCTCACCTCCCCCCCCCCCCCGCCAACTATCCCCACTTACTCCCGGCCCGCGGTCTAATCACGGGTTTTGTCTTGAGTCTTGCAGGAACTGTTGGAGATGGGGCAGGCCCACCTGGTGCCCCCTGCCCACAGCCACAGTCAGAGCCCCAGATGCAGACCAGTGATGAGAGCACCGATATGGGCACGAGATACAGGTCGCCTGCCTCTCCTCCACATAGTCTAGCCCGGTCTTAAGTGCGGTGTCTGTAAAACGGGGTGCCGCTCTCCTCGCTGCCATCTTGTTGGCTGAGATGGTGTGCGCGGGGAGTGAAGTGTATATGTGGCTGCAGCTTGTCAGGCTCCTTAGTGTCAATTGTGAATCCGGTGAATCCCTCACCATTTCTCATTGGAATCGATTGTGTTCAATGTGGCGCCATTAGCCCCTTAACATGAGCAGAATTGGTCCAGGTGCGGTGCCAGTCTTGCTGTCATACAAGTTCACGAATCCTGCTCCAGCGTCAACACTTTGTCTCAGGAACGGAGATTTCGGCTGACAGTATTTTGCAGATAAAAAGGCGATACAGTACTGGCGAATCCAACTCTTGCATTGGTTACTTTGAATTTTACAACTTTACAAGGTAGTGCGGATTTTAACTGGGAATGGGTTTCAGAGCAATGAAGTGTCACATGAAACCTGCCTGCCATCATCAGGTTGAGTGCTGGTCCATGTTAATTTACTTGTGACTGTTTGGATCTCTGCAGCAACCTCAATCAGTTTAAAATGGCAGATCAGCTCCAAGAACTTGTTAACGAGTGTGTTAAATTATTTAGATTTTATTATATACTGCTAAGTTTTTTAAAAAAAAATTAGAGTACCCAATTCTTTTTTTCCCAATTAAGGGGCAATTTAGCGTGGCCAATCCACCTACCCTGAACATCTTTATGGGTTGTGGGGGTGTGACGCATGCAGGCGCGGGGAGAATGCGCAAACTCCCCGTGGACAGTGACCCGGGGCCGGGATTGAACCCGGGTCCTCGGTGCTATGAGGCAGCAGTGCCAACCACTGCGCCACTGTGCTGCGCTATGTCCTGCTAAGATAAGAAGTCATCAAACGCAACAAAATACAAGTTATGTTTCTCCTTTGAAAAGTTTGGCAAAAAAACAAATAAAAGCAAACTTCAAACCATTTTACATCGGTCACAAGATACTGCAAACATACTGGTGTTAGAGCACACAAAACAAAACTTGCAGTCACATGAATTAAATAAACCCATTTCTGTGAAGCAGCTGCAGATGTCTGTCATTCTGTCAATTTACCAAAACAATGTCTCAAAAGACACAGATTCCATGTGGAGTATTACATGCTCACTGGGTCAATCTAACACAGGACCTTGGCAGGTGAGGCAACCCCACCATGTCATCTCCCTCCAATACTGATGAGCTATGTAATACCGATGAGCTATATGATACCTAGCCCAGGTGTCTGTCAATCACTAAAGAGGCTAGGGTTTGTTACCAAGGTCACTTGTACACTGAGTGCATTCCTGACTGCTAAAGATCGGCAGACTTCCCTGCTTTGACTGATGTATTAATGTTGCATAAAGTAAGCCTTGCAGGGTGTTGGCAGGTGCTAAATGGGGTTCTCATGATGAACACTCAATGTTCAGCCAGCAGAACAATCCCTCACAAGCCTGAGAACTGTGGAAATCCCTGGCTTTGAAGTGGCTTCACCAGAATTTGACATGTCTGTTGTTGTAATGAGTAAATAGAAAAAAAAATTATTCAAAGATTTTTGTAACATACAAATGTTCAAAGCATTCGAACAAGTTTTACATTATTATTTTATTTATTTTTTTCCAATTAAGGGGAAATTTAGATTGGCCAATCCACCTACCCTGCACATCTTTGGGTTGTGGGTTGTGGGGGTGAGACCCACGCAGACACGGGGAGAATGTTCAAATTCCACACGTCGGTGACCCAGGGCTGGGATCAAACCCGGGCCCTCGGCGCCCTGAGGCTGCAGTGCTTATCACTGCGCACCATGTCGCCCAAATTTTACATGAATAGAATAACAAAAATGCCTTCAACACCACCTGATCCAACCTAACCCTGCCCCTCCCAACCCCCTTCTTAAAAAAACACTACCAAACTGACCATTCTCCCTCATCCCCCAAACAGCTGACAGTAACCAACTCTTTAAAAAAGGTAATGGTGGGCCACCACCTCGAGTAAAATCCATCCACCGATCCTCTCATAGTATACCTTATCTTTTCCAGGTGCAGAAAATCTACCAAATCCCCTAACCAAGCCGATGCCTTAGGCAGCGCTGGGAACCTCCAACAAAACCTGCCTCCTGGCTATTAGAGAGGCAACGACCAAGACATCTGCCTTCTTCCCCTCCTGGTCACAATCAGGCATGGCTTCACCTTAACCCCTGGAATCCCCAGGGCTTGATAAATGGCATCCCTTTGTGCTTAAGGAGGTGGCTCTGGAAATAGTAGATGCATTGGTGGTCATCTTCCGGGATTCTCTCAACTCTGGTACAGCCCTGCAGATTGGAGAGTGTTATATTACACTTTATTCTTTACCTTGTGATCCAGAATAGTCTGATACGTTCATGATAAAGAAACCACCAATCTGTAGATTGAAGCAAAACTAGTTTATTGAATAATGATTAATTAAATAAAGTTTGCACACACTACTGAGCCATAGCTACCAATAAAGTAAGGTTGAATCTGTTAAGCACTAGTCTATAATCTAGTATTAACTAATGATGACCTTGTGTTAATTCTTTCTCTGATCTAAACGAGTCCTCTTGCTGTGATCAATACTTCTCCTTTGGTAACTACATAACATTCCCTGAGATCTGCTACTTCTACTGGGAGCTAGTGGTGCCCTCCACTGTTTGCATTACACTGAGATGTAATAATTAACCCTTCACTGGCGTACCTATATACATATCATTACAGAGGGTAGCTAATGTTGAGTAGACTGGGACTGTACTCAGAATTTAGAAGGATGAGGGGGATCTTATAGAAACATATAAAATTATGAAGGGAATAGATAGGATAGATACGGGCAGGTTGTTTCCACTGGTGGGTAAAAGCAGAACTAGGGGGCAAAGCCTCAAAATAAGGGGAAGTAGATTTAGGACTGAGTTTAGGAGGAACTTCTTCACCCAAAGGGTTGTGAAACTATGGAATTCCTTGCCCAGTGAAGCAGTTGAGGCTCCTTCATTAAATGTTTTTAAGGTAAAGAGGGATCGTTTTTTGAAGAATAAAGGGATTAAGGGTTATGGTGTTCAGGCCAGAAAGTGGAGCTGAGTCCACAAAAGATCAGCCAGGATCTCATTGAATGGCGGAGCAGGCTCGAGGGGCCAGATGGCCTACTCCTGCTCCAAATTCTTATGTTCTTACGTACACATTCTGGATGATATCTTGGAGCCCAAGGAAACTGCCCTCACGAGGACATTGGCAGGCCAGGCGGCCAGACATCGGAGAAGGTGGAAAGCAGCATCAACAAGGGCTCAAGAAGGCAGCCTATGTGCAAGGCCCCACCCCACACCCATCAGGCCAGGGAGGGACCCAGAGGGGGAGCTGATGATGGCCCAAGATGTATAGATATTGCTAGTCCTTTGAACAGATGATGGACAGCATGTGCCGCAGGAGGCTTCGCCTTAACAAGGAGAGGATGTGGCACCTGTGCCATGTCCTTACAGAATTGACACCACATGGGTGAAGAGGATACCCAATCCTGGTGGCTGTCAAGGCAGCTCTGAACGTTTAAGTCTCAGGATCATTCCAGGGCTTGAGTGGGGATTTGCATGGCATATCCCAACCAACAGCCCACAAGTGCATCTGGGAAGTCAACTACATAAATCTGGACCTGGACCAAGTCCACCAAGATGCCTGGGCAGCAGGATTCTCCACAATCACCAGGGTGCCCCATGTCCCGGGGGTAATAAATGGCTTGCATGTCCGGGAGTGCCCTTCATCAATCTATGCCATAGTCTGACTCCTGTCTGTCTGCTCAGTGTGCTCTCCCACCCATCACCTACACTTGCTATGCCTCGGGGAGGGAGCCAAGGTCTGGTAGCTGAGACCCCAGGGGGCTAGATCCAGGGGAGGGCAACTGGGGGAGGGGGTGCAGGCCAGTTCACAGTGCGGGATAATATGAGAGAAGGTAATGGTGGGGGGGAGGGGGGGAGTTGGACCATCCCAGATGGGCTGGCGCCATCGGTTGGAGATCCTGCAGGAGAATGGACATGTGGTCAGTAGGAGGGAAGGATCATCATCCTAAAATGAACAACTCATATATGACAGATCATCTGAGTGGGGGCCAGTGGATACTCACCTCTGCAGCACAGGCCACGCATGACATCTATGACAGATCTGTCCTCGGCCTGCGTCCACTCCCATCTGTTGTTGGCTAACTTCTCCTGAGGGGACAGAGAGAGGACATTGATAGCTGCATACTTCAAGCATCACGGGTGGGGGGAGGGTAGGAGAGGACCTGGTGGGTGACAGATGGGTACACCACTGCTGGGCATGGGTGGAGTGTTCTGATGTACTGGAGCACTTTGTGATGTTGTGCTGGGGGAGGCGGTCGTGCCAGGTGCATGGTTGCCAGCGGGGTAGCAGGCAGGACCAGTTCCTGGGGGCCGATGCCAACTCACATGTGAGCCTAGTGGAGGTCGTTGAGCTTCTTGCAGCACTGGGTGGTGGTCCTCCCTGTCTCCATGCTGTTGGCTGCTGCCATTGCCTCTCAGGTTGCACTGGCCGCCCTGTGGCTGACCCTCCAACCCCTTTGGGGGAATAGGGTGTCCCACCCTGACTCCACCATATCCATCAGTTAGGCCAGATCAGCATCTCCGAATCGTGGAGCTGGTCTGCGTGGTGTGCTGTCTGGGGTTTGCTCTGTGAGATTGGTTTAAGTGCTAACATAGTCCTGCCAGTCTGGATACTAGCACGGCGGCTGCAGACTCAGTCCGCGGCCGCCCTGGTCAGGAACTGCCGATTGGAGGGCAGGGGGCACCTTATACGCGACCGGGCAATTTTTGGGTGGGTAGTCAGGGTCGGGCGCGCGTCCATTTGGGGGCACTATGTCTAGGCTCCAGCTCCACGGTCTGAATCCGCCATGGAGCAGGGTGCGGCCGCTGGAGGCCACCGCTATGCGCATGCGCAGCCTCGGACCGGGAAGTGCAGGGTCCCGTATCTGCAGCAAAAGCTGCTGGTTTTACACCGAGTCACTGCTAGCCCCCTGCAGGGCTGGGAATATGTGGCCCTTTCACAGCAGTTTTTCTGGTGTGAAAGTCCACAGGCAGAATTCTCCGCTCCCGGGAAAAATCGGGAGGGCAGTCGTGAACTCGGCCGAGTTTCACGACGGCCTCGGAGCCGCTCCTCGCCCCCTATTCTCCCCTCCTGGCGGGGCTATGTGCGGCGCTCCATAATTCTCGGCCGCGGGGGCGTCGCGCCAAGAATGCACAGGTTGGCCAGCTCCAACCCTCTCATGCGCGGCTGACGGCATGATCCCGCGCATGCGCGGTGGCCGTCTTTTCCCTCAGCCGCGATTCTCCCACCCGGCGTGGGGAGCGGAGAATTGCCACAGTTTTTACGACGCCGTGGGGCCAGAGTCCCAAAAATAGAGGATTCAGCCCCAGCACTTTGTAATTTTAAAATATATTTATTTGTGTGCTGTCACATTTTAAATTAGTGAGTGTCAGTTGAACGTTGTATTAAAAATAATTTTTTCAAAGAATGAACAAAGTGAAAAAGTAACTTGAGAACTTATATCAGGAGTTTCCTCTGTACTCAGAGTGCCAAACAATTGGATTGGACTAAAGGTGGTGGAGGTGAAAACTCACTTAAGAAACAATTAAATGCAGTAATGTTGGAGAATACATGCTTGCTTTGGATTTATTGTGTTGGACCCTCTGCTATACATTATGAAGGCTGTAAAGTAAGGAACAATCAGAGTAACATAAAAGTGAGGTCTTAGGACCACCTTCTTTATGTCCAATGTTGTTCTTGATATCTCAGGAGGATTAATAGTGCGCTGGTGCATAGCTACTGCAACACAAGCGCGGTAGCATGGAACTACAGCAGGAAAGGGCTGAACCAAAACTGCAGTGATGTGTCATAACAAATAACATTAATTTAGCTATGAGGATCGACACTGATTGGAGGATTGTGGCCAACACAGTCAGATGATCAAGACCAAGGACATAGTAAGTTTCCCTCATGATTGATGTGACAGTCCTATCAAGCCAAAAGATTGCAATAAAAAGGCTGAGAAGCCAATAAAGTACAAAAGATCGACAAATGGAAACTGAAAGCACATGGCGCCTGGAGACGAGATTGCACCTGTTTCTGGAGCCAAAGAAACCATCAAGGAAGAGATAGAATCAGATGTGACCACAATACTTGGCAACACTTAGCCACAAATACAGATGGAGAAATGTTGGGAGGTATTTGAAGTAAATGGAATAGAATAGAATGCCTACAGTGCAGAAGGAGACCATTTGGCCCATCATGTCTGCACCGACTCTTCGAATGAACTACCCATTTACACTCCCCCGTCCACCTAGCCCTATGTCTGTAACCCGATAACCTAACCTGCACATCCCTGGGCACTAAGGGGTAATTTAGCATGGCCAATCCACGTAACCTGCACTTCTTTGGACTTGTGGGAAGAAACTGGAGCACCCGGAGGAAACCCACGCAGACATGGGGAGAACGTACAAACACCACATAGACAGTGACCCAAGGCTGGAATTGAACCCGGGCCCCGCACTGTGAGTGCTAACCACCGTGCCACCGTGCCGCACTGTGTTTTTAATTCATGGGATGAGGGTATCACTGGCTGGGCCACCATTGATCACTCATCCCTGAGGTCGAGTATGAGTCAACCAGTTTCAAGGGAACTACTTCTTCTTTTCAGAAATACAATTTGATTTCTGCACAAATGCACAGCCAGTTCTTAAACTCTGTTGGTAAATGTAGCTTTTGCATCTGTATTATGTAAAACGTACATTGGGTGAGATTTTCCATTTGAGAGGTACGCCGAGACTGAATTACAGTGTTCATCTGTCCCGTTGAGGGCGGCCGTCCCAGAGCCATTCAGGACACACAAACTGCCCCCCTACCTCCCCAGAGAGTCCAAGGGCCCATGCAATGGATGGCCAGCATACATGCAGTGATCACCCATGTGGACAGTGGAGTCTGATACCAAAGGCAGAAGTCAGACTTTGCTGAACGATGCGGAGCACCAGAGTTCTTTGCACAAAGAGTCGTCATCATCCTCTGTCCCATGGGCCAGACCCGCTGAGACTGCCAACCCAGGACCAACACCTTGTGGTGATGCTGGTGGGAAGCACGGAGTGGAAAGGGTGTTCAGATTGGGGAATGGAGTGCAAGGAGGGGGGACAGAGGAGGGTGTGGGGGGCAATGGGAGGTGGGTGTGATGTGGTGTGGGGAGGTGGGACAGGGAGGCCGCTGGTCAGGCCTCCTCATTGGCGAACCTGGAGGTGATGATGTTCTCCTGTGCAGGGTGGCACGAGAGCACACATGTGCAGCCTCCTGTGTCTACCCGGTCCCCAAGCCCTGTCCATCTTGGCCATCTTAAACATCCTCCTCATCGGATGAGGCATGGCATTCTTCCTCCAGCATATTGTCCCTCTGCTGCACAATGTTGTGGAGGATGCAGTAGGCCACCACGATGTGGGAGACCCTCCTAGGGTTTTGTTTGAGGATCCCACCAGAGTGGTCCAGTCATTGGATGCACATCTTCAGGACGCCGGTGTTGGGGGTGGGGGGGGGGGGGGAGGGGGGGGGGGTTGACATATATATCATGGAGAACTGCAACTAAATGGGGTCTCAAGTCCTCGCCCGACATCGGTCTCCACCCCGGCGACTTCCCTTTACTCGGGCCCACCAACCATGTCCAGGGCACTCTGCTCTGCCACGGTGAGGGGCCACAGGTCCAGCGGTCCTTCTCCAATCTTTTCCCACTCCCTGTAGTTATGAGCGGCCTTCTGGGGGAGGGGGAAACAGAAAGCATAGTGTTAGACAGTGTGACGCATTCAGTCCAGGGGGTAGGCAGCTGGTGGCTTCAGTGGCCAGGGCACCAGGCCATGACTGCCAGTATGGGTGCCAGCATGTAGTGCAGGGTGGAGGTTTGGCCTCACTCCGGGTTGGCGGGGGGAGGGTGGGGGGGGTGGTAATAGGTGTGTAGGACAGGGGTTAGTGCTGAGGGCACAGTGCTGCCTACTCACCTTGTCCATCCTGAGGAGGTTGTGCAGTTTCTTCCTCCACTGCAGGCTGGTCCAGACGGTGTTGTTGGTGTAGCTGACCACCTCTGCCAACTGCACCCAGGCACGCTCAATGGTGGCAGCTGGCAACCTCATTCCCGGGCTGGGGTAAAGGGTTGCCCGCCTCTCCTCCACTACGTCCAGGAGGATCTCCAGCTCAGCTTCCGTAAATCTCCTTGTTGCCATCTTGTTGGCTGGGATGTTGTGTGTGGGGAGTGAAGTGTATACGTGGGGCTAAAGCTCGTCAGCCTCCTGAGTGTCAATCGCAAACCCGACAAATCCTGCACCGTTTCTCATGGGAATCGATTGTGTTCCATGTGGCGCTGGTGCTAGCCCCTTAACAGTCATTGAATCGGTCCAGGTTCGGCACCAGCTTTGCTGTCGTGGAACTCAACGGATCCTGCCTCGGCGTCAACACTTAGCCTCAGGAACAGAGAATCCCGCCCCGCATGTTTTTCTTCCATGTTCCTAATGTGTAGTTTAGGTCTTGTAACCAATTGGCTAACATCAAAATGGGTAAAACTCTGAGTGATTACACTGGGGAGAATTCCTCTGTTCATCTTTGAAAAGTATCCGAGAATCTTTTATGACTACCTGAGAGGACAGCTGGAGCCGAGCTTTAACATTTCAATCGAAAGACAGACCCTCTGATAGTACGGTGCTCCCTCAACACACCACTGGAATGTTAACCCAGAAGGATACTAGCAAAGTCTATAGTTACTGAAGCTTTGCAAGTTTCAATTTCCTTGTCTGTAATTATTTTCCGTAGTTGAAATTTTTTTTTTTAAGTTGCCCTCCCTATTTTATAAGGAAAACATGCTTAAACATCAGTTTAATAAAGATATTCTGCACGCAAGCATCACATCTTTTGTACTGATCATGATGAGATAGGACATCCATTAAGGGTGTTATAAATTTACTGACATGTTATCTGTGAGGAAGAAAAATCAGGCTTAAGCAAAATAATTTTACCGAATAAAATAAATTACGAAAGTTTTGCAGAGAAGTGGAATAGGTATCCATCTCAGCCACAAGGCAAATGAGCAGCTATTGAAGCACCACAATTGTCAGGGAAGTACATGTTTATGGATAATTGGTAGTCACAGTATTTTTTAAAACTATGTCAGAAGTCAGAGCGTTATTGAGGGCTGCATGGGGCAGTTGATCTTGGATAAGTTTGGTGTTTTAAATGGCTTCTTTGCATCAGTATTCACTGCAGAGGAAAATGCTCAGCTATTAATAATGCAATGTACAGTTGACTGCAGCAATGTGTGTGGCAATATGTTTGCAGATACAGTCCTTAAAAGAGACCTGGGTGCTGCTCCTAATAACATTCACCTTCACAAAGAAATGCTCAGCAAGCATATTGTTCATATATTTAATTGCTTATTAGGGCCTGGGATTGTTGCAGGATGTCCTGGTCTCTTTCACCCACAACCTACATCATTAAATAGATTTTATGGTCATTATCACATTGCAGTTTGTGGGAGTCTTGCTGTGTGCAAATTGGCTGCTCTGTTTCCGACATTACAATAGCTACAACACTTCAAAGTACTTAATTGGTTGCGTAGTGCTAGGGACAGCCTGAGCTCACGGAAGATATTAATATGAATACATGTTTTTTTCCTTCCCATGTGCTAGACGAAGGACCAATGTTTGAAATGCACAACAGGTTAGAAGGTGGAAATTATAAGCCAAATAGCTTAATTTAAATTTAAAGATCAGTTGTTAGAATCATAAAAGATAACCTGCATGAACACCGAACACTCCAAACGGCTCCGGGAAAAGGCTATGTCTTACCAACATGGTACAATGTTATGAACAGGTTTCTGGGCTGATGGATACAGGTAGTCTGGCTGGTATTGCATACCTGAATAGTCGCCTCTGCCACTAAAGGTGGGTGATGGGTAATGATTTGCCCCAATAGTCTGTTACTTTGTAAACAATGGCCATGATCTAGTGGCTGCGCTAGCCAGGGGCGTAAATCCCGTAGTGGCCACTATAATCTAGTGGAAGGGGCAAAATTAAATTTGTGCCGCCGGTGACATGATTGGTGTGAACCCGATTTAAATAAATTGAAATAAATTAACATGCACTTATCGGTCTTGACATCATGATGTCTGCCCATGCCTTATCTTCCCATCCAGACGCATGATATCATGCTGCCTCGAATCATCAATGCTGTTTTAAAACTGAAAACCAGCCTTGATGACCACGCTCGGGGCACAGAGGTAGGCCTAGACACTGGATGGTGAGGGACATAGCTGGGCACTGCCAATGTGACAGTGCCAGGTCAGCATTGCCAATTGCAGGCCCTCTGGGGAGCCATATTGGGGGGTTTCCCCTTTTGTGTGGTGGAAGGGGACAAGAGGAGAGAGCCCTGATGTGTGTGAGGGGAGTGCCCCAATGGTGCCTTTGTAGTGGTGGTGGTGCTGGTGGGGGGGGGGATGTCCAGATCTTTGCGTTATTGGGGTGCGCCAATGCCTGGGGGGGGGTGCCTTTTATTTTAGTCAGAGATCAGGATGCACTTTAAAAACAGGTCCCTGATCTAGGGACTCCTGACTGTGCCGGCTACAGCTGTGAAGCCTGTCAGCTTCATGCCAATTTTCCCGCCTGAACCAACACTCCTGTGCATTTTTAGAAAGAGTCTGCCCGTGAGGGGTGCAGGAACGCTGGGCCTGGAAACAGGAGGAACTGACCGGGCCTGTCAAATAGAAACAAAGTGTCCCTTCTTTCCGCATCCGTTGCAGGTCGCGCTCCACGCCGAGCAGCGCTGCCGGGGGTGTTTGTTCTGCCCGCAAAATAGCATTTGGGCCCCCCAGGGTTGGCTGGCTGCCGCGTGGCGCAGGCTTGCGGTGGGCTGGAGTCGGTAGCTGGTGGGGCCGACGATGCCCACGAGGGTGCCGCGCGGTCGGGGGCGTACGACTGGACGTTATGGGAGGCCACTTCTAGCGAGTTCTTGAGCTGCCTAGTTCCCGCAAGATCAAGCGTACCCCCTTCCAGTAGGTGCTGGCGGACGTACACTGACCTCATGCCCGTAACGAAGGCGTCTCGGATTAAAAGTTGTGTGTGCTGGACTGTCAAAACTGCCTGGGAGTCACAGTTCCTCCCCAGGGTGTGCAGGGCATGCCAGAAATCGTCCAGAGACTCACCAGGGAGTTGCTGTCTCGTGGACAGGAGGTGCCTGGTGTATAGTTGGTTGACTGGCCAAACATAGAACATAGAACATAGAACGATACAGCGCAGTACAGGCCCTTCGGCCCTCGATGTTGCACCGACATGGAAAAAATCTAAAGGCCATCTAACCTACACTATGCCCTTATCATCCATATGCTTATCCAATAAATTTTTAAATGCCCTCAATGTTGGCGTGTTCACTACTGTTGCAGGTAGGGCATTCCACGGCCTCACCACTCTTTGCGTAAAAAACCCACCTCTGACCTCTGTCCTATATCTATTACCCCTCAATTTAAGGCTATGTCCCCTCGTGCTAGCCACCTCCATCCGCGGGAGAAGGCTCTCGCTGTCCACTCTATCTAACCCTCTGATCATTTTGTATGCCTCTATTAAGTCACCTCTTAACCTTCTTCTCTCTAACGAAAACAACCTCAAGTCCATCAACCTTTCCTCATAAGATTTTCCCTCCATACCAGGCAACATCCTGGTAAATCTCCTCTGCACCCGTTCCAAAGCTTCCACGTCCTTCCTATAATGAGGCGACCAGAACTGTACGCAATACTCCAAATGCGGCCGTACTAGAGTTTTGTATAACTGCAACATGACCTCATGGCTCCGGAACTCAATCCCTCTACCAATAAAGGCCAACACACCATAGGCCTTCTTCACAACCCTATCAACCTGGGTGGCAACTTTCAGGGATCTATGTACATGGACACCGAGATCCCTCTGCTCATCCACACTACCAAGAATTTTACCATTAGCCAAATATTCCACATTTCTGTTATTCTTTCCAAAGTGAATCACCTCACACTTCTCCACATTAAACTCCATTTGCCACCTCTCAGCCCAGCTCTGCAGCTTATCTATGTCCCTCTGTAACCTGCAACATCCTTCCGCACTGTCTACAACTCCACCGACTTTAGTGTCGTCTGCAAATTTACTCACCCATCCTTCTGCGCCCTCCTCTAGGTCATTTATAAAAATGACAAACAGCAACGGCCCCAGAACAGATCCTTGTGGTACGCCACTCGTAACTGAACTCCATTCTGAACATTTCCCATCAACTACCACTCTCTGTCTTCTTTCAACTAGCCAATTTCTGATCCACATCTCTAAATCACCCTCAATCCCCAGCCTCCGTATTTTCTGCAATAGCCGACCGTGGGGAACCTTATCAAACGCTTTACTGAAATCCATATACACCACATCAACTGCTCTACCCTCGTCTACCTGTTCAGTCACCTTCTCAAAGAACTCGATAAGGTTTGTGAGGCATGACCTACCCTTCACAAAACCATGCTGACTGTCCCTAATCATATTATTCCTATCTAGATGATTATAAATCGTATCTTTTATAATCCTCTCCAAGACTTTACCCACCACAGACGTTAGGCTCACCGGCCTATAGTTACCGGGGTTATCTCTACTCCCCTTCTTGAACAAAGGGACCACATTTGCTATCCTCCAGTCCTCTGGCACTATTCCTGTAGCCAATGATGACCTAAAAATCAAAGCCAAAGGCTCAGCAATCTCTTCCCTGGCTTCCCAGAGAATCCTAGGATAAATCCCATCTGGCCCCGGGGACTTATCTATTTTCACCTTGTCCAGAATTGCCAACACTTCTTCCCTACGCACCTCAATGCCATCTATTCTAATAGCCTGGGTCTCAGCATTCTCCTCCACAATATTATCTTTTTCTTGAGTGAATACTGATGAAAAGTATTCATTTAGTATCTCGCTTATCTCCTCAGCCTCCACACACAACTTCCCACCACTGTCCTTGACTGGCCCTACTCTTACCCTAGTCATTCTTTTATTCCTGACATACCTATAGAAAGCTTTTGGGTTTTCCTTGATCCTACCTGCCAAAGACTTCTCATGTCCCCTCCTTGCTCGTCTCAGCTCTCTCTTTAGATCCTTCCTCGCTTCCTTGTAACTATCAAGCGCCCCAACTGAAACTTCATGCCTCATCTTCACATAGGCCTCCTTCTTCCTCTTAACAAGAGATTCCACTTCTTTGGTAAACCACGGTTCCCTCGCTCGACCCCTTCCTCCCTGCCTGACTGGTACGTACTTATCAAGAACATGCAATAGCTGTTCCTTGAACAAGCTCCACATATCCAGTGTGCCCAACCCTTGCAGCCTACTTCTCCAACCAACACATCCTAAGTCATGTCTAATGGCATCATAATTGCCCTTCCCCCAGCTATAACTCTTGCCCTGCGGGGTATACTTATCCCTTTCCATCACTAACGTAAAGGTCACCGAATTGTGGTCACTGTTTCCAAAGTGCTCACCTACCTCCAGATCTAACACCTGGCCTGGTTCATTACCCAAAACCAAATCCAATGTGGCCTCGCCTCTTGTTGGCCTGTCAACATATTGTGTCAGGAAACCCTCCTGCACACATTGTACAAAGAATGACCCATCTAATGTACTCGAACTATATCTTTTCCAGTCAATATTTGGAAAGTTAAAGTCTCCCATAACAACTACCCTGTTACTTTCGCTCTTTTCCAGAATCATCTTCGCCATCCTTTCCTCTACATCCCTAGAACTATTAGGTGGCCTATAGAAAACTCCCAACAGGGTGACCTCTCCTTTCCTGTTTCTAACCTCAGCCCATACTACCTCAGAAGAAGAGTCCCCATCTAGCATCCTTTCCGCCACCGTAATACTGTCCTTGACTAGCAGCGCCACACCTCCCCCTCTTTTGCCCCCTTCTCTGAGCTTACTAAAACACCTAAACCCCGGAACCTGCAACAACCATTCCTGTCCCTGCTCTATCCATGTCTCTGAAATGGCCACAACATCGAAGTCCCAGGTACCAACCCATGCTGCCAGTTCCCCAACCTTATTTCGTATACTCCTGGCATTGAAGTAGACACACTTCAAACCACCTACCTGAACACTGGCACCCTCCTGCGAAGTCAAATCTGTGCTCCTGACCTCTATACTCTCAATCTCCCGTACCCCAAAACTACAATCCAGGTTCCCATGCCCCTGCTGAATTAGTTTAAACCCCCCCAAAGAGCACTAACAAATCTCCCCCCCAGGATATTGGTGCCCCTCAGGTTCAGATGTAGACCATCCTGTCTATAGAGGTCCCACCTTCCCCAGAAAGAGCCCCAGTTATCCAGAAATCTGAATCCCTCCCGCCTGCACCATCCCTGTAGCCACGTGTTTAATTGCTCTCTCTCCCTATTCCTCATCTCACTATCACGTGGCACGGGCAACAACCCAGAGATAACAACTCTGTTTGTTCTCGCTCTGAGCTTCCATCCTAGCTCCCTAAAGGCCTGCCTGACATCCTTGTCCCCTTTCCTACCTATGTCGTTAGTGCCAATGTGGACTACGACTTGGGGCTGCTCCCCCTCCCCCTTAAGGACCCGGAAAACACGATCCGAGACATCACTTACCCTTGCACCTGGGAGGCAACATACCAAACGTGAGTCTCTCTCGCTCCCACAAAATCTCCTATCTGTGCCCCTGACTATTGAGTCCCCAATTACTAATGTTCTACTCCTTTCCCCCCTTCCCTTCTGAGCAACAGGGACAGACTCCGTGCCAGAGGCCCGTACCCCATGGCTTACCCCTGGTAAGTCGTCCCCCCCACAAGTATCCAAAACGGTATACTTGTTACTCAGGGGAACGACCGCAGGGGGTCCCTGCACTGACTGCTTCTTCCCAGTCCCTCTTACAGTTACCCATCTATCTCCAGTCTTTGGTGTAACTACTTCCCTGAAGCTCCTATCTATGACCCCCTCTGCCTCCCGAATGATCCGAAGTTCATCCAGCTCAAGCTCCAGGTCCCTAACACGGTTTTTGAGGAGCTGGAGTTGGGTGCACTTCCCACAGATGAAATCAGCAGGGACACTGACGGCGTCCCTCACCTCAAACATTCTGCAGGAGGAGCATTGTACTGCCTTCCCTGACATCACCTCTAGATTTAAAAAAAAACAAGAAAAAGAAAAAGAAAGAAGAGCTTACCTGATATTACCTCAAACCCTGCTCCCGCTGAAAGGTAAGCAAATTTAAAGGCACTCACTCACCTTCACGACAGGCCCCTGCTCCCGCTTCCCAACCACCGTGGGGTGGGGGGGTTGGTAAGAGGAGGAGGTAGGGTGGGAAACACTCACGAAGTGTTTCGGGTTTAACTGTCACTTGCCAACAGCCTCTCCACAAACCACCTTCAACTTAGGCTGACCGCACTGCACGTATGCAAATTTCCCCAGAACAGCTGATCAGTAGCTCTGCTCTGCTGCCCTCTGCTGGATGATTGCCTTCACTCAAACTCCTCAGGTCTACTTCGCAGATTCACCTTCAACTTAGGCTGACCGCACTGCACGTATGCAAATTTCCCCAGAACAGCTGATCAGTAGCTCTGCTCTGCTGCCCTCTGCTGGATGATTGCCTTCACTCAAACTCCTCAGGTCTACTTCGCAGATTCACCTTCAACTTAGGCTGACCGCACTGCACGTATGCAAATTTCCCCAGAACAGCTGATCAGTAGCTCTGCTCTGCTGCCCTCTGCTGGATGATTGCCTTCACTCAAACTCCTCAGGTCTACTTCGCAGATTCACCTTCAACTTAGGCTGACCGCACTGCACGTATGCAAATTTCCCCAGAACAGCTGATCAGTAGCTCTGCTCTGCTGCCCTCTGCTGGATGATTGCCTTCACTCAAACTCCTCAGGTCTACTTCGCAGATTCACCTTCAACTTAGGCTGACCGCACTGCACGTATGCAAATTTCCCCAGAACAGCTGATCAGTAGCTCTGCTCTGCTGCCCTCTGCTGGAGGAGCTCCATCACTTCGGAGTAAGTGGGCGCATCTCAGATGAGAGGAAAATGTCAGGGCTCACCCCGTGAATAAAAGGACTTGGAGCTTCTGCGCGTTAGAGGGTTCCTCAGTGGATTTTTGGAGGTAGTTTTCGAAGCAGGCTAGCCAGTGGTCAAAAGCGGATGTAGCATTGGCTGCTTGAGGGCTCAGCTGTAGGCAATCAGGCTTGATGCGAAGATCCATCATTTAAAAAATTTTTGCTCAATAAATTGATACACTATCAATTACCACAAAGACGAGAGTAGTGGAATAATCGATGCTTTATTGAGCAAAGATGTTGTGCCTCCTGTAGCTGCTACCAGAATGGCTGCAGCACCGGCAAGCAGACACATTTATACGCCGCCTACTGGGCGGAGCCAGCAGGCAGGGATTTACCCATATACCTCTTATTATATGTGTCTTACCGTAATACATATAATACTGCTAGTGGGGACTACCACAAGTAACAATGGAGCAAACAGTAACAGGGAATATATACAGCGCTGTAAGTAACAGTGGAACAAGTGGAACTACAATAACAGTGGTTCACCACAAGTTGATCAATACAATGCGATGACAGTATGCACGTTACTGAGTGCTCTTTTCACTTAACAAAAATTATTTCAAAAGATGCTTCACAAAATGTTAACGTTATAAGATTGTGCCTTGTGGGAACTGAGGGCAGATCTTGGTTTGGATAAGGAAGTTATTGTGTTATCTTACATTAGCTAAGTTGGAAAATATCAGGGAATGTGCATAAACTTTCTGAAGGAAAGTCATACGGATTCAAAACATTCCCTCTGTTCCTGTCTCCACAGATACTGCCAGACCTGAAGAACATTTCCACTACTATCTGTTTATTTTAAATCTCCAGCTCTGCAGAATTTTGCTTTTATTTTACACCTAGAGGTTACATCAGCTTATATCAAAGGTATATATGAAGAGATTTTTCTTTCCTCATATGGAGCAGTATTTTCCAAGGAGAAATGGGAAGCGGAGTTGGGAACGGAGATCAATTGGGGAGTATGGAGTGAGGCACTGCGAAGGGTAAACGGGACATCCTCATGTGCAAGGATGAGCCTGATACAGTTTAAGGTGGTGCACAGGGTGTATATAACTCGGGCGAGAATGAGTGGGTTCTTTCAGGGGGTAGCAGAGTGTGAGAGGTGTGGGCGGGGGCCAGCGAATCATGCGCACATGTTTTGGGGTTGTGAAAAATTGGGAAGATTCTGGGCGGGAGTGTTCGCGGTCTTAGCTAGGATAGTGGAGGAGGGAGTGGACCCTTTGGTGGCGATATTTGGGGTTTCAGAGAAGCCGGAGCTCATGGAGAGGAGGAAGGCCGATGTCTTGGCCTTTGCCTCTCTGATTGCACAATGACAAATTTTGCAGGAGTGGCGGTCGGCATTGCCAACGGGGGTAGCAGCAAGGTTGGTTGACCTGTATGACTTCTTGCGGATAGAGAAGATAAAGTATGAGTTAAGGGGCTCAGCAGGGGAGTTTGAGAAAAGGTGGGGGATGTTTGTGGCCATGTTTGAGGAGCTGTTTGTCGCAGGGGGGTGGGTGATCGGGAGGGGGTGTGAAAAAGGAGAAAAATCTGTACAAACTGTATAGTTGATTGATGGGAAGAATGTTTCCCGGGTTGTTTATTTGCTGTAACCTACTTTGATACAAGTTTGAATAAAATGCATTTTTTTTTAAATGGAGCAGTATTTTCATCTTGGAAAAGGGAAACTGTAGTAATCCACGGGAGGCAGGAGTTCCATCACCACACCTATATTTATTTACAATAACGATATTACAGGAGCAGCTACAAACAGTGCTGCTAGCAGTCCAGTCAACTTAAGACTGGCTCACAAAGCCTACACAGGTGATGATATGCGCCCCCTCAATGAGCTATCGTTGAGGGAGCTCATACTCCAATTGGCCAACCAATAAAGCCAGTTGGGGTTCATTACACCCCTCCCCCCCAAGGTCCGAGGAATTCCTGCCAGCTGGCATTCCTCTGAGCTTCTTCCTGCTCCTCATGTCTGGGTCTGTCACCTCTGTGTCGTCCGCCGGGTCGTTCTCCGAAGTGGGCGGGGTGTACCTTATACGTGCCCGTCTTTTCCTTGACGACCTCCTTGGAAGTTGTTCTTCCTCCTCCTCGGGGAGAGGTGTCGCGGCGGCCTCGTCGAGTGTGTCCATCTCTGACTCTGATGACTGGATGACGGGGTCTGGAGAAATTGCTCGGGGCTGGGGTGTGGGTATCCTTTCCGTCTGGGCTATCCCAGCTTGAGGTGGTCCTGCTTCGCCTGCCTCCAGGTGTGGTTCCGCTGCCCTTATTTAGTCTAGGTGTTTCTTCAGCACCTTACCTCCTATTGAAACCTCATAGGATATGGGCCCTGTTTGGGACTCTACCGTGCCTTTGACCCACGTTGGTCCATTCCCATAATTCTTGACCCAAACCGGTGCCCCCACCTGGAAATGTCTCTGCTGCTGACTATTATCATGCCCCCTGCGTTGGGCCTCCTGTTGTTTCTCCACTTTCCCCGTTAAATTTGGGAAAAGGAGACTCAGCCTCGTTCGCAGCCGCCTTCCCATTAAGAGTTCAGCTGGTGGTATGCCCGTTGTGGAATGCGGTGTGTTCCTGTAATCAAACAGCCAGCGGGAGAGCTTTGTGTCTATTGACGCTGCCGGCTGCTTCTTGAGTCCCGCTTTAAGTGTCTGGACCGCTCTCTCTGCAAAGGCCATAGGTCGCTGGATGGTAAGGGGCCGTTTTGATGTGACGGACTCCGTTTTCCTTCACGAATTTTCCAAATTCCCCACTTGTGAATGCCGTTCCGTTGTCCAACACCAATACCTCCGGAAGTCCATGTGTTGCAAGCGAGGCCCTGAGCTTTTTGATTGTCGATGCTGTGCCTGCCGTGTTTACCCGGTGGACGTCCAACCATTTGGAGTGGGCATCCACTATCACCAAAAACATTGAGCCCATGAAAGGGCCGGCGTGGTCAATATGCAGGCGGGTCCACGGTCTGCCTGGCCATTCCCACGGGTGCAATGGCGCCGCTGGTGGCACTCTTTACCCCTGTTGGCACTCCTGGCACCGATGTACCAAGGCTGCTATGTCTGTGTCCAAACCTGGCCACCAAACGTAGCTTTGAGCTAGCATCTTCATTTTAGACACCCCTGGGTGTCCGTGATGAAACTCAGTTAAGATTGCCTGACGGCCCTGAGCTGGGACCATTACCCGGGCTCCCCATAATAGGATACCGTCTTCTACGGTCATTTGGTCCCTTCTGCTCCAGTATGGGTGCATCTGGGGCTCCACTGGTCTTTCCAGTTCCCCTGTTAGCAGTAAATGCTTCATCTTGGCTAAAACTGGGTCTTTTTGCGTCCACAACCGAATATGTTGTGCGTCTCCTGGTAGGGTGTCCAAAAAATTTAGAGTCATTACTGTCTCCTCTACTTTTAGTATTTGCGGCGGAGCGTCCGGGAGGGGAAGTCTGCTCAAAGCATCTGCATGTGCTACTCGCGTTCCCGGTCTGTGCTCCAGAACGTATCTATATGCCGCCAGTAGCAACGCCCAGCATGGATTCTAGCTGATGCAATCGGGGGTATTGACTTGTCTTCTTTTAATAACCCTAATACCGGCTTATGGTCCGTCACTATGGTGAATTTTCGCCCGTACAGATACTGGTGAAATTTTTTTACTGCGAATATCACCGCCAGTCCTTCCCTCTCGATTTGGGCGTACTTCCTGTCAGCCATCGCCAAGGTCCTCGAAGCATAGGCTATTGGCCGTTCTTCCCCATTCCTTCCTCTATGGGCTAAGACGGCTCCTACCCCGTAGGGGGATGCATCACAAGTGACCACCAACTCCTTCCTTGGGTCAGAATGCTCTAGGACATTTTCGGATGACAGCTGTTCCTTAATGTCCCTAAATGCTCGGTTTTGGCGGGTGGACCATTTCCATTCTTGCCCCTTTTTTAGTAGCTGGTGGAGGGGTTCTAGGATGGGCGCCCTATTTTCAATAAATTTTCCATAATAGGTTAGCAACCCTAGAAATGATCGTAACTCCTGGACCGTGGTGGGAGCTGGGCTTCTTTTATTGCCCTTACTCTGTCTTCTAATGGATGTAAGCCTGACTCGTCTACTTTATATCCCAGGTTCGTCACTTGTGGGGCCAGAAAAACACATTTTTCCCTTTTTAGCCATACGCCTGCCTTTGCGAAACGCCTGAGCATTTCCTCCAGGTTCCTTAAGTGTTCCCTGTTTGTCCTACCCGTGATTAAGACATCGTACAAATAAATCGCCACCTGCGGTAGTCCCTGCAGAATATTTTCCATCGTGCGCTGGAATATAGCGCAGGCTGATGACACTCCAAAAGGTAGCCCAGTATAACGAAAAAGGCCCTTCAGGGTGTTGATTGTAGCGAACTTCTGGGAGCCCTTGTCCAGTTTTAACTGCACGTAGTCGTGGCTCATGTCTAGTTTCGTGAACAAAAGCCCAACAAAAATCGTCTATTTTCGGGATTGGGTATTTGTCCAGCAGTGCGTATTTGTTTACTGTCTGTTTGAAATCTCCACAGAGACGTATCGAGCCGTCTGGCTTCAAAATTGGTACCACCGGCGCTGCCCATTCTGAGAATTGTACTGGTCTGATAATGCCGTCGCGCCGTAACCTTTCTATTTCGTCATCTACTTTCTTCCTTAATGCAAAAGGTACCGGCCTGGCCTTACAAAATTTTGTAGGGCTTCTGGGTCCACGTGCAAAGTTGCTTTGGCACCGATGATTTCCCCCAAACCTTCCTGGAAGACCTCCGGGTATTTTTGGAGTACTCCACTCAACTGCCCGCTTCCACTCTGAAAAATTTTCATCCAATCTAATTTTAGGTCTTTCAGCCAGTTCCGTCCAATTAAACTCGGTCCGGAGCCCTCTACTATCGTCAACGGTAATCTGAGCAATTGTTTCTCATATTCCACAGGTACATGAGTCGTGCCTAGAACTTCCAGGGGTTCCCCCGTGTAGGTTTGAAGTTTCGTCGATGTTTTTGTTAGGGTTAGTGGCTGGAGTCCATCTTTGATTTTTCTAAATGCTGCCACTCCCATTACTGATACGGCCGCACCCGTGTCTATTTCCATTATTGTCGGCTGCCCGATCACCCGTGGGGTAATCCTAATGGGTTCTGCTTTCTTCGTTGTAATATTATATAATTGTTCCCCTTCGGAGGAGGATGGGGCGTCTAGGTTGTGTACTTCCCTGTGTCCCCACCTGCTATTCCTCTTTTGCCACCTCCTTCTAGGGTTTCTGTCGTTGTTACCCCACTCTGTCTGGTGCCAGAAACGGTCCTTCTCTGTTGGGGGAGCCTCAGCCGGTACTTCCCTCTGTCTCCAGTTAGTCCTGGCAGACTTGGGGGCAGTTCTGGGGTTTCCTTTTTCCCTCTATTCCTCAGGTTTTTCCTGAGAGCGGCTATCTGGTAGCAGGACCCGTTGTGGTAGTCCCTCTCACAGGTATCTACCTCCACTGGCGTGCCCTGTAGTTCCTGCGCCCCACTTGCTGCCTTTTCTAGGGACAGTGCGAGCTGTAACGCCTGCCTGCAGTCTAGCTCCGTTTCCGCCAACAGGCGTTTCTGTATTCTGAGGTCGTTTATACCACACACTAACTGGTCCTGAAGCATTTCATTTAGCGTCGGGCCAAACTCACATTTTTCCGCCAGCTTTCTCAGGCGGGTCAAGAAATTTGTGACTGACTCCCTGTCTTCCCAATTCGCTGTGTAGAATCTGTACCTACGCAAAATGAGGGGTGGTTTTGGGTCGTAGTGCTCTTTCACCAATTCCGTTACTTCTTGGAAAGTTTGCGTGTCCGGCGCATCGGGATAAGTCAGACTACGTATAATGGCGAAAGCGGAGGGTCCACACGCTGACAGCAGGATAAGCCGTCTCCTTTCGTCCATCAGTATATCATTTGCCCGGAAGAAGTAACACATTCTCTCCACATACTGGGACCAGTCCTCAATAGCCGGGTTGAATGCCTCTAACCTCCCAAAAAATGGCATTTTTAAAATGGCAAGGCTTACCCTCCGAGTGCGGCAGCTGGTCTCCGCAAAATTTGTAGTTTACCTCGTCGCCACTGTAGTAATCCACGGGAGGCAGGAGTTCCGTCACCACACCAATATTTATTTACAATAACGATATTACAGGAGCAGCTACAAACAGTGCTGCTAGCAGTCCAGTCAACTTAAGACTGGCTCACAAAGCCTACACAGGTGATTATATGGGCCCCCTCAATGAGCTATCATTGAGGGAGCTCATACTCCAATTGGCCAACCAATAAAGCCAGTTGGATTTCATTACAGAAACAAGAATCAGAACGTTTTCCAGATCCTCCATTATTCCCTGTGGGGCATGATATCGCTCTATGGGATTTTGACTGGTGGCACCCAGTCAAACGAGATGAACACCCTGCCCAATTAGGTGGGCTTTCAAAGCTTTGGCGAGATTGAGGTGGACGATGGCATAGTGGTATTGTCACTGGACTAATAAACCAGAGACCCAGAGTAATGCCCCGGCGACTCAGGTTCAAATCCCACCACTGCAGATGGTGAAGTTTGAATTCAATAGAAATCTGGAACTAAAAGTCTAATGATGACCATGAAACCATTGTCGATTGTTGTAAAAACCCTTCTAGTTCACTAATGTCCTTCAGGGAAGGAAATCTGCCGTTCTTACCTGGTCTGACCTACATGTGACTCCACAGCACTGTGGTTGACTCTTAACTGTCCCCTCAAGGGTAATTAGGGATGGACAATAGATGCTGGCACAACCTGTCCTCCCCACATCCCATGAATGAATAAAAAAAGGACGGATGCTTGACAGCCCGAAAAGAGCAGCTGAGGGTAAATAACTGGGAGGGCATTTGACAAATTTAAATTATTTCAGCAGCCAGACCACCAATGTGATGGTGATGGGGGGGGGATGCGGAAGGAAGGAGTATCTATCTCCAAGGAAGCCTTTGCCAGCATTTGCACCCAGAGACAATAGTGCCATTTGGCCCATCGTGTCTGCACTAACCATCTGAAAGAGCAGCCTACCTCGGTCAACTCCCCCACCCTATCCCACCTAGGGGAAATTTAGCATGGCCAATCCATCTATCCTGCACATCTTTGGCCTGTGGGAGGAAACCAGAGCACCCGGAGGTAACCCACGCAGTCATGGGGAGAACGTGCAAATTCCAGTCACCCGAGGTCGGAATCTAACCCTGGTCCATGGCACTGTGAGGCAGCAGTGCTGACCACTGTGCTACCGTACCGCCTCTCTATTGGCCTGCCTGCCTGCCTTGTGAGGGCATGGAACCCGTCAGCCCTGAAACCATTTCAGCAAAAAGTGGACAATGTCAGTAAAGGGGCTGGGAAACCAGCTGTCATTGCCATGTCATGTCCACCTCTATGAGCCCAAAAATTCAGCCTAGGTTCTGTGACCACTAGAACAAGTGCCCACTTATTGCTCATTGTTCAAAAAGAACTGATGCGTTCCAAGAGAAAGGAAACAATTTGCATTTACGTTGAGCTTTTTGCAATCAAGAAGATTCCAAAGTGAGTTACAGCCACTTAAGGACTTTGGAACTGATGTAATTTAGGAAAGCTGGTGTTCAATGTGTGTTCAGCAAAGGTCCCTCAAACAACAAGAAGACACACAACCAGATAGTAAATGTTGTTCGTTCTGGGTGAGTGTGCTTTACACTCAATTGGCTCTGTTTTATTCTTTAGCTCTAGAGTTGCCAGGTATCTTTATGATACCGCCACGAGGTTCAAGTTCAAGTTCAGATCAATGACTCAATACACCAGTTAGTAAGGTTCAATCAAACACATTTATTAATACACAGTAAATCGATACTCATGCAACTAATACTAACGGACTAAAGTATTCCTACCACTATAAGCCAATACTTATCTTTGTTAAGGGAACACACTGGATCAGGGAACAATGGCCTCTTGTTCTGTCCTGAGATTGCAGGCTTCCCAGTTGGTACGGGCTACGGGGTCAGGAGTGTCTACTCTCATACCGTGCATTGGTTGACAATTACTTGTCGGTGTAGCTGCTGACCAGGCCTCTCCTTCTCACGTTCAAGTTCTTAGAGAGCTGCTGCAAGGTGTTCTGCTGGGAGGGCCGGCTAAGAGAGAGAGCTGGACTTGGGATCTGTCCTTTATAGGTCACAGGGGCTTCGCGCCCATCTGGGCAGACCCTATACCTGCTTGCAATCGATTGGACCTCATACCAATCGATTGGTTTGAATTCCCCAACACTGGGGATGTTTCCCGATCGCTGGGCGGTTCTTGGGGCTGTTTGTAACTTATTGTCCGGGACTCCTGCTGGCGCCGAAGAGTCTGGCTTGACCTTTGTTATTCTCGATTGTGTCCATTGTGCCCGGGAATCACCAGGAATCGCTTAATTAGTATGCAAACTTGTTAGATTCAATGCTGTCTGGTTTCTTCGCAGGCAGAATACACAGAGAGATTCTGCAGCCTGCTTGTCTTTCTGACATTGTGCAATTTTCCCTGCATGCGTTTCAATTCTCCATTTTATGTCGGGAAGTGGCCAGCTTCGGTGGCTACACTACTCAAAAGCAAAATACTGTGAATGCTCTGAAGACTTGAAACGTTAACGTTGTGTGGGATTTTCCAACCCTTCCCCGTGGCGTGTTTTTCAGAGTGGAGGCTGTTAGCCATTGGTTGGGTGCGGGATCTCCCAGTCCTGCCACAGTCAACAGGTTTTCCTGTTGTTCATACCCTCCAACACTGGGTATGGCCAGAAAACGTTGGCCTCACTGTCTCTCTCCAAAGATTCTGCCAGACCTGCTGAGTTTATCCACCATTTTCTGTTCTTAATGCCAAGTTGTTATAGTTTAAATGATTACAGTTTTGTGATATTGGTTGAGGGATAAATAATGGCCAGGCCTCTTTGTTATACTACAGTTTGACAGGATGGATCAGAGATGATGGACACGATCGTCTTTTCCTTGCTATTGTTGACGTATTTTGTTTGCTGTAATATTTGCGGAGTCTTTTAATGAATGGAGTTAGGTTTCCAACTCCATAACAGAAGAAGAAAGTAGATGAGAATTTATGGTAATTATTTTGTAACATCTTTGATTTGCCAATTTCCACATTAACGAGATTTAAACAAAAACCATATTTGAGCCCAATGAGAGGGCAGAGTGAATAAGGAATTTCATGATATTTCTTTATTGTACTCTATTAAATAGGTAAAGTTTTGTATGCTGCTCTTTGTTGTTTTCCTTACAATGTATTGCTAAATCATGTTTTGAAAAGTAGTCATAGCATGTAATTAACAGCTGAATCTGTGATTTCCGGGGTAATAACTCACAGCAGTAGTTCTATTCAAACATGTCATTTTTTTCTTCGTTTTCCAGTTACATAATCATTCCTTACATGAAGATAAAGGTCAATAAGGGCTTACAAGCAAAAAACTAAAGCGGGAGAAAGTCAAAGAAAGTCGTGCAATTTTGGTGTGAGGAATTGGATGATCTCCTACGGGACTGCTTAGAGTCAGTGGACTGGTCAGTGTTTAAAAACTCAGCGACCAGCCTGAATGAGTACGCCACAACGGTAACTGACTTCATTAGTAAGTGTGTAGAAGTCTGTGTGCCAAAGAGGCAAATCCGGGTGTTACCCAACCGGAAACCCTGGATGAACAGGGATATCCATTGCTTGCTGAAGTCTAGGTCTGAGGTGTTCAAGTCAGGCGACCCTGACCCTGACCCTGACAAGAAAGCCAGATATGGTCTAAAGAAATCCATCAAAGATGCCAAAAGACAGCACCAGACCAAGCTCGAGTCCCAGGCTAGCCACACGGATCCCCGTCGTCTATGGCAAGGTCTGCAAGACATAACGGGCTACAAGAAGAAGGCATGTAAAATCACCGGCTCCAACGCACCCCTCCTTGATGAGCTCAACGTATTCAATGCCCGCTTTGAACAAGAGGCTAGCGAGAGCGAGCCCTCCACCCCGGAAGCCTCGGATGAATTTGTATCCAAGGTCACCATTGGAGAAGTCAGAGCAGTCTTCTCGAAGGTCAACCCATGGAAAGCCACTGGCCCGGATGGGGTACCCGGATGAGCACTCAGGTCTTGCGCAGATCAGCTGGCGGGGGTATTCGCAGACATCTTCAACCTCTATTTATGACAATCTGAGGTCCTTATCTGCTTCAAGAAGATGACCATCATCTCTGTGCCAAAGAAAAGTCAAGCAGCGTGCCTAAATGACTATCGTCCAGTGGCTCTGACATCCATCAATATGAAGTGCTTCAAAAGGTTAGTCCTGGCACAAATCAACTCCAGCTCCCAGATTGCCTTGATCCACTACAGTTCGCCAACCGCTGCAACAGGTCCACAGCAGATGCCATCTCCCTGGCCCTGCACTCAACACTGGAACATCGAGATAACAAAGATACCTCTGGCAGACTCCTATTTATTCACTACAGCTCAGCCTTCAACACTATTATTCCGCGAAACTTATCTCCAAACTCTGTGGCCTGGAACTCAGCTCCTCCCTCTGACTGGATCCTGAACTTCCTAACCCACAGGCCACAATCAGTAAGGATAGGCAACAACACTTCCTCCACGATCATCCTCAACACCGGTGCCCCACAAGGCTGTGTCCTCAGCCCCCTACTATACTCCTTATACACCTATGACTGTGTGGCTAAATTCCCCACCAACTCCATTCTCAAATTTGCTGATGACACCACCATAGTGGGTCAGATTTCAAACGATGACGAGACAGAGTACAGGGATGAGATAGAGAATCTGGTGAACTGGTGCGACAACAATAATCTCTTCCTCAATGTCAACAAAACAAAGGAGATTGTCATTGACTTCAGGAAGCGTAGAGGAGAATATGCCCCGTCTACATCAATGGGAATGAAGTAGAAAGGGTCGAGAGCTTCAAGTTTTTAAGGTGTCCAGATTACCAACAACCTGTCCTGGTCTCCCCATACCGACAAAATAGTTAAGAAAGCCCACCAACGACTCTACTTTCTCAGAAGAGTAAGAAAATTTGGCATGTCAGCTACGACTCTCACCAACTTTTACAGATGCACCATTGAAAGCATTATTTCTGGTTGTATCACAGCTGGTATGGTTCCTGCTCTGCCCAAGACCGCAGGAAACTACAAAAGGTTGTGAACGTTGTCATAATATACACACAGGTATATGATGGTGCACAGACAGGCAGTGATTGACACACAGGATAACCAATGAACACAAAGAACACAGCAGCCAATCACCAGACAGGACACGGCCACTAGAAAGCCAGAGGGCACTAGTTTTCCCACTCTCTCGGGATCCAGCCTCTGAGACAGTCAGAGTCCGTGAGCAACAGCTAGAACATACACCATGTGGGAGTAAGATAGTCTGGTCAGGTTAGCCTCAGGTCTCCAGTCAAGTCAGCATAATGTCAACCCACAGTTAAACTATGTATAATAGTTAAGAGTTCAATAAAATTGAGTTGCACTTCTTCAAGTGTTGGAAGGCTGTCTCTCTCACTGCTGCAGTAAACGCGGTCCTCGCAGACCCAGCTTACCCAACACATCAAATGTAGCCCAGTCCATCATGCAAACCAGCCTGTCATGCAATGACTGTCTATAATTCCCGCTGCCTCGGAATGGCAACCAGTATAATTAAGGACCCCATGCACCCTGGACATACTCTCTTCCACCTTCTTCCATTAGGAAAAAGATACCAAAGTTTGAGGTCACGTACCAACCGACTCAGAGACAGCTTCTTCCCTGCTGCCATCAGACTTTTGAATGGACCGACCTCGTATTAAGTTAAAAGCAAATTACTGCGGATGCTGGAGTCTGAAACGAAAGGGAAAATGCTGGAAAATCTCAGCAAGCCTGGCAGCATCTGTAGGGAGAGAAAAGAGCTAACGTTTCAAGTCCGATGATTCTTTGTCAAAGCCCTCAACTCGTATTAAGTTGATTTTTTTCACTATGTCCCGGTTATGACTGTAACATTACATTCTGTAGTCTCTCGTTCCTTCCCTATGTACGGTATGCATTGTCTGTATCGCATGCAAGAAACAACATTTTTCAATGTATACTAATACACGTGACAATAATAAATCAAATCAAATCAATGTTGCAGCAGGTGAAGAGTATGGCAGCATTGACTGCTCTAATTTGACTAAAGAGTTGTTCAACAACCCCCGCCACCTGGAAATATTCATCCTGTAATTTGCCATTGCCTTTGACCCTTTGAAGATCGGGGTCCTTCTTGGCACTGCGGACGCTGAGAAACACCCCACTAAACGTGCCGTTCAGTGGACTTTAACTTGAGTCAGCTGAATTGCATCCTTGAATTCAAAAAGCTAGGCTGACATTCCACTGCAGCATTGATGGCGTGCAGCATTGCCCTAGGTCTTTCTTTAGGTGTTATCTTTCAGATGAGGCATTAAATCAAAGCTTGACTTCATCTGTCAAGTTAATTTAAAGAATCCCATAAAATTATTTTCAAATAGAACATCCCGTCTCCTGACCAATATTCATCCCCAACCAACCTCCTAATGCAGATAATCTGATCACTATCAGCTTGCAGTTTATGGGAACTTGCTGTTCACAAAATAGCTGTTGAATTTCCTACTTTTCCAACATCACAACATGTCAAAAATACATCATTGGCTGCAAAGTGCTTTGGGACATCCCGACATCGTGCAAGGTACCCTCTCAATGTGAGTCTTTGTTTATTTTAAATAGTCTTTATCTTTCCCAAGATTAAATGATGATTATGACTCACCCCCAATCCTCCTATCAAACAAAACTCTTTTCGGCACAAAAGGATTTTCCTATTCAACCGAAAGGAAACCACACTTTCTATAAATAATTCAGATACAAGTGTGTTGATGTGCATCTTCCTGTCTTACTAAGTGCTTTTGTGGTTCTTGGTAATAGATGTGAATGGATAACATGGCATTATTATAAAATGATCTGCTCACTGCCACCGAGTTTGCTCCTGCCAGGTTGCTTAGCTCCTGACCTCATTGCAGCCTTAGTCCAAACATTGACAAAGAGCTGAACTCAGGAGGTGAGGTGAGGGTGTCAGCAAACCGTCAAAAACTGGAGTCAATAAAAATCGGGGGGAAAAGGCTTAACTGGGTGGAGTCATAGCTCGCATGAAAGGAAGATGGTTATGATTGTTGGAGGTCAATCATCGCAGTATTAGGACATCAGCACAGGAGTTTGTTGGTTGGGTATTGGTTGCAGAACAGTGTCTCTTAAAGAAGTCTTTGTAGTCTTCCAAAGATTAACTGCCAGTCTTTATTAACAAGTAGAACTATTTACACATATACACTGAAGGGTACAGGCTAAGAACTATCTCCATGCTTAGGTCTTTAACGCTACATTGACACTGGATCTGGGTTATGTGCCTTCTTGCATCATTGTGTGGGTAGTACAGCTCCAGGATCCCAGGTTCGATTCTCGGCTTGGGTCACTGTCGGTTTGGAGTCTGCACATTCTCCCCATGTCTATGTGCGTTTCCTCCCACAAGTCCCGAAAGACGTGCTGTTAGGCAATTTCGACATTCTGAATTCTCCCTTTGTGTACCCAAACAGGCGCCGGATTGTGGTGGCTAGGGGCATTTTTTAAAAATCCTTTATTGTCACAAGTAGGCTTACATTAACACTGCAATGAAGTTATTGTAAAAAGCACCTAGTCGCCGTATTCCGGCGCCTATTCAGGTACACAGGGAGAATTTAGAATTCTCAGCTGGTCCGGAAATTGAACCCGCACTGCTGGCCTTTTTTTGCATCACAAACCAGCTGTCTAGCCCACTCAGCTAAACCAGCTCTGTAACACACAGTAGCTTCACTGCAGTGTTAATGTAAGCCTACTTGTGACAATAAAGATTATAAGATTATAATATATAAGGATGCAGTGCAGCAACTCAGCAAGGTTCCTTCAACAGCACCTTCCAAACCCATGACCTCTACCACCTCGAGAATCTAGTGCTACTGACTGCAATAGGGCTAACACTTTCTAAGTACGATCGCTGGTGCAAAGTAACCTCAAAACTATAATAAAAACAGAAAATGCTGAAAGGACTTAACAGATCTGGCAGCATCGTCGGAGAGAGCAACAGAGTTAATGTTTCAAGTCTATAGGACTTCTTCAGAGCTGAAGAGAGATAGACAGGTGATAGAATATATCGTTGGAATGGGGGATAGAGGGGGTGGAGCAGGATAGAAGTTTAGGGATAAGAGGGAGCTTAGGAGAGATTGACAAAGGTGTCATGGACACAAGACAAATGGAGTGTGAAAGACTAAAGAAGGTGTTAATAATGGCATAAATGTTAAGGTAGCTGAATGTGTTAATAGTGGAACAAAGATCAGCACTCTCTGAAAGCAAAACAAGTTACAGATGGCCTTGTGAGGGAAGGAATGAGGGGAGAAGGGAACGGGAAAATATCAAAATGGAGGAGAGAGCTCATGTCTGAAGTTGGTGAACTCAATGTTAAGCCCAAAAGACTGTAAAGTGCCTAATCAGAAGATAAGGTGCTGTTCGTCCACTTTGTGTTGGGCTTCAATGGAACATTGCATCAGGCAAAAGGTGAAAATGTGGGCACGGGATCAAGAGGGTGAATTAAAGTGGCACACGGTGAGAAGACCAGGGTCATGCTTCTGGGTAGAGTGATGATGTTCTGCAAAGCAGTCATCCAGTCAGCACTTAATCTTCCCAATAGAGAATAGTCCGCATTGTGACCAGTGAATACAGTGGACTAAATAGAAGGAGGTGCAAGTGAAAGGCTGCTTAATCTGAAAGGAATATTTGGGGCCTCTGAAGAAGAGTCATACAGACTTGAAACATTAACTCTGTTGCTCGTTACAAAGATGCTGTCAGATCTGTTAAATCCTTTCAGCATTTTCTGTTTTTGTTTGAGGTTATTTGAATGGTAAGGGAGGTAAAGAGGCAGATGTTACACCTCCTGAGATTGCATGAGTGAGTGCCGTGGGAAGTGATTGTGGTATCAGGGGTTATGGAGGAGTGGACCAGGGTGGAACAGTCCTCACAGAATGCTGAAGTGCATGGGTGAAGAGAAGATGTGTTTGGTGGTCGCACTGTGCTGGATTTGGCAGAAATGGCGAAAGTTGATCCTTTGAATGCGGAGGCTGGTGGGGTGAAAAGTGAGGACAAGGAGAACCCTATCACAGTTCTGGGAGGGAGGGAAGGGGTGAAGGCAAAGGTAGTCAGATGGGTCAGACATGGTGGGGTGTCTTGCCAACCACAGTGGGGTGGGGGGTCAACCTCAGTTCTGGGAAAAGGAAAACATGTCATAAGTGCCGTTTTGGAAGGTAGCATCATTGGAACAGATGAGACAGAGGTGGAGAAAATGGGAGAATGGGATGGAGTTCTTACAGGAAGTGGGGTGTGAGGAGCTCCACCATGTCTAGCCCATCTCACTGCCTCTTCCTTCAGCCCTTCCCCTCCCTCCCAGAACCACAATCGAGACCCCCTTGTCCTCACTTTTCACCGCGCCAGCTTCTGCATGCAAAGGACCATCTTTCGCCATTTCTGCCAAATCCGGCTGTAGTCAAGATAGCTGTGGAAGTCAGTGGGCTTGTAATGAATATTGGTAGACAGCCTATCACCAGAAATGCAGACAGAGAAATAAAGGAAGTGGTAAGAAGTGTCAAAAAGAGACCATGTGGGTGAGGCAGGGGTGGCAGTGAAGGAACGGTGGCATATTTCAGGGTGGTGAGTAACTTGGAGGTGAACCTCCAGGTGGCGATGTTCCCAGGTATCTGCTGCTCTTGTCCTTTTAGATGGCAGTGGTTGTGGGTTTGGAAGGTTGTTTGTAAGGAATCTTGGCGAGTTACTGCAGTATATCTTGTGGATGGTACACATGGTTGCCACTGTTCGTTGAATGTTTGTGGAAGGGCTGTTTTGTCCTGGATGCTGTTGAGCTTCTTGAGTGTTGTTGGAGCTGCACTTATCCAGGCAAGTGGGGGATATTCCATCAAATTCCGAACTTGTGCCTTGTGGGTGGTGGACAGTCTTTGGGGAGTCGGGAGGTGAGTTACTCACCACAGGATTCCTGCTCTTGTAGCCACAGTATTTATGTGGCTAGTCCAGTTCAGTTTCTTGTCAATGGTACCCCCCAGGATGTGATAGTGAGGTATTCAGTGATAAGACCATAAGACATAGGGACAGAATTAGGCCACTCGGCCCATCGAGTCTGCTCCACCATTCAATCATGGCTGATATTTTCTCATCCCCATTCTCCTGCCTTCTCCCCATAACCCCTGATCCCCTTATTAATCAAGAACCTATCTATCTCTGTCTTAAAGACACTCAGTGATTTGGCCGCTACAGCCTTCTGCGGCAAAGAGTTCCACAGATTCACCAACCTCTGGCTGAAGAAATTCCTCCTCATATTTACTTTAAAGGATCGTCTCTTTAGTCTGAGACGGTGCCCTCGGGTTCTAATTTCTCCTACTTGTGAAAACATCCACTCCATGTCCACTCTATCCAGGCCTCTCAATATTCTGTAAGTTTAAATGAGATCCCCCTCTCATTCTTCCAAACTCCATTGAGTACAGACCCAGAGTCCTCAACCGTTCCTCCTCTAGACCCTTTCCAAAGCCAATACATCCTTCCTGAGATACGGGGCCCAAAACTGCTCACAATATTCCAAATGGGATCTGACTAGAGACTTATACAGCCTCAACAGTACATCCCTGCTCTTGTATTCTAGCCCTCTCGATGAGAATGCTAACATTGCATTTGCCTTCCTCACTGCCAACTGAATCTGCATGTTCACTTTAAGAGAATCCTGAACTAGGGTTCCTAAGTCCCTTGGTGCTTCTGATTTCCGAAGTCTTTTCCCATTTAGAAAATTGTCTATGCCTCCATTCTTCATACCAAAGTGCACCTCACACTTTTCTACATTGTATTCCATCTGCCACTTCTTTGCCCACTCTCCTAGCTTATCCAGGTCCTTCTGCAGTCTCTCTGCTTCCACAACACAACCTGTCCCTCCTCACATCTTTGTATCAACTGCAAACGTAGCAACAGTGCCCTCAGTTCCTTCTTCCAGATCATGAATGTATATTGTAAAAAGTTGTGGTCCCAGAATGGACCCCTGCAGAACACCACTAATCACCGGCTGCCATCCTGAAAAGGACCCCTTCATCTCCACTCTCTGCCTTCTGCCAGTCAACCAATCCTCTATCCATGTCAGTACCTTGTCCCTAACACCATGGGCTCTTATATTGTTTCACAGCCTGCTGTACAGTACCTTGTCAAAGGCCTTCTGTAAATCCAAATAGGTCATGTCCACTGGTTCTCCTTTGTCTAACTTTCTCATTACCTCCTCTACTGGTTCTTCTTTGTCTAACTTCCTCATTACCTCCTCAAAGAATTCTAACAGATTTGTCAGGCATGACCTCCTCTTGACGAATCCGTGCTGACTCAGTCCTATCTTATCATGCCCTTCTAAGTACTCCGCAACCTCATCCTTAATAACATACTCTAAAATCATATCAACAACCAAAGTCAGGCTTACCACCCTACAATTTCCTGTCTTCTGCCTCCCTCCCTACTTAAACAGCGATGTTACATTAGCCACTTTCTAGTCCTCTGGGACCCTTCCTGCCTCCAGTGACTCCTGAAAGATCACCACCACTGCTATCACAATATCCTCAGCTATATCCTTCAGAATCTTGGGGTGTAGTCCAACTAGTCCGGGTGATTTATCCATCTTTGGACCTTTCAGCTTCTCCAGCACCTTCTCCTTTGTAATGGCCACTTCACTCACCTCTGCCCCCTGACTCTCTTGAAGTTCTGGTATGCCACTGGCGCCTTCCACTGTGAAGACTGATGCAAAGATCCTATTCAGTTCCTCTGCCATTTCTTTGTTCCCCATTAGTCTGGTAGCTCTTGGTAATATGATGATTTGATTCTCTCTTATTGGAGATGGTCATTGCCAGGCACTTGTGTGGCGTAAATGTTACTTGCCATTTGTCAGCCCAAGCCAGAATATTATCCAGGTCTTGCTACATCTGCCTCAGTGTCTGAGGAGTCACGACTGATGCGGAACATTTCACAATCATCAGTGAACATTCCCACATCCAGGGCCGGCTCAAGGTACCGGCAACTCGGGCAGTTGCCCGGGGCGCCATGTGCTAGGGGGCGCCATCAACGAGTGCGTGACCGGCGTCAGAGACCTGCCGACAGAGAGACCGGCCCGCCGATCGGTGAGTCCCGATCATATACCAGGTCACTCCACCGCCCCCCTCCCCCACCCCGACCCGACCCCCCCCCCCCGACCCGACCCCCCTCCGCCCCCGACCCGACCCCCCCCCGCCCCCGGCCCGACCCCCCTCGCCCCCCGACCCGACCCCCCCCGCCCCCGACCCGACCCTCCCCGACCCGATCCCGACCCGACCCCCCCCCCGACCCGATCCCGACCTGACCCGACCCCCCCGCCCCCGACCCGACCCCCCCCCGCCCTCGACCCGGCCTGACCTGATCCCCCCCGCCCCCGACCCGATCCCCCCCGCCCCCGACCCGACCCCCCCGCCCCCGACCCGACCCCCCCGACCAGACCCGACCCCCCCCGACCCCCCCCGACCCGACCCCCCCGACCCGACCCGACCCCCCCGCCCCGACCCCGACCCGCCCCCCAGACCCGACCCGCCCCCCCCCGACCCGACCCGCCCCCCCCGACCCGACCCGCCCCCTCCCCCCCGACCCGCCCCGTCCCCCCCGACCCGACCCGCCCCCGACCCGACCCGACCCACCCCCCCCGAAGGGCGCCGAAGTTCAGCTTGCCCGGGGCGCCAGCAACCTGAGGGCCGGCGCTGCCCACATCTGATTGTATGTCGGAAGGAAGGTCATTGATGGAGCAGCTGAAGATGTTTGGGCTTAGCAACTAAAGACAAAAGAGGAAATTTATGCGTGGACTCAGAGGAAATGGGTGAGATTCTTAATGAGTACTTTGCATCGGTATTCACAAAGGAGAGGGACAAGATGGATGTTGAGGCTAGGGATGGATGTTTAAATACTTTCGATCAAGTTGTCATATGGAAGGGGGAAGTTTTGGGTATTCTAAAGGACATTAAGGTGGACAAGTCCCCAGGACCGGATGGGATCTATCCCAGGTTACTGAGGGAAGCGAGGGTCGAAATAGCTGGGGCCTTAACAGATATCTTTGCAGCATCCTTGAGCACGGGTGAGGTCCCAGAGGACTGGAGAATTGCTAATGTTGTCCCTTTGTTTAAGAAGGGTAGCAGGGATAATCCAGGGAATTATAGACCTGTGAGCTTGACGTCAGTGGTAGGCAAACTGTTGGAGAAGATACTGAGGGATAGGATCTATTCACATCTGGAAGAAAATAGATTTATCAGCGATAGGCAGCATGCTTTTGTGCAGGGAAGGTCATGTCTTACAAACCTAATAGAACTCTTTGAGGAAGTGACAAAGTTAATTGATGAGGGAAGGGCTGTAGATGTCGTATACATGGACTTTAGTAAGGCGTTTGATAAGGTTTCCCATGGCAGGTTGATGGTAAAAGTGAAGTTGTATGGGGTTCAGGGTGTACTAGCTAGATGGATAAAGAACTGGCTGGGCAACAGGAGACAGAGAGTAGTGGTGGAAGGGAGTGTCTCAAAATGGAGAAGGGTGACTAGTGGTGTTCCACAGGGATCCGTGCTCGGAGCACTGTTGTTTAAGATCTACATAAATGACCTGGAGGAAGGTATAGGTGGTCTGATTAGCAAGTTTGCAGATGATACTAAGATTGGTGGAGTTGCAGATAGCGAGGAGGACTTTCAGAGAATACAACAAAATATAGATAGATTGGAGAGTTGGGCAGAGAAATGGCAGATGGAGTTCAATCCAGGCAAATGAGAGGTGATGCATTTTGGAAGATCAAATTCAAGAGCGGACTATATGGTCAATGGAAGGGTCTTGGGGAAAATTGATGTACAGAGAGATCTGGGAGTTCAGGTCCATTGTACCCTGAAGGTGGGAACGCAGGTTGGTAGAGTTGTCAAGAAGGCATACAGCATGCTTGCCTTCATCGGACGGGGTACTGAGTACAAGAGTTGGCAGGTCATGTTACAGTTGTATAGGACTTTGGTTCGGCCACATTTGGAATACTGCGTGCAGTTCTGGTCGCCACATTACCCAGAAGGATGTGGATGCCTTGGAGAGGGTGCAGAGGAGGTTCACCAGGATGTTGCCTGGTATAGAGGGTGCTAGCTATGAAGAAAGGTTGAGTAGATTAGGATTGTTTTCATTGGAAAGACAGAGGTTGAGGGGGGACCTGATTGAGGTCTACAAAAGCATGAGAGGTATGGACAGGGTGGATAGCAACAAGCTTTTCCCAAGAGTGGGGGTGTCAGTTACAAGGGGTCACGATTTCAAAGTGAGAGGGGGAAAGTTTAAGGGAGATGTGCGTGGAAAGTTTTTTACGCAGAGGGTGGTGGGTGCCTGGAATGCTTTACCAACGGAGGTAGTATAGGCGGGCACGATAGCATCATTTAAGAAGCATCTGGACAGGTATATGAATGGGCGGGAACAGAGGGAAGTAGACCTTGGAAAATAGGAGACAGGTTTAGATAAAGGATCTGGATCGGCGCAGGCTGGGAGGGCCGAAGGGCCTGTTCCTGTGCTGTAATTTTCTTTGTTCTTTGTTCTACCCTGAGGAACTCCTGCAGTGTTTTCCCAGGACTGAGATGACTGACCTCCAGCAATCACAACCATTGTTGCAACCCTCCAGTTATCCAATCCTTCTGGATGACACAATACCCAGGTACCCATTTTTGGCAGTTGACCTCTGGACAGAATAGCCCCTTCCAAATCATCAATATCCAATTTTCCAACACTATCAAACTCCTGATCCATTATATCTTGTCCCTCTGGTTCTGAGCATGCGATGCACATGGTGCTTTGTCATCTTCTATCACAGTATTTGTTCATAATTCATCCTGATGACCTGTGAAGAATAGGCTTTTATTATTTGATTCCCATGTTGAACAGTTATGTTTTCCCCTTACCCCCTATAACTTTCTCTGGGCCTTTCCACTTCCTTTCCCCCTATTTCGTAGAATAAACCAAATCATCTGAACTAAATTCTACCTCGGGCGCAATGCTCTCCTCATTCTTTCTGAAGCCTCCACTTCGATGAAATATTTCCTGCCTGCATGCAAGGCACTTAAGTGGGCATAGAAAGGGCGGCACACAGCGCAGTGTTTAGCACTGGGACTATGGCGCTGAGGACCCGGGTTCGAATCCCAGCCCTGGGTCACTGTCCTTGTGGTTTTGCACATTCTCACAACCCAAAGATGTGCAGGTTAGGTGGGTTAGCCATGCTAAATTGGCCCAAGGTTGGACAAAAATAATAATAATTGGGAAGTTTAAAAAAAAAGTAGGCATAAAAAAAATCAGAGCTAATGGTAGTTCCTTGAAGGGCAGGGGAGCATCCAATAGCAGTGAAAGCAACTTTGGATTACTTTCATACACCAATTGTTACGGGCTATACCCCTTTCTATTTGTGGAGAATTCTCTATATGTACTTCCTGTGCCAACATACCATTTGCAACTTGCAATCCAGTTTTTCAGCCAATATCTTATGTAACATGTCATCCATCACAACACAATTCCCCTCACATAAACCATTGCTGAATGGGCTCTCAGCTGCACTATGCATGACTGGGGTATTCACATTTTCACACATGTCCCAAAATTCATCATTTGCAAATTCCCTTCCATTATCTGTTCGGAATTTAATTGGCGTTCCTAATCCTGTACCCACCCATTCATCCATGATCTGATCGACAATGGTCTGTTTTTCTTTACTATTTATTACTATAGATAAAGTGACTCGATTTAACCTATCTACAACGTCCGCTGCTACAACATCATAAAATTCCCTGGCCAGTGGCAGACTCACTACGGGACATGGTGCTGTTCTTCGCTATTTAACACAAATTCATTTGTGACTTTTTCAATAGGTTGTTGTATTCTTTATCAATCACTCCAGCATCCCACAGTACAGCTTTCAGTTTTTTTGGCACTGATGTACAAACTGTTGATGCAACTTCCAAATAACCTTCTTCTTCTCTATGATCGCAAAATGGTATAATGGTATTTAAATTAATATATTTTTTTACATAAGTCAAACCGCCATGTATTTTGTAAACCATGTCTGGGCAGCAACTAAGAGAAAAGAAGGAACAGGAAAGAATCGGGAACAGGGTGGTCTTTGCAATTAATACATATAGTAGTTAGAGCGTTGTGAGCCAGGAAGCAGGTTAGTCACAGATGAGGTTTGAAGGAGCAAGAGAGAGAGAGCACTCCACAATTAGCTGGAATACAATTGCTTGGTTATTCTCCATGTCTAATTTAATCTGTGTTTTTTTTCAATCAAAGATTGACTTAGCAATAGAGGTATCTCACTAGAGACCACATCCATGCTGATGAAGAGACTGATCCCAGCTGTCTTGCAAGGGAGAAATACTCTCTTGGAAGACATGAGCATGCTTGCACCCTGTTATAACCCCTCAAGATCCATGAGGATGACCCGATTGATCTCCCCGGAGGGCCGGGGAGTACGAGCTCCCCCGCCAAGGGGCAGAGGCCCAACAACGGAACGTGTTAATTCCCCCAGATAAAAGCTGGCCCAGGAAGGAGTTGGCATCTCATCCAAGTCCCGGCCGGGACTTGGACTGTTGCTTAGCTGCTGTATTTCCAAGCTGTGAATAGGAAATAAACTATATTTGACTCCTCATTGATTAGAATATTGGCGATGAAGATAAAAGGAAACTACAGATGGCACTGATGGCCAATCAGATTATGGCTGCTTCTCAACACAGAGGAGCAGCGGCGTGCAGAGGGGGGGGCCGACGGGGCGCTGGCCCCGGGCAGCGACTGGATGGGGGCAGCACCGCGGTCGGCCCGAGCGCGCCTGCGCACCGCGGTCGGCCCGAGCGCGCCTGCGCACCGCGGTCGCCGCGGTCGGCCCGAGCGCGCCTGCGCACCGCGGTCGGCCCGAGCACGCCTGCGCACCGCGGTCCGCGGTCGGCCCGAGCGCGCCTGCGCACCGCGGTCGGCCCGAGCGCGCCTGCGCACCGCGGTCGGCCCGAGCGCGCCTGCGCACTGCAGAGGCTGGAGAGAGAGCAGAAAGGGCGCGAATTTTCCAGAATGGACGGCATTGCCACCATGGGTGAGTTTTATTTATTCATTTATTTATTTTATTTATTTGATCTATTTTAAAACTCTTCTCTGCACCCTCTCTGTAGCTGTCAACTTTTAAACTGTCGTGCCCAGAATTTGACATTTGGGCCAGGGGCACCCATTTGGGACAGAACCAGTATTTTATAAAAATTCATCATGGCCTCTTAACTTTTGCCCTCTTACCCTTTATACTTAAAGCCCAGGGTCAGCAGGGTGCAGGGGAGATTCTCAGAGACTTGACTGCAAGCTGCTGGAGCTCGGATCTTGAACAGAGCTTTTATATCTGGATTTGGGGACCCTTTATGCACTGGCATAGTGCACAAACAGGCCCCACATGACCAGGGTTTTGTGAAGAAGAAGGGATCTGGAAATGTGTTGACTGTGAAAATTATATTTGTGGAAATTGGGTGAAGTAGTTTGATGAGACTTGGTGCTAAAGCTTTAGAGAAATGAAGATGGAATTTGATTTGAAGAAGTTCAACGTTTTGAAGGATATTGTGGCTGAAATGAAAGCGATACGTGCTGAATGAGCTGACCGAAATGTGTGAGATATGTCTTTGTATCTGCTATGTGTAATTTATCGGTCATATTATTGCAATTTTCCTGTTAATTCATGTTTAATTTACGTTGATTTTGGTGTGATTGCTAATATAAAAGTGAAGTCTTGTATATTGGTCTTAGTTGGGTTGTTTGTAGTTGTTTCCACAAGGGTCATAACAGTATTTCCATGACGTTCTGCTCATATCCTTCTCCATGGGGGTTGCAGAGGAGGGAGGCGCAACTTTTGAGACATAACATCTCACCCATTGATTTAGATTTAGAACAGTACAGCACAGAGCAGGCCCTTCGGCCCTCGATGTTGTGCCGAGCAATGATCACCCTACTCAAACTCACGTATCCACCCTATACCCGTAACCCAACAACTCCCCCTTAACCTTACTTTTTAGGACACTACGGGCAATTTAGTATGGCCAATCCACCTAACCCACACATCTTTGGACTGTGGGAGGAAACCGGAGCACCCGGAGGAAACCCACGCACACACGAGGAGGACGTGCAGACTCCGCACAGACAGTGACCCAGCTGGGAACCAAACCTGGGACCCTGGAGCTGTGAAGCATTGATGCTAACCACTATGCTACCGTGTTGCAAAGCAAAATGACTGAAGAAGAGAACAATATCCCTAGAATTCCAGCGCTAAGGGGAAATTGACTAACTTACAGCGCAATTTAACCTCAGGCAGCCGTCCTATACCTTAGAGATGGCAAAGATAAAGAGGTCAGTGAATAGCTCTAGAACGGGTGCAACTACGTTTTTTATAGGTTTTTTGGTGATATTTAATGAAATATTTACGTGGGATGTAGTAAGAGTGAAGCCTGGATGATCAGAGGACTGCTATGGCATTTAATCTCGGAATAGGAGACATTTATTCCTTAACATGCTAATATTTGAATACAGATACCACTAATTTGCAAGTCTATGATATAAATTGCACAAAATTATCAGTGGAGATGAACAAGAAAGAGAGAAATTAAAAAAGGAATGTTCAGACTTTGCAAATTATTATGACAATGATGTGGTTGCAATTCAGTTATATGACGAAATTATTGATTTGTGATGCTCCTTCGAGCTGGAGGGACTAGAGTTCCCCCTGATCCTAAAGATGCTCTGGAGTCTTTACTGCAGTATGGGAGGGATGTCTTTCCGACGCTGTGTGTTTCATACAGATTACTGCTTACAATTGCATTTTCAGTCGCAAGCTGTGAAAGGTCATTTTCAAAACTGAAATTAATAAAAACATATCTGAGGTCTTCTATGTCATAGGAGCGACTGACCAACCTGGCTTTAATAAGCATTGAAAAAGAATTTCTCACAGCTGATGTAAAAAATGAAGTAGTTCAGGTGTTTTGTGACAGGAGGTATCATTTGGGGAAAAGAACTTAATAAATTTGATTGATTAATATTAAAATCGAATAAATCAGGGTAGCATGGTGGTTAGCATAAATGCTTCACAGCTCCAGGGTCCCAGGTTCGATTCCCGGCTGGGTCACTGTCTGTGTGGAGTCTGCACGTCCTCCCCGTATGTGCGTGGGTTTCCTCCGGGTGCTCCGGTTTCCTCCCACAGTCCAAAGATGTGCGGGTTAGGTGGATTGGCCATGCTAAATTGCCCGTAGTGTCCTAATAAAAGTAAGGTTAAGGGGGGGGGTTGTTGGGTTACGGGTATAGGGTGGATACGTGGGTTTGAGTAGGGTGATCATGGCTCAGCACAACATTGAGGGCCGAAGGGCCTGTTCTGTGCTGTACTGTTCTATGTTTAAAGCGTTTATTTCATGTTTCATCTGTGTTTATATATTCAAAATGTTTTCCTTTCTCATAATATTTCTCAGTATATTAGGCCTTATACTTGAGTCTTTGGGGGCATATAATCAAGATTTGCCCCGGGCATCACCAGACCTCTGCACGCCGCTGCAGAGGAGCAAGGTTTGCAGTGATTCAAAAATGCTGCTCTTTGGTTGACTTGATGCATTTGATGCAAGTGTGGAAGACTGAGCTCAGTACGTGGAGCATATGCGTTATTTCTTCTGGGCAAATGCCATTACTGGGGAAGACCATCAGACGATGATTCTTTTGACCATCTCTGGGACCCCCACTTTCATGTCATAAAGTGCCTAACCTACCCTTCAGCCAAGGACTCCAAGACGTTTGAGGAATTGGTGACACTTGTGACAAACCACTATGACCCCAAGCCGGCAGTCATTGTCTAAAGTTATCGATTTAATAGGGCTACGAGGACCCAAAGGGAGTCTGTTACTGAGTTTCTGGCACAGTAATGGAAACTGGCAGAATACTGCTACCATGGGTCAACCTTACCCAGGATGCTACGAGACCGCATTGCATGCTGTGTGAACAACATAGCGACTGAACAGAAATTGCTGGCTGAACCATCACTGGTCCTAAAAAGGGCCATTGAAATCTCCCTTTCACGGCAGAGCACGAATAAGGGAGTCCAAGAGCTCTAGGGTCGGGAATGGAGCTGAATAGCGTAGGACACCCCACATTCAGACGAGCGGTGCCGCCTTGGAGCAGGACCTCTGGGTCCCCGCCCTTCCCCAAACACTGTCAGGGTCAGGCCTGTTGACCGAGGGCCATTGCAGCCAGGTGAGACATCTCCCCAGAACCACTGGAGGAGGATTCACAGAGATGCAACACCTGTGACTGGAGAAACCAGGGACTGCAGCGGTTCAAGGAGGCAACTCACCATCACCTTCTGAAGGGCAACTATGGATGGGTAATAATTGCTGGCCGAACCAGCGATGCCCACATCCTGTAAATTAATTTTAAAAATAAACCAAAAGGACCGTCAATGCCTGGTCAGCCAACAAGTGGGTCACCCCGATCAAGGGATGTGTCCTCTGAGAGCTAGGGGTCTCTACCTAGAGAAGCCCGGCGAAGACGAGTGCACGCAGTTGAATTTCATCACTGTGGGTCACCCCATCAAAATCACTGTCCAGGTGAGTGGTCAAGAACTAGAAATGGAGCTGGACTTGGGGGGGCTGCAGTCTCAATGATAGGACGGCAGACGTTTGAAAATATCAGGCCAGGAATCCAGCATCTGAACATAAGGGACACTGAGGCAAGGTTGGCAACACACACGGGGAACCACTAGCCATCCCGGGTGCAACAATGACCCCAGTTGTCTACGGACAGCACTCCATCAGCTTGCCTCAATAATAGTACGGAAACACAGCCCGAGTCTGCTCGGCTGTGATTGGCTACAGAGGCTCCGTTTGGACTGGCAGCAGATTTTCAAAATACAAAGTCCTGGAAAAGTACACAGAGGTTTTCCAGGAGAGCCTGGGTAAGATCAGTGGTGTCATGCCAAGATACGTGTAGACCTTGAGGCCCAACCAAAGTACCTCAGGACCAGCCCAGTTCCATACACATTGCTAATAAAGGTAGAGGATGAACTCAACCATTTGGAAAGCCCAGGTATCATCCGGCCGGACATTCTTTTTTTCGATACGAGTCACGTACACCTCCAATTGAAAATATTTTTTTAAAACTCTAACTGAACCTTTCAACATAACCTCATCTCCCAAAATTAACTGCACCTGAAAAATAAAATTAAAAAAGGCAGTGATGTCAGTTTGCAACGTAAAGTGAAACAGGAATTCTAATTCTATAACTAAGTGGATAGTGCCCTCTGGTGTGAAGAAACTGATTTTCTAAACTAATCAGAATAAGCACAGAGATTCCCATCAGAGACCCCCATCGGACATCCCCACCCAAATCCCAATCAGAGATGTCCATCAGAGACCCCACCAGGGACTCCCAGCAGACACCCCCACCAGAGACCCCCCATAACAGGGAACGCCCCCATAGCAGAGAATCTTCCCGTAATAGGGAAATCCGCATAGCAGAGAACTCCCGATAAGCAGAGTGCCCTCGCCCATCAGGGAACTTCCCATAACAGAGAACCTCCCATAGCAGAGAACTGAAACCACAACCTTGGACATCACCTCGAAGAAGGCTGTTCAGAATCTGACTGGTTTGGAACATGCCCAGTACATGTGGCCGGGCCTCCCTGGTACCGTTCACATTTATCCTCCACCTCCGGGAAAAACCTGTTCATTCGGGTTCTGGTTAGGTGAGCTCAATGCACCACTTGAAACTGCATGAGGCTTAGCCTTGCACAGGAGGAGGTGGACTTAGCCTTACTTAATTCTTCTCTCCAGAGTCCCCAGCCCACTTCCGTCCCGAGTTCGCCCTCCTATTTCCGCCTAGCTCCGTCCAATGGTGTCCTTGCCCTTTCCAGAAGTCATCCATAAATGTGTCCGTAGTTCCCCCTCTCCTTACTGTCCGTATTTATTTGTTCCTCCACCATGGTGTCTCTCGGGGCCCAAGAGTACCTCTTCGCTTCCTTGCGGAGAAAGTGTTTGACTTGAAGGTGCTGGAGCTCCTGTCCTGTTGGTAGCTCCAGTTCTTCCGTTAGTTCATCCAGGATCGCGAGTCTGCCCCCTATGTAGAAGTCCCTGGTCACTAGCATCCCCCATCCTGTCCCCATTTTTAAAAAAGGTGGCTGGTGGAAATTTGTGATCACGACCGATGGAGGACATCCCGTTTGGACCAAAATGCTGCCTCATTTGGTTCCATTTTCTTAGTGTGGCTACCACCACTGGGCAGGACGTGTCTTTTGCTGGCGGTGGGGGGGGGGAGGAGAGAGAGAGAGAGAGAGAGGGGGGTGAGGGGGGGAGTGGAATGGGAGCACTGCCAAGGCGAGGGCCTAGAGGGTTGTTCCTTTACAGAAGGACTCCTCCAGTCTCACCCATTCCTTGTTGGGTTCTCGTATCCATCCCCTCACCCTCTCGGTTGTGGCTGCCCAGTGATAGTATTGCAGGTTCGTGAGGACCAGGCGGCCATGTTTTTCCTCCCTTGCAGTGTCAGCTTGGGGATCCTTGGGTTCTTTTCCCCCCACACACACAAATGCCATGATCGTTTTTGTCTATCCCTTGCAAAAAGGCCTTGGGGATGAAGATCGTTATGGATCTGAACAGGAAGAGGAACCTCAGCAGCACGTTCATCTTGATCGTCTGAACCCTCCCCGCCAGTGGGAGTGTATCCCATCTCTGTAGGGCCCTTTTTAACTTCCTCCACCAGGCTGGTCAAATTCCACTTGTGGACCCGTGTCCAGTCCTGGGCTATCTGGATCCCCAGGTAGCGGAATTTGTTTTGGGCTAGTTTGAAAGTCGATCCCCCAGCTCTGTTGCTCCCCTGCTCGGATTCACAGGAAATGCCTCGCCCTTCCCTAGATTGAGTTTCTAGCCCAAGAAGGCCCCAAACTCTTCCAGGAGCTTCATGATTACTTTCAGGCCCTTCTCGGGTCCGAGATGTAGAGGAGCAGGTCATCCGCATAGAGTGAGACTCTGTGCTCTCTCTCCCCTTTGGATGTCCTTCCAGCCTTTCCCGTCTCGCATGGTGATCACCAGGGATTTGATTGCTAGGGCAAATAGGAGCGGAGACAGTGGGCATCCCTGCCTTGTGCCTCTGTGCATCTGGAAGTATTCAGAGCTGGCAGTGTTGGTCCGAATGCTCGCCTTCGGGGCATTATACAGGAGTTTCACCCACGCGGTGAACCTTGTCCCTAGCCCAAAGCACCCAAGTACCTCAATGAGGGACTTCCATTCGACTCTGGTGAAGGCCTTTTCTGTGTCCAGGGAGATGATCACTTCCGGTGTTCTCTCCCCGGTTGAGGTCATTATTGCCTTCAGCAGCCACCTGATGTTCACGGTTAGCTGTATACCCTGGACAAAGCTATCTGGTCCTCTGTGACCAACTCTGGAACGCAGTGGGTGGCACGGTAGCGCAGTGGTCAGCACTGTTGTTTCACAGCGCCAGGGTTCCAAGTTCAATTCCTGCTTGGGTCACTGTCTGTTCGGAGTCTACACATTCTGCCCGTGTCTGAATGGGTTTCCTCCGGGTGTTCCGGTTTCTTTCCACAAGTCCCGAAAGACGTGCTGTTAGGTGAATTGGACATTCTGAATTCTCCCTCTGTGTACCCGAACAGGTGCCAGAGTGTGGCAACTAGGGGCTTTTCACAGTAACTTCATTGCAGTATTAATGTAAGCCTACTTGTGACAATAATAAAGATTATTATTATTCTCCAGTATCTTAGCCAGGACTTTTGTAAGTATCTTTGCGTCCACATTGAGCAGTGAAATGGGTCTATATGATCCGCATTCCATCAGGTCTTTGTTTTTTTTGGGTACCAGCAATATTGTGGCCTATGTTAGCGTTGGAGACAAGGTGCCCCTTGCTAGCGAATTCACAAACATTTCCCATAGATGTGGGGCCAGGATTGGCATAAATTGTTTGTAGAAGTCCACTGGGAACCCATTGTGTCCTGGCTCATTCCCTGCCTGCATGGAGCTGATACTCTCCATGATCTCTCCCAGTCTTATTGGTGCTTTCAGCTCCCCTCGCCTATTGTACCCCAGGGCTGGCATGTGCAGTCCATCGAGGAACCGTTTCATCCCTGAGTCCCCGTCGGGTGGCTCAGAGGTGTACAGTCCCCGGTAGAAGGCCTCAAATGCTTGGTTGATCTTTTTTGGTTCAGCTACCAGTCCGTCTGTGCTATCCTTCACCGAGGTTATATCCCTCCTGGCTGCTTGCTTTCCCAGTTGGTGAGCCAACAGGAGCTAGCCTTCACTGGGAGCTTGCCGGGTCCCCCTCGCCTCACGAGTCTGCCAGCACATCTGCCTGTTACTCGTGGCCCTTTCCGCCACTTCTGCCGTCCCTTCGATCCCTTGGAATGCTGGATCTATTCCTTTCCTTTCTCGGTTAAGGTTGAGTTGTTTCTGTATTTTTGAGCAAAATAAAAGTGCCTATTTGGTTATGGTCTAGAGGAGAGCCACCTGATGCACATTTACTCAGACATCACTGTCACTGAAAAGTCTGGTATTACATGAGAGAGGAAACGTTCCCACGAGTCTACACATTTATAATGAGTCAGGATTTAATCACATTATGTTGGCTGGAATTCTTTGGTCATTGCGATTTACTTTTGCCGCTGACAGCGCACCTCCACCAGCGAGTTTCCAGACGGCGTGGGGTGGCTCGATGGGAAATCCCATTCACATGCGGCGAGAGTATAGAATCCCGCTGTCTGCGAATGGCGCGCTGCCGTGACAAAAGCGGCTGGAGAATCTAGCCCATTGTCTTACAGATAGGTTCTTGATTAATAAGGGGATCAGGGGTTACGGGGAGAAGGCAGGAAAATGGGGTTGAGAAATATATCAGCAATGATCGAATAGTGGAGCAAATTCAAATGGCCTAATTCTGCTCCTATATCGTTTGGTCTTATCAAGCATGTAGGGAGGTGAAGGTCACTGATGATTGTATGTTTGGAGCTGGGAAAATCAGGAATAAGTAGGCAATGTTTCTGGATAGTATTCATTCCAATACACTTCAGCACATTGCGAAACTCTCCATCCTGCAATGGATGGCAAAAGTATGATGCTCTCTCATACAAAGAACAATAGTTACTAGGTCAGAGTAAGGGGTTGCACATTTAAGATAGAGATGAGGAGGAAGTTCTTCTCTCCGAGGGTAGTGAATCTGTGGAATTCTTTACCACGGAGGGCCATTGAGGCTAGATTGTTGAGTACATTCAAGGCTGAAATAGTCAGATTAGTAATTAGTAAGGGAATCAAGGGTTATGGGGATACGGTGGGAAAATGTCATTGAGGATTGTCAGACCTGCCATTGTCTCATTGAATGGCAGACCAGACTCGATGGGACGAATGGCCTCCTTGTGCTCATACATCCTATGGTCTTATAGCAGGTCACGGCTTTGTTGCCACACACTAGATCCTTTTTTAAAGAAAATTTGCAGCTAGAAGAAGAAAATAGAGAAATGAAAGCAGATGTGAAACTGAATTTAGCCTTTCTTTAGGGATTTATCAATAAATCGAAAACAAAACTGAAGGCTGGAGTATGAAAATAGGATCTGATTGAAAAGCACAGAGAGGTTCTTAGCTGCTTTGGGCCTAGTTTTTATGCTTTATCGCTTTTTAAATTCTTGACTGTTACAGTTTCAATAGTTTATCAACAAAATATTTTAGCTAAATAGTTTAGCTAATCAGTAAAAGATAAAAATCTCATTATTGTTGATTGTCTTGAAATTAGGATAGAGCTCCCCAATCAGTTGCAGAACTGGCCTAAAGGTCCATTGTTTGTTTCCTAGCTGGTTGCACGCTAGTTAAAAACCCAGTCGGCAGGTCATTTTGCCCCTGTGGTTTAAAGTTTATACGGGAAGAGAGTAAAGCAACTGGAAACCATAATTCTTGATGTTCTTTTGATCTTGAGGAGATTTTGGAACACTTGCAGCAGTTGGGGGTGAAACAATTAGTTTTGGGATCGGAGGTGGTTCTGGTGTTGGCAGAACTATTCTATCATGCTGCAATAGGCTGACGATGCATGGGCAGTGTTTTGATGGCAGTCATTACTCTGGGCAGGATTTGGCAACACTATTATGGAAGGTTGGACTCACAGCTACCTTATACAGTGATGGAAGGGGTAACCCATGGTCTGACAGCACTGGATGGGTGGATCCCATGCATGTTGGTTTGTGACTTTCGAAGCGATCTCTATACATTGAATTTGGTATTTTGTTGGGTGACAGTTTAAGCGGAGTTCTAATTCTTGATTCTGTTCAGTGGCCTCTCCTGCACAGTTTGGGTGTTTTTGGATGATGGGTGAAAACAGGTTTGTGATTGGCTTTGTGCCCACAAATAATCTGTCAACATGCAATAGCTAGATTCAGACATGAAAAGCAGTCACTTTGACCAGCAGTGGAACAGTGGAAGAGAGATTTGTCTCCTTTCACCTGGCTAAATTTTATGGTGGTGGTCGGGGGTTGGGGGTGAATCACTGCTCAATAATACTGTGGGTGGCCTAAAAAAGATGAGGGTTGGACTTCCACCTCCCCCCCTCCCTGCCCCCGTCCCCCCAATGGAAGACAGCCCTACCCTCAAGGGCTGTGAGCTAATCTGACTGACCGACAGCTCTTGCAGTGCCAGGGCCGGCAGAAGAGAGTAGTGGGAACTGCTGGAGCTGCAAAGAGTCACAGGAAGAAGCACCATTGATGTCAAAGGCTGGTGAGGTGGGCTTTTTTGGGTGGGGAAATATGGAGCACCCTCGCAAGGGGTGGAAAAACAATGTTCCCACTCACGCCCGGCTTCCAATACCAGTGTTTTATGACAGTGGAGGTGGATTGCGGACTTTGAGGGCCTCAAGAGGAATAACCTGGGTGGCGGGGGGGGGGGGGGGGGGGGGGGGGATTGAGGAAAATTAGATGCAAAAGTTTTATTTCTTTTGTAAATGTTTTCTATGTTATATAATGGAGACCAGTTCAGGGGTTGGGTGGGAAGGCAGTTGGTTACAGATCTGTCACATTTATGTTCCAGCCAGCTGAATACATACCGAGAGTCTGGCGGGTTGTGGGGGAGGCGGAGGTAAAATCTAGCTCAATGTCCTCAGGGCACAGGTCGGAATGTGATCTGATATTTTGAAGCCTGAGGCACTACCTCGATAGGAGGATCAAATACTTTAAGATCTCATAAAACTTTATACCTGAATTAAATAGGGTTAGCCCTGCTGCCTCACAGGGCCGAGGTCCCAGATTCGATCCTGGCTCTGGGTCACTGTCCGTGTGGAGTTTGCATATTCTCCCCGTGTTTGCATGGGTTTCACCCCCACAACCCAAAGATGTGCAAGGTAGGTGGATTGGCCACACTAAATTGCCCCTTAATTGGAAAAAAGAATTGGCTACTCTAAATTTACTGAATTACATAAACCTTTCTTTATGGAAAGCAGAGCTTTTCAGTCAGTCCTGAAGTAATTTATTTCATTCAACCTAATGGCGTAATTGTTCTACAAGTGCAGAAAACCAAAAAGAGGCGGAAACCATTGCATTTCATCTCCTTCAATTGTCTTGTGAGAGTGACATTTAAAAAGGAATTGTCTGACGACAACAGAAGCTTCCCCCAGGAAACAATAACTCCTCCAGAACTCTATCCCTCATTTCTTGGAAATGATTACACTTTGTTGTGCGCACTTACTGGAGCAGCTGATTAGGCAATATTGAAATAAGTAATGTTTCCAGAACACACAATTTAAGATTCGAAAAATGTGATAGGTAATATTTTGTTTCATTTATGCAGATAAACATTTAATATTTACAAGAAAATGAAATCTTTTGTATCTAATTTTCAATACTAAAAGCAAAATTAACAAGTTAAGAATAAGAACATAGGAAACAGGGGCAGGAGTAGTTTATCCAGTACCTGCTCTGCTATTTGATGAGACCAGGGCAGATATGATTGCCACCTTAACTACATTTTCTGTCACTGCCCCCCCCCCCCCCCCCCCCCATAACCCTTGACTCCCTCGTCTATCAAATATCTGTCTCATTCCTTGTTGAATATGTTCACTGACCCAGCCCCCACTATTCGCAAGGGAAGAGAATTCAAAACACTATGACCCACTGAGAGAAGAACTTCCTGCTCATCTCGGTCTTAAATGAAAGACCCCTTATTTTGAACTGTTGAATAATTACATCTGCTACCTCTAAAATTGTACAAAAGCAAGGCAATGATGCCAATCAGGCAGTTCAAATAATAGCTATGCTACAGAATTTTCAGATAACATCAATTATATATCATAATGAAGCTGTTATTTACAAATGAGTTACATAAACTGCTTCATTAAGGTCTTCTGCACAAAATGTAATCATTTCCAGGAAATGAGACACAGACAGAAGACAGTCAGCCTGTTTAAGTAGTTGTATTAAGGGAATAAGTATAGAGATGGGAAGTCAGTCTCCAAAGCTTCTGACTCACTGATCCAGACACATTGACAGGCAATAATAATGATCAGGGGGAATCAGGAATTAATTTGAAGAAGGATTAGAGGAATTGAAGGGAGTTAGAGTTGATTCAGGCAAGCTATTCTCCAAGGTAAAGAGTTAAAAAGGCAGGAGGATCAATGTAAAATTCAGGGCGCATTCTAACCGAATTGGAAAAGAGTCCCGGGATGGGCGCATTTAGCCGGGTGTTTCCCAGCGTGTGCAGTGCCAAGGACCACCACACTATCTACCAGGACTCAGGTTCGATTCGGAGCCTCAGCAGGGAACTCCCGATGAGGCCACACTTAGTCCTGTTTCCTGCACTGAGGAGGTCCGCTCACTGGAACTCCTCAATGCAAGGAGAGATTGAGACACCATTTTAAAATGGCATCCCGATCTCCTGACCCCATGACGCAACCCTGGAGCTCCCCCTATAAGGGGTGCCTTAGCCCCCACACCGGCACAGGGCACCCCAGAGCCCAATTCCTGGCACGGGAAAAATGCCAGCCCAGCACTCTGGCAGTGCCCCTGCCAGTGCCACCTGGGCACCTTGGCAGTGTGAGGTTGGCACACAAGTGGCACTGCCAGGCTACCACCCTGCCCAGAGGGCAAGCACTCCATTCCCCTGGGAGACGTCCATGAGTGCCTTTCCATCTGGTCTCCGTTTGTGGAGACCAGCACTGAATGACACTCACCCAAGGTCTCCGAGGCGAAGGAGTTCGATCCCACTGCCTTGGGTACCTCAGGGGAATGCATGTTCGAGTGAGACTGGCTCTCGCGCTCTAATATGCAAATTTACAAAATAGTGATCCCGCCCACAATGGGAGGGATTCAGATTGCTACGTCTCAGGAGATCGCGTTAGTTCTCGGGAGGTGTGATAGGAAAATGAGGGATCACCCTGCATCTACCGATCGCGCTGCCAGTCGGGCGCAACGCGGAAGGTAGATCATGCCCTCGGACTTTAGAAATAAGTGTAAGGATTTTACACCCCCTCCCCAGCAATTTCTGAGGTGAGGGGGTGGGTAATTACATGATCAAAATGTTGTTCCACCCTCCCTGAGCTCGGAATGATTTTACGCTGGGCAGATGGGGCCTCGGACAGGAAGCCTACCCTTGGCCCAATTGAAGCCCTCAACTGCCATTTAAGTGCCATTTCCCACCCAGTTTCAATTTTTAGGCCGGCAGACAGATGCCAGCTTGGGGGGCGGGAGGGGGGGGGGGGGGGGGGAGGCCGGAATTGAAGGGACTTAGATCTCGGGTGGGAAAAATGGGAACAGGAAAGCTGCTGGTCAATCTGATTGGCTGACAACTGTCCAACGTGGGAATGCCGCCCAAGTGAGGGGAGGAAGTCCCACCTACTGCGTAAGTCAGGTAAAATTTCTCTTATACATAAGACACTAAACTGATGAAAGGCATTGCCAATGAAAGTCACTGAAACAAAGTATAAGTCTGTTCAGGAGGGAACACTGTGCATTCCTGGTGAAGGAAGAGTGTAAAAATTAAGATGGCAAAGTGGGAAGGTGGCATCACTTTTCAGAAGAAGAAGAGATGGATTTGATGGCTGCATAATCTTTAGTTGTCCCGAAAAAGCCTTTGCTCTAAATCAGGGTGACCAAATGTACATATTCCCCGGCTGCATCGATTAAAGCTCCAACACTTTTTGTAAAGCTTTTACACCTTAAGTAATTTCTTACTCCTTGTCACACAGTAAAGGAAAATATTTCTTCTGTGAACATGCCCATTATAAAGTTTACCACCAGGTCTTATAATTGGTCATTACTGCAGACGGCAAGGGAGTTTAAAAAAATTATTTACAGGATGTGGGCGTCACTGGTTTGGCCAGAATTATTGCCCGTCCCAATTGCCCTTCAGAATGTGGTGGTGAGCTTCCTTCCTGAACCCCTGCAGTCCCCGTGGCATAGATACACCCATGGTGCTGTTAGGGTGGGAGTTCTGGGGTTTCCAGGGACAGTGAGAGAACAGTGATATATTTCCAAATCGGGATCATTAGTGGCTTGGAGGGGAAACTCCAGGTAGTGGTGTACCCATGTATTTGCTGGCGATGAGTCGATTTAACATTCAATTCTTTTTAAAGTTTCCTGTATTATGTTGTGGCTGAACAAAAATTACAGTAATCGACTGTAAATTATTTCCTATACAAAATCATCGGCATTGGCTGGAGGCAGATACAAATTGAGCCTTTTTAGTTTTAAAGCATGACAGAAAGCAGACTTATAAAATCAGAAAGGCAATGCTAAGAATCACATCATCAATCATCATTTGTACAAAGCACCAATACTGGCATAGATATGGACTCAAGCTTGAATAAATGGAAACAAAATCATTAAGGGACTGGACCGGGGTGATGAGCTTATGCCCATATAGCACATTGTGAAAGTGAATTTAATAAGTCTAATGGTTTTTAGACCATCAGAAAACTAAGCAGGAAAGTTTTGAATGATTGTAAAAACTCATCTAATTCACACTCTTCCCTGTATGTGATTCCAGCCCCACAACTCCCCTGCCACCCATCACCACATGGTTGACTCTGTGATATGGCCCTGCAAGTTACAGTCACTACAAAGTTCTTACTGGCAGGATAGACAGACCCGCATGAACCAGGGCAAAGTGAGAGAGAATGAAATAATCTTGACAAGATGTAACACGTGCCCTTTTAACTCCTCCCTTCTCACTTTCCCAGCCCTCAGTCCTTTTAATTCAAATAACGATGCGATTTTCCGGCTTTCTCATGTCAGCATCGTGTGCAAGATCCAAACCGCGTTGTCTTGCGAGATCTGATTAGATGTCGCGAAGCGCAACAACTTTCAGAAATTCAGGAGAGGTACCGGCTGCGTCCCTTCCTGATTCCGGTGGGATACGGCTGGTACATCGCACCCACAGTGTGTTTGAATAATGATGTGGATCTCATGCAGCGAGAAACACACCGCTAACTCGCCCAGAATGACAAGAAATATTTTGGTTGAATTGCACCCAATGTTTTACTTATATTTCTTTTAGTTTAGGATATTGTTTTTTAAAATATTTTGTTAAGACATTTATATTATAAACTTTAACAAAGTAAGCAACCACACACCAAACAAACAACAAAACCCATCCAACATGCCTTACATAAACAACTCCCCAACCCCAATTCCCCACCAACCTTCCCCACCTTACCCAATCCCCCCATGCCTCCCCTTCTTAAACCTCCCCCCCCTCCCCCCCCCCAATGCCTCCCCTTTTTAAACCTCCTTCCCCCCCCCCCCCCCCCCCCCCCCAACACACACTGCCGACAGCTAACTTTTTCCCAAAGATGTCGGTAAATGGCTGCCACCTCTGGGCAAACCCTAACATTGATCCCTTCAGGGCGAACTTGATCTTCTCAAGCCGGAGAAACCCGGCCATGTCACTAACCCACACCCCTGACTCCGGGGATTCCGATTCCCTCCATGTTAACAAGATCCGTATCCGGGCTGCCAGTCATATGTGCCCTGTGGACCACCTTAAATTGTATAAGGCTCAGCCTGGCACACAACGAGGATGCATTGATTTGCCTCATAACCCGGCCTCCAAGGCCCACCCAGCTCTTCCTCCCACTTCACCTCCCCTATCAGGACTCCTTCCCAATCCATAAACTCTTGATAGATTTCCGATACCTTCCCCTCCTCCAGTCCCGCTTTCAACACTACCTTATCCTATAGCCCCTGGGGTGGTAGGTGTGGGAAAATCGATACCTGTCTCCGCACAAAGTCCCTCATCTGTATGTAATGGAACCCATTCCCACCGGGCAGCCCAAACTCCTCTAAGTCTTCCAAACACTGAAAGTCCCCATCTATAAACAAATCCCCAAACTGCTCGATCACCTCTCACTGACACGCCAGAAAACCCCAACCAGCCCCCTGAACAAACCAGTGGTTGCCTTATATCGGTGCCCGCACTGACCCCCCCTCCAGCTCCATGTACTGCTGCCACTGTCCCCACACCCTCAGAGCCTCCACCACTACCGTGCTTGTGGAGTACCTGGTCAGCGAGAATGGCAAAGGCGCCATTAACAGTGCCCCTAAACTCGTATCCTTCAATGAGGCTGCTTCCATCCGCTCCCACACAACACCTCCCCCACTACCCATTTCCTGACCATCGCTATATTCGCCACCCAGTAGTAATTTATAAAGTATGGGAGAGCCAGCCCCCCCCCCTCCCATCCCACCCGCATCTCCCCCCCACACCCGCATCGCCCCCCCCACCCGTATCTCCCCCCCCACCCCACCCGCATCCTCCCCACCCGCATCTCCCCCCCCACATCTCCCCCCTCCCCACATCTCCCCCCCCTTTGCTCCACACACCCCAGTACTATCCCCTGCCAGCCGCTCTGCGCTCTCAACGCCATCGCCAACAGATCTACAGCCAAGGCAAACAAGAGTGGGGAGAGTGGACATCCCTGCCTCATCCCCGGTGCAGCCTAAAATAATCCAAACTCCCTCAGTACGTCCGCACACTCGCCACTGGTGCTTGGTACAGCAGCCAGACCCAATCCACAAAACCCGGCCCAAAACACCCCAGGACTTCCCGCAAATAGTCCCATTTCACCCGATCGAAGGCCTTCTCCGCATCCATGACGACCATCACCTCCCTTCCGGGGTGGGGGGCAACATTATCATGTTTAACAACCTCCTGATATTAGCTGCCAGATGCTTCCCCTTCACAAACCCTGTCTGATCCTCCCCTACCACCCCTGACACACACTCCTTAATTCTCAAGGCCATGCACTTGGCTGATAACTTGGCATCTGCATTTAAGTGTGAGATCGCCCTATAAGATCCCCGTTCCCTTGCCTTGTTAAACACCCTCACCAACAAGGGCCCCAGAACACCCGAGAACTTTTTGGAAAGCTCAACTTGATGTCCATCCGGGCCCAGAGCCTTGCCCGACTGCATCACCTCCAGCCCCTCCACCACTTCTACCAGCCCAATGGGGGGGGGGGGGGGGTACCCAATCCCTCCACCAGTTCCTCTTCCACTCAACCCCTCTAAAAACCACCTCATCCCCTCCACCCCGGCTGGGTGTTCCGACTCATACAGCCCACTGGAGAAATCCCTAAACACCCCATTCACCTCCACGATCTCCCTTGCTGCCTCCTGTTTCCTGAACTGGTGCGCCAGTATCCTGCTCGCCTTCTCACCACATTCATACACAGCCCCTCTCACCCTCCTCAGCTGCCCAACCGCCTTCCCTGTGGATAACAACCCGAACGCCATCCGGGGCTTCCGAGTACCTCCTGTCCACCTGCAGAATCTCCTCAACTAGCCTTTCCATCTCCACCCGCTCTGCCTTCTCCCTGTGTGCCCATATCGAAATAAACTCCCCTCTCACCACTGCTTTCAATGCTTCCCACAACGTGGTTGCTGAAACCTCCCCTGTGTCATTTATCTCCACATACCCCCGAATGGCCTCACTCACCCGCTCACGAACCTCCTCATCTGGCAAAAGCTGTGTCCTATCAACAGTGTCCTATCTAAGACAAAAAAGTCAATTCAGGAGTACACCCCGGGCACATGCAAGAAAAATGAAAATCCCTTCCCAAACCTCCATGGGTCTACCCCCTCCCCCCCTCGTGTGCACCATAAAACCCCTCAGCTCCGTCACTACCGCTGACACCCTCTCCGACCTCAAACTCGACTGCTCCAACCTTGGTCTAAAACTGTATGCAAACCCCCCCCCCCCCCATGAAAATCCCCCCCATTATCAACCGATGCGAATCCAGTTCCGGGATCATCCCCAACGCCCACCTCATAAACCCCATATCAGTGAACTAGCCCATCCAGCTAGCCTGGTAGCCCTCTCCCATGACGCCTAGCATCCTACCCCCCTACTGATTCCCCTCCCCCCCTCCGTTCTGACATTCTCCTGGTGCAAACTTAACAACACCCACCAAACACAATGAAAAGAACAACCCACCATCCCACACCAAGAAAAAACACAGAGCAATGGCCTCAAAACAATACAAAAATAACCCAAACAAACCCTAAAGGAACAGAGAGGGAACCTCTCCTCCAACGTTCAGTGTCCTCCTTCTCCTGCCAGCCCATGGTCCCTGACAAAACCCATCGCCTCCTCAGGCGTCCCGAAGGAGAGCTCTCGACCCTTATAGGTCACCTACAGGTGCACCGGGTACAACATTCCAAACTTCACCCCCTCCTTAAAGAGGGCCGCCTTCACTTTGTTGAAGCCCGCTCTCCTCTGAGCCAACTCCGCACCCAGGTCTGGTATTCATGCAGCTTGCTGCCCTCCCAGCTACAGCACCTCGTCTACCTGGTCCACCTCAGGATTCGTTCCTTGTCCAAGAACCGGTGCAGGCACACTACCATCGCCCTCGGCGTCTCGTTCCCCTGTGGCTTCCTCATCAGCGCCCTGTGCACCCGGTCCACTTCCAAGGGCCAAACAAATGCCCCCTCTCACAGCAGCATTCGAGCAACATACATGCCGGCATCCACTCCCTCGTTGCCCTCCCGCAGTCCCACGATCCTCAGATTGTGCCTGCGAGACCGATTCTCCAGGTCCTCCACTTCCTCCTGCACCCGCCTCTGTTGACCTCTCATCATCGCCACTGCCATCGAGGCAAGCTGCTCCTCGTGCTACCCCACCGCCTCCTCCACCTTCTGGGTCGCCTGGCCCTGGGCCTCCAGCCTCATCTCCATGTGGTCGATCCCCACCTTGATCGGGTCCACCACTCTTTCCAGGTTCTCCAAATTCTCCTTCCTCTGCTTCCCCTTCCTCTGTCGAGTCAACTTCTCATTAAGGAAGCCCACCAGCTGCTTGTCGACCACTGAGAGGGAGGGCCAATCCCTGACCCTCCGCCATCTTCTCCTGTGTCGTAGGCACCATTCCAGCTATCACCAACTGTTCCCTTCTTTTTTGGCCCCTTCTGGTCCACGAATCCATCCACCGGTGGGACACTCTCTCCCACCACCCCTCCTTCATCTTTTTAAAGCACAAAATCCACCTGTTAGGGGAGAAAGTCCGCAAATTCCACCACGAGCGGCAGCCACCAAACGTGCGACCACTCACACCATGGCCTCACCGGAAGTCCTAGTTTAGTATACGTACTGTATTTGCTGATCACAGTGTAATCTCCTCTACACTGGAAGGATCCAACTCCAACTGGGTAACCACTTTGCAGAACACCTTCATTCAGTTCCTTAGCAGGACTCTGAGCTGTTGTGAAGAAAATTCATATTGACTCGAAACACTGGCCAGAATTCTCCAGCCACTGGGAGTCTCTTTTCCCATCGAGAGAGCATCCCGGCACATGGATTTCCCAGCGGATTGGGGTAGTTCCAATATGAAATCTCATCGACAGGCAGTGGGAAGAGAGAATCCTGCCACTAACGAACAGTGTTCCACCAGGAAACATGAGGCTGGAGGATCAAAGAATCCCATCCATTAATTCTGTTTCTTTCTCCATCGATGCCACCAGATCTGCTGAGGTTTCCCAGAATTTGATTTTCAGTGTTCCAGTATCGTCAGGGTGAGATCTTCCGACAGTTCAGGCTGGTGGGATTTTCCAGACCCACTAATGATGCACCCCGGCCATGGGTTTCCTGGCAGTGTGGGTGGATTCAACGGGAAATCCCATTGACAGCAGCAGAACCAGAAGATCCCACCACCGGCCAATGGCAACCACCACCCACCACTGAGAAAGATGTTGCAGGGGGGCCAGAGAATGTCACCCTCAGTATTCTGCTTTTATTATTATCCCGGAGCTTCATGTCACTTGTTATTTCAATTCTTCACCTTGCTCCCACTCTAACCTTTCTGTCCTTGACCTGCCACAATGTTCCAATGAAGCCCAACACAATTTTGAGGTACAACACCCCGGGTGGGATTCTCCGTTGGCTGACACCAGAATTGAGAAACTTGATTGGGCGGAGAATTGCTTCCGACGGCAAAATTGTGGCGGGCACCTATTTCATGCAGAATCACAATTCTCTGTCACCTCGACAGCAGCGTCAATGCGTTCCAGAATGCAGTTAGAGTAAATACTATTGGCATATCATTAGCGGGCCCAACCCAGTATGCCCTGGGGTCTCCGCGATTCTCCTCCTCCAGTGGGGCATATTCCCGACGGCAAGGTTCAATTGTGCTTTGAAAAATCGTGAAACAGGTGCCTTGGCTGCCGAGGGAGAGAGGGGGGGTACGGAAAGTGTCCAACATCGCCATAGTTTGCTGACAGTGGTGCTGCTGGCCAGGGGGCTTCTGCCAGGGTTGGGAAGCATAGCGGGGGGTGGCCAGGAGGTGGGCTGTGGGGTCAGGGTGGACGGGCACAGAACACCATTGCTGTGGCCTTCAAGGCAGCCATGCAGCTGTGCCCACCTCTGACTGCCCACTGTGAACTTAGGGTCACAGATCATGTGGATATCCCCCCCCCGGAGCACGCCCCGGCTGCCCTCTGGCCCCAGCCCGCTCATCAGCAGAATGGGTGTGCACCAGCACCATCTTGTTGGCTGGAATGAGTGTGTGTGGGGATTGTAATGTGTATATGCGGCTGTAGCTTGTCAGCTTCCCAAGTGTCAATCACGGACCCGGAGAATCCGGCACAGTTTCTCATTGGAATCAATTATGTTCAACATGGCGCCGGTGCTAACCCTCAACGGTAGCTGAATTGGTCCAGGTGCGGTGACAGTTTTGCTGTCATGAAAGTCCAAGAATCCTGCCCTGGCGTCTACACTTTTCTCAGGAGCGGAGAATCCAGCCGCCCATCTTATGACTCAGAACTCTGTAGCCTTCGAGATTCAACACTGAATTCAATATTTTACACCATAACCTCGGCCTCTATGTTGTTTCATGTTTTTTTACTGGTTGTGTTTTTCTCATTTCTTTCTTTATTCCTGCACTGTGCATTTGGATGGCTGCTATCCAGTCATTCACACCTCATCTGAAAATATCTTTTGTTTCTTTTCTTTACCCATCACCACCCTCTAGCTTTTGTAAAATGTGAACGTGGGCCTCTTGGAGAATAAGACTGCTGAAGTAATAATGGGGAACTAGGCAATGACAGCGGAGTGAAATCAATACTTTGCGTCGATCTTCATGGGCGAAGACATTAATAACATTCCAAAAATATTACTTCTCATGGCCTTATATACCATGTAAACTTTCAACAAAAATCTCTCCTGTCCTTCACCCTATCACAGACCTTCCCTTTTGTGCTTTCTTCCTCCCTCCTTTCACTTTCTGAAAACCTATTACATTTCTATCTTTCCTCCGTTTTTGATGAAGGGTCATTGACCTGAAGCTTTGGGTGGTAACTGGTTGTGGCATTGGGGATCTTGCCTGCCACTGGAGGAGTGGCGGACTGCCTGTTTTCGGGAAGGCTTGCTGAAACACAAGCCAATTGTGTATTGGTGGAGCCAGCAGGCCAGCCTCCCCTGAGAGTCAAGCCCCTGAGGGGCAACGGTCTCACGTACTGAGAGCTACCGGCCAATCGGAGCTCTTGTGCTCAGCAGCGCCACTGGAAGGCCATGGTTGCTGCTGGACGGATACTAGAGTCATGGAGTGATCCTGCTACAAGAAAATAACATAGGGGGAAAGGGTCATGCCGAGAGGGGTGCTGGGTGGTGATCAGCAAGGGCAATGAGGTAACTCTCAGCATCCCCCCCTTCCCAATATCCAGTCCCTTGATCTCTTGATGGGCACTGAGTGGCTTTGATTGAGGGATGCCCCCACCCCCTTCAAATCTTCTCTGGAGGTGACAAGCTGGCCGCACAGTTTTATCCATTGTGCACACTACATGGTGACAGGCCCGCCTGCAACTGGATTAATACTGCTCGTGGGGGGGCCCTTACATTGTCACTAATTGGTCATTAGGGCCTCCGTTGGCAGATGGGCAGAAGGTCAACCATAGGCCTTCTCGCCCAGAACCTAATGCTGGCAGATGTGGTAAAGTGACCAGGTTCCAGTAATATATGCCCTTCCCACCTCGAAGCTCACCACCAGTGAGAACACAGGATTCTGCCCATTAATCCTGTTTCTTTCCACAGATGCTGCCTGACAAGCTGAGTAGTTCCAGCATTTCCTTTTTTCAATAAAAATGACTCTCTTAAAGTACATTAAAAAAGGACCTAAAAACATGCATCGCCTATTAACCTTGGATTACCAGAGTTTAAGCATTTTTTTTTGGGAACCCCAGAAGGGATTACAGAGGGCAATTCGCTTCAGGGAAAGTAACACTTGTTGAAGGGGAAATTTTCAGTGATGTTGCTGAGCAGGCTGATAGTTCATGAGGGGAAGAGTCACTAACTGGAAGCACAGTCCACTACTTTGGACACAGCTTCCCATTTTTAAAAAAATGTGTTTTATTTAAAATAAATACGTTTATTATAGGGTCACTGATTTTCCACAGCTTTGCTTTCACCTTTACTGCGCTTTGCCTCGCACAAGCTCTCTTAAAATCTCTTCCTCACCTGTCAGTGGCTACACCTAGCTGACCCCATGTGTGAGTGTTGCAGTGTTTCTTAAAATGGCTCAACCAGCATAACATCCCGGTCAAATGTGAAGAAACGTTATGAACCCATTCCATCAGCATTTTTAAGATCGGGTTACCCACGTATGTTGTTGCTTCTGTTCCAACAGGAGAGACATAGGAATACTGTATCTAATTCCTCTCATCGCCTGCCCTTAAGCAGAAAGTTTTTGAAATATTTTAAAAGTATATAGTGGTGTGTTTTCCGAAACCCTCAGTTTGTGTGATCCAATTTACGAATAATCTGCAGAAAACTTGCAGTATGATTAACTTAGAAGGTTAGTTTACTTCACATTCAAAACTTGGGGAAGGAGTGTCTGCAACTTTCCACTCCACTCCATGCACACAATACAACAGGCAATAGAAACAGGAGTTTTAGCAACAATGGATAGTAACAGTACAAGAACCATAAAAATGCATATCAATTCATGTGAATTCTAGAGTCTAAAGTTAGAGTTCAGTGAAGAATTCTTTTGCATAGGAGTCCGAGTTCAACTGGCTTAAGATCAGAGTTGTAGAACTCACTTACAGTTGATGCTGAAACTGCAAAATGAAGTAGGTACACAAGGTGGTGGCAGGAATTCTTCCAACAGAGATAGGCTTGAGGAGCAGGCTGTTGTTCTGTCTGGAGGTCTACTTCTTGGTGGTTCACCAGTTATATGTTGAACAGCAAACTGCTTGTGATGCTAAAGATGTACTGTTAAAAATGTCCAAAAAGGCCAGAGGATTTGGCCATGTGACATGGCCCATTAATTATTAATTGCAGCTTAACAATGAGTTTCTGTGCTTCTGGCCAGAATTCCATTGGTCATCCTTAGGAGAGACAAAGTGGTTGTTAGCATTTCTTCCAGTATAATGAGTTTCAATCTCTCTTGTGATAGTTCAAGTTGAGGGAGCCAGTTCGTCTGCACTTACCCTGCTTATTACCTGATTACAATGGGGTTTGAGATTCAAATGGCTGACTGAGGAATTATTTTGTTTTGGTAACTTCCAGAACAAAGAGCTAACTCTGTGGGCAAGTGACTTGTAGTAGCAATCCATTATGGTTCAATAGAAAATCCATTTTAAAAAATAGCAATACGAATAATGTTTTGAATGTACAGCTTTGTATTTCTTTTCATCTCATTGGAACCCAATACATTTAATGCCTTGCAAATCTAAATGCACAAATGTCTCTGCCCCATCACTGTGTTTTCCTCCATTTAGGGTATAATTATTACCCTTTTGCAAACCCATGTGTATTCCTTCACACTTACTGACATTGAATTTCAGGTGGCACCTTTTTACTAATTCCTGGCATTACCTCGTTTCACCTTCCTGTGGGCTCGGGAGCTAATTGTTATGGGGGTGAATTTACTTTGAGCATCTGCTGCAGAAACCCAGGGCTGAATTTTACAGGGAGGTGTATTACTTTCCTCCCAGGGAAGAAATGTGAGATGCCAACCGACCCACATGAAACAAGGCCACCCTGCGGCAATAACACACTCGAGGTGGTATGAACAAGGTGAAATGATCATCGCAAAAGGCTCCTCTCTCCTCATCATCCAAGGCCCCAAATACTCCTTCCAGAGGAAGCAGTGATTTTAGTTTATTCCTTTCAATTTGGCCTCCTCTATTCGCTGCTCACAATGCAACCTCCTCTACATTGGGGAGACCAAACAAAGACCGAGTGACCACTTTGCGGGACACCTTTGAGCAGTCTACAAGCATGACCCTGAGCTTCCTGTTGTTTGTCACTTTAATTCATCACCTTGTCACCACACTCACATCTCTGTCTTTGGCTTGTGGCGGTTCTCCAGTGAAGCTCAGTGCAAGCTGGAGGAATAGCACCCAGTCATAATTGTCTCAAAACTGTCATAACCTGATGTTCAGAATGCTTTAGGATACTAATGAAACCTTAAGCAGGTCATGGGACACTTATGAGACTGGGGATTGATATTTCTAAAAGAACTATGGGGAATACAAATTCTCTCCAGTGAGAGACGGGGAGCCCCCTTCTACCTCCTGTATAAAACTGGAGAGCCATGAACTGTGAGTGGGCTCCTGTAGTGCAGTTACTGCTCTGTACTCTGCTCGGTGTGGACTCTTTTCCAGACTTTATAATAGAAATGCTGGGTGCAATTTAACAGGAGTGAAACAGAGTTCCGTGTTGAGTGCATTTAGCTGGGTGTTTTCCAGTGCTGGCAGTGCCGATAACAACCCCATTATCGAATGGGACGATGCTTCACTTTGGGGCCTCGGTGAGGAATGCCCCACCTAGGCCGCATTCAGTCCCATTTCCTGCACTAGCGAACTCCAGTGCAGGAGGAGATCAGCGTGCTATTTTTAAATGGCAACCTGATCTCAAACACCCCCACCATGGCCTCCGAGCCCCCCAAAGCCCAACTCACCTTTAATGGGGTCATTGTGCCACCTGCACCCCATCTTATAAAGTCATGGTACCCCTGGACCCAATCCCCAACACTGGCAAAAAGTCACCCGGGCACCTAGACACTGCTAGCCTGGCATCCTGGCAATACACCTGCCAAGCTAGCAGTGTCAAGGTAGCACCCAGATGGCACTGCCAGAGTGCTCAGGTGGCATCATGGGCACCAGGGTACCACCCTGTCCAAAGCCAAATCACCCAGGAGCCCCCGATCGGCTAGGAGACCCCCCAAGTGCGGTACACCTGGCCCACATTGGTGGACACCAGTGCTAACAGGCACTCACTCGGGGTATCCAAGACACGGGGGTTAGTTCCGCACCTTGGGTAACTCCGGTGAGTGCATATGCAAGTGTGCCTTACTGCACACTTGACTGGAACCCAGATCGTGACGTTGTGCAAGATCCTGTTAGATGTCGCAAAGCTTAGTGAGCCAGGTAAATCTCGCAAGGGGCCTCTTGTGAGATTTCCGGTTACGTTGCGTCCGGCTTTGGGCTCAGCTTGGCCGTTAAATTTTTCCCCCTGACTCTGTTCCCGTCACACAGATGCTGCCAGACAAAATGAGTTTGCAGGACGATAAAAGGTCAATTGTGCACATGATATGTAACAGAGTGAGAAGACTGCATATTCAGTATATTTTTCTGTAAATTTCAACAGAGAGCCACTTTATATAGTTCCCTTTCTTTCGGTGGTTTAGATGGAAAAGTCTATCTGGAAATTGCAAAATGCATAAAGAAATTATATTGCACTGGTAGTGTCTGGGGTTTGCTGTTGTCTCACTTCCATGTACTATAGACTTGCAATGACCAGAAGTTGTCAAATGCTTTACATATTGTGGTATCATTACGGTAACTTATGGTTTCTTTGGGCTTGTTGTAGCTGCACATACTAATACTTCCCTGCTTTGTTGGACAATGAGACCAGAACATTTAATTTTCCCATATGTTTGATACATTAACATATGAGAATGAGTTCTTAAAAGAAGTGATATTATTGTGTCGAAATACCATTCAAAGGATTATAGATTGTAACAGAGACTGAGAACTTTTGGAAATGAAGACAGAAAGACAAAATGTAACAATAGTTTCACAAACACTAAATAAGACCGAGGCAATGGCGTAACGATATTGTCGCTGGACAATGTAGCTGAGCAAGCCGCTCAGTTCAAGAGAAATTAGGGATGGGTAATAAATGGTGCCTACATCCCATGAATGGATTTTTAAAAAACTCTTGTTACTGCATGCCAGTAATTACAATATCACAAGAATCCCTGAGAGCATAACGAACATGCTGCACAGTAGCACGTGGTTGCTTCACAGTGCCAGAGACCCGGGTTCGATTCCCGACTTGTCTGTGCGGAGTCCGCATATTCTCCCCATGTCTGGGTGCACTTCCTCCGAGTGCTTCGGTTTCCTCCCACAAGTCCCGAAAGCCATGCTTGTTTGGATTGAACATTTTGAATTCTCCCTCTGTGTACCTGAACAGGCGCCGGAGCGTGGCAACGAGGGGATTTTCACAGTTACTTAATTGTACTGTTAATGTAAGCCCACTTGTGACACTAATAAAGATTAGTATTATTGTATCCCCCAAACTCACTGTTCTTTTATCTGCAGAAACAGATAACAATATACATTATTTCTCAAGTTATTACAGCATCCGCATCTCTATGGAAATTGGCTTGTGTTCACCTAGGCCAACAGTTCATGTCCATCCCGAAGGTAATGGTCTTGTTGAACCGCTACAGTCCATCCGATCCAGGTACAGCCTCAGTGCTGTTCGGAAGGGAGCTGCAGGATTATGACCCGGTGACACTGAAGGAACAGTGATATTGTTCCAAGTTAGAATGATGTGTGATTTGGAGGGGAACTCGCAGGTGTTGATGTTCCCACACATCTGATCCCCTTGTCCTTCTAAGTGGCAGTGGTCATAAGTTTGGAAGGTGCTGTCGAAGGAATCTTGGTGAGTTGCTATAGTCATCTTGTAGATGCTACACACTGCTGCAAATTGTGCACCAGGTGGTGGAGCGGGTGAACGTTTAAGTTGGTGGATGGGGTGCCAATCTAGCGGGCCTTGATGGTGTTGAGATTCTTGTTTTTGAAATTTAGAGTACCCAATTCATTTTTTCCAATTAAGGGGCAATTTAGCGTGTTCAATTCACCTACCCTGCACATCTTTGTGTTGTGGGGGCGAAACCCACGCAAACACGGGAAGAATGTGCAAACTCCACACGGACAGTGACCCAGAGCCGGGATCGAACCTGGGATCTTGGCGCCGTGAGGCTGCAGTGCTAACCACTGAGCCACCGTGCTGCCCTGGTGTTGAGATTCTTGAGTATTATTGGAGATGTACAGGGCAGCATGGTGGCACAGTGGTTAGCATTGCTGCCTACGACGCTGAGGACCCGGGTTTGAATCCTGGCTCTGGGTCACTGCCTGTGTAGAGTTTGCACATTCTCCCCGTGTCTGCATAGGTTTTACCCCCACAACCCAATGATGTGCAGGGTAGGTGGATTGGTCACGTTAAATTGCCCCTTAATTGGAAAAAGAAAATTGGGTACTCAGCCAGGCAAGTGGAGAATATTCCAACACCCTCCTTGCTTGTGCCTTGTAGATGGTGGACAGACTTTGGCGAGACAGGGGATAGGTTACTCACCACAGAATTACCAGCCTCTGCCCTGCTTTTGAAGCAACAATATTTGTATGGCTGGTCCAGTTAAGTTTCTGATCAATGGTAACGTCAGGGATGTTGATGTGTAGCCATCTACGATGACCACCTGCAAAGGACCATGGGAATTATGGCCAACCCAGGACTCAGACAGATACACAGCCTATGTGTATCTAAAACACAGGTAACCAGACCGGATCGAAACCCCCGCTCATTTGCATTTTAATGGCTCATTTTCCCAGGACAATAGAATTCCAATCAAGCAACCGGTACAGCCACAGACTGATCGGCGCCACTCCCCTTACTCAGAAAGCACAACTGCCAAGGTCAATGACTGCTAAGGACCTGCCCAGCTACCAAGGCACCCGCCCCTTTATTGGCCGAAATCGAAGAGAGTGATCAGAACCGTGTCGAACTATTGGGTCCAAGGTTAAGGACCGTCCCAAAGAGCACAAAATCCTAGAGAGATAAAAGAGAGCACAGCCTTGTGTTCTGTCTCTTTTGGATCCGGCCTGTGCCAGCCCAATTGCAGCAGGAGCAGCCAGCTAAGTTCAAGACCAACAATCACTACCTGACGGACAAGCCCAGCAGAGACAGAGCCACTTTCTTCGAATCAGCCAAGTGAAATCCAGAGAAAGGCCTTATCCATTTGCACAGTGCCAGTCGCCCTGAAGTTAAGTATAGGTTATTGTAGCTGATAGGTGTTGTTTAACTCATGGTAGATATTGTGTTTGCATGTTGAGATAGCTCTTGTGTATGTAAATAAACCATCTTTTGAACTAACTAACTGGTTGTGTGGTCATTTCATCGATATAAGGGAAGACTTGTGGTTCGCTAAGATAAATAGAAATACCCACAATATTGGCGATGCAGTTAGGACCGAAACAGAGCAACAGATGGTCGGGCAATCAGTAATAGCCAAAGAACGTCAAGGGGAAATGGGTAGATTGTCTCTTGTTTGATATAGTCACTGTGTGGCACAAATGTTACTTGTCACTTGTCAGCCCAATTCTGGATCCTGTTCAGGCCTTACTGCTTCAGTATCTGAGGAGTTGTGAATGTTCCTGAACATGATGCAATCATTGCTATAAAGGGCAATCAATGTACATCTAATTCTACTACACTGACACCAGTGCTCTCTAATTTCAATTATCCATTATCACAACTTTTTTCCCAAACCATGATTCCAATATAGTTTTATCACCGAAGATATATCCCAGATTTATCCCGGTTGCTTTTTGCCAAATTTTCTCCCATATATCCATGCTCCTTTGAAGACAAACTCAAAACTACTGTATACATGCATGCTGGAACAGAATTAACACTTAATAGGCTATCACTTGATTGCTTAATGGCCCTTAATCATCTCAATATCTGGATTTGTCTTTCCACAAAGCACAGCAAAAGACGTCACTTCATCTATTATTTTGAAATGGGATCACTTCACCCCCATAAGTATTTCATGTTTCTGTTCCAGTCAGCTTTACGTCACATGCATACGTGATCTTATCTAAGTTACGTCACCTGGTGTGCTTTTATTTCTATTTTAGTAGTAGGGGAATGAAAAAGATCATTCACCAGAAAGCAAGATTTAACACACTACTTAATACCAAGAGAAACATTTCAAATTTTATGTTCTGTTTTAACCTCCAGTTTCATGATAACAATCTCGGTGCAAGAGGATGTTTCAGTCAGGCAAATTTTGCCACTTAGCCACATCTAACAGTAGCACGCGAACAGGTAATGTTTAAATCAGCAAAACTTGTTTCCTGAATGATGGGAAATCACATTGTTTTGCCGAACTGTGTTGGAACAGATTTTGTCTTGTAACCTTGTTTTTTGAACGACATGTAGTTTCACTTTAACATGACTCACGCCGGGCACTGTATGACTTTATTGCATGGAACGTAGTCAACTGTAAACATATACACAAATACATACATTTATAGTTTTCAAAAAATGTTTTGTTTTGCTTGGAATAAAATTGTGTTTTTAGTGATATTGGGTGAAATTCTCGTTTGTGAGACTAAGGGCACAATTTAACGAGGAAAAAATGAGTCTCCCGTGTCTGCGTGGGTTTCACCCCCACAACCCAAAGATGTATTGGTTAGGTGGATTGGCCATGCTAAATTTCCCCTTAATTGGAAAAAATAATTGGGTACTCTAAATTTTTAATTTTTTTAAAAATGAGTCTCATTTTGGCCGCAAATGGATTAGTGTTTCTCGGCGTCTGTCAAATGGGACGATGTTTTATTTTGGCCTCAGCGAGAAAAGCTCCGCCAAGGCCGCACTTACTGTCATTTCCTGCGCTGCCGAGCTCAGTTCATCAGTGTAGGAAGAGATTGGGTCGCAATTTGTAAATGCTGCACCAATCTCTTGCCCCCCCACCACGGTCTCTGGACCCTCCCCCCCCAGTGCCATACCTTACCAATCAGGGGATCCTTGCCCACCTAATAAGGTCAGGAATCCCCGGCCCTATCCCCAGCACGGGCAACCTGGCCTCCAGCCACCTTGGCACTTCCAGCCTGACACCATGGCAGTACTCCTGCCAGCTTGGCAGTTCTACCCGGGCACCCTGATGCCAGGGTTCCCAGGTGGCACTGCCAGGGTTTCCAGGTGGCACTGCCAGGATTCCCAGGTGGCAATGCCAGGGTTCCCAGGTGGCACTGCCAGAGTGCCCAGGTGACACTGCCAGGTTACCCAGGTGGCAGTGCCAGTGTGCACAGGTGGCAGCTGGAGTGACAAGATACCATTCTGTCCAGAGCCCAACCACCCACGGGCCTCCAGTGGCCTGGGAGACCACCCAGGTGCCATTACACCTGGCCCAGGTTTGTGTGGACCAGTACGTGGGCAATAGTTTCCAGGCCTAGAGAGAATTCAGCATCGACATATTTAAGTGAGGGCAATATCCAGATCGGGACATCTCACAAGATCTCTTGAGATCTCCCGAGGCATTCTAGATTCGCAATTCTCGTGAGTGATTTACCGGCCTCATCGTGTCACTGAGTCTTGCATGACGAGACCATTCATTTGCAATCTAAGTGTTGATGCTGGGATTGAATTGCATGTGGTTGATGTTCCTGTTGGGGGCGCTTTTCGGGACATGCTAATGGGCCAGTGCTCTGCTGACACAAATTCTGAGCTATTCCCAGCCCAGCGGGTGTTCTAACTGCTGGGGCCAGAGTTAGCACCGAGGAGTCCGACATCTGGAGCTGTTTTTAAGCGCTTCACTTACCACACAATCACTGCAGCCACCAAAATGGCTCAGAGAAGACCTGCACCCCTCCTGAGGTTGGGGATCCGAGCTGGACCCACAGCTTCATGCCAGTGAGGAGCGGAGGGACACCCTCACCCCCAGCGTGGGTCGCAGAATTAAACCTTCCCTCTTGAACAGTGCCTGCAATGTGGTGGCAGAGCCAGTTAGCACTGCCAGTCTCAATAGGAGGAGACAGCTGGTGATCTGGAGGGGTGGGGGTCACTAGTGAAGCCTCTGCCCTGAGGGGAACAGAGAACCAGGAAGGGTTCCAAAGACTGCGGTGCAGAATTCCTCTGGTTGGAGTGAGCCCTGCTGATACCTTGCTTCCTCTGCAATGGGGCAGCGCCTCTGAGGAGTGCCAGCACTTGATGGGCTCCTGATTGAGCTTGGACCTGACACAGCTGGGGTATGAGGGTGTCCAGAGGGTGGCCTGGATAGGATCCCAGATGACCAGAGCCCTTCTGAGCATTCAAAGGACAGAGGCAGCACTCAGCACTGTGAGCAGCCAGGAGCCTGTAGGTAGCACCAAAGGGATGTATTTAAAATACAGAATGCAGTAATGAGCTCTGAGCCAGGTCACCATGATCCCGAGGGGGACACCCAAAGTCCACTGACTTGACACCAAGTTGTTCCCGCTACTACCCCTGGCCTGGGCAGGCAAGGCAAGCACAACAGTTTTCAATAGTTTTTCAGTGTTTTATCAGTCTCCCACTCCCTACCTCTGCAGCCATGGTCCAGTCCATGTTTGTCAATACTTGTAGTAATTCACATCTGCAAGGCCTCTGCCTGAGAAGAACAGAGCATCGCAGAAGGGTGGAGCACACTGTGTCCAACCTGCTAATCACGTTTAAGTGCGTGCAAATGCCAGTTTGGCATGCTGCCGCCGGAGCGGGACGCAAACCTTGTTATCGCCACCAGTGAGGGACCGGAGTATGGCATCCAAATCGGCGCTGGGCGCGCACCGCAATTTTGGCTGGGTGCCTGATTCTCTGCCTGATTGTGGTGTGCGTTTGCCGTGGCGCCAGGCGGAGAATTTCACCCATTAATTTTTTGTGTGTACGGTTTCATGGAAGAATTGAAGTGTGATTTTTCTTTAACAAAATAATTGGCTATTAGATGTTGCAAATAATGAAAAGTATCAATTCTTGGAACCTTTTGTTGGTTCATAAGTAAACATAACGTCACATCACAGTCTGAACTCAAGAGGAAGAAACCATTTCCTCCTTTTTTGGCCACTAAGCACAAACGTCATGATGAGCAAGTGACAAGGAAATGTGTATAAATTCTCTGCATTTTCTCCATGCTGTCAGTTGAAATTTTATTTTACTGGGTCTAACCTTGATAGATCTTTGATGAAAAGGAAATCGCAGGTGAGAATTATTTTGCATGATTCAGGACAAACACCCGAATTTCAATGCTTATGGCTTCTAAACTTTTGAGTTCAATAACTTGCTTTTGGTCCATCAATTTAGGATGAAGTTTGTGATATTAGCTGTTACTGTGGCATTGGCGAGTGCTGCTAGCTTCTCTGCTGAAGATTTGGAATGGCTTGTCTGGAAGAAGAAGTTTGGTAAGTTATTTTGCGTACTTTGCTTAGCTGGTATAGTAACCGCTGTGGAAAATGTGTGAAGCCTGCTGCATTGCTACACAAGCGTAGCGGCAGGCGGGTGGGAGCGGACAATTCCGCCCAGGATATAAGTTGGGTTGCTTATTTGTGGTTCATGCAGGTTCTGGTTTAGCACAGTGGGCTAAACAGCTAGCTTGTAACGCAGAATCAGGCCAGTAGCGCGGGTTCAATTCCCGTACCTGCCTTCCCGAACAGGTGCCGGAATGTGGCGACTAGGGGCTTTTCACAGTAACTTCATTGAAGCCTACTTGTGGCAATAAGTAATCATTATTATAAAGTGTCTAGTGAGCGGGAGCGTCACTGCCGTCGGGAATACTGTGTCAGACAATCTATTTTTTTTTAAAGCCTAACAGTCTGTATGTATGTAATTGCAAAATAACTTAGAGGTTAAATTTAAGGGCAGATTGGTGACAGATGAAGTTTAATCAGCCTGTCACGGCATTTAAAAAGGCAGAATTGTGTTTGGAAAGCAGGCAGAGTCATCAGGAGGAAATTTGCATAAGTAACATTCATGTCAGGCAATAACTACTTTCAACAAGAGAGAGTCTAATCACCTATCCTTCATATTCAGTGACATTGCCATCATTGAATGCCCCATCGTCAACATTGTGAGAGTCACCATTGACCAGAAACTTAAATAAACTAACCACATAAATACTAAAGCTCCAACTGGAGCAGATTTCAACATCCAATCTGACCCAAAGCTTCCTATTTATTTAAGTTTAAATGTGGTTTAATGTGGTTTACAAATATCATGATTTTACTCTGATGCCAAATAGTTCTCAGTGAGCATTGATAGGCTATTTGCTGCATAATCCTGGAGTTAGGGCCCAGCCTAATGCTGGAATGTAGTAATATCAAGTACAGTGAAATTTCCCCAACATGCTGCATCACATAATTTGGGCTTGACGCTGTGAAGACCTCCAATGCATTGTGTATCAAAATTTGAAAGATCTGTTGGATCAAGGAGTGGAGTTTTGTACCAAACATCGACATCCCACCTGCCACGGGAATCACCGCGGACGGAACGGGCAATTTGATGGTCATTGAAAAGTCCGTTTACCTTGGGCGGGAATTTCCAGACTCGCGGCGGGGGGGTGGGAGCGGACAATCCCGCCTCGGATGTAAGTTGGGTTGCTGATTTGTGGTTAATAACGGTGGCCCAATTTATGCTGTTTATTTTCCTTATGAATTTCTCTTATGAATCAGCACACTGGAATAGATGTTGGTTGTAAAATGGATGCGAGTGAGTTGACAGCCTGAGTAGGTGAGGTGTAAAAGGGCTGCCATCTAGTGTACAAAGTTGAAACCTACTTCAGCAAAATTCAACTGGAGAAAAAGTCCAAAGATGTGCAGGTTAGGCAGATTGGCCGTGCTAAATTGCCCCTCAGTGTTGAAAAGGTTAGGTGGGGGTGACATGGTTACAGGGATAGGGTGAGGGATTGGGCCTGGGTAGGGGTGTTCTTTCAGAGGGTTGGTGCAGACTTGATGGGGCGAATAGCCTCCTTCCGCACTGTGGTGATTCTATGGAAAATATGAAAACATCTTGATTATCAGGATCAAAAGAAAAAAGTTACATCTGTTGAAAAAGATTGTCGGCAGGATTGTCCGTTCCTGAGGCTAAGGGCGGGATTCTCCAGTCGCCGGTGCCGAAATCGCGTTCGGCGATCAGCCGGAGAATAAACGGTCGCGCCGGAATCGGGGGCAGCGCCAATTTCACGATGCTCTGCCCCCTCCAAAGCGGCGTGCTCTAGTAGTATGCCGCACGCCGTTTCGACGGTCTCAGGACGTTGCCTGAGGCCCTCCTCCCGATGCTCTGCCCCGACCAGTCGAGTTCCTGATGATGTGGGTCTCATGCTATTATTTGTCAGGAACTCAGCATGGCAGCTGCAGACTCAGTCCAGTGCCGCCACAGTCGGAGGAAGGGTGATTCACGGGCAGGGGGGACTTTGGCAGGGGCTGGGGGCACTGTTGGAGGGTGGTCCAGGGGTTGCGAGCCAGCCAAAGGGGGGACACTATTTGGCAGGACGGGTCCGCCTGCAGCCGGCGCCATGTTGCACGACGCGGTCGCTGCAGGCCGCCGCCGTGCGCATGCGCGGCCACGACCCGGCAATTCTCCGGGCCATATCGGCAACTCGAGCCGGGTGCTCTACGCTGCCTGCCTGCTAGCCCCCCACCAAACGGAGGATCGGTGACCGTTTACGCCAAATTTTCAGTCGTAAAACGCCACCGTTCCAACGCTGACGTCAGGACATAGCCTGAAAATCGGAGCATCCAGCCCCAAGTGTTGACGCTGGTGCAGGATTCATGGAGTTCCACGCCAAAAAAAGCTGACGCCGTATCTGGACCCATTCAGCTACTGTTAAGGGGCTAGCACTGGCGCCACGTGGAACACAATTGATTCCAGTGAGAAATGTTGCTGGATTCGCTAGTCTGAAATTGCAGCCGCATATACACACTGCACTCCCCACACACACCACCCAGCCAATAAGATGGCAGCGAGGAGAGTTGCATCCCGTTTATGGATGCCGAACTGGAGACCCTCCTGGACGTGGTGGAGGAGAGGCGTTTAATCCTGTACCCCAGCCATGGAAGGAGGCTGCCAGCCACCCCGTCCACTTTGCCTGGGTGTAAGTGGAAGATGCGGTCAGCGCCGTGAGCAACACAGACCGTACCGTCCTGCAGTGCTGAAAAAAACTGCACAGCCTCCTCAGAGTGGCCAGGAGTTTTGGCAACACTGTGCCCCTGGCAGTAGCTAGTTTCCCCTCCCCACCCACCATCTCCAGCTGAAGGCCACTCTTAACGGTTAAAGGATGGTCACGACTGGGAGTTAAATATCCGAGGGTATCAAACTATTCGGAAGGACAGAGTGGATGGTAAGGGAGGTGGTGTTGCTCTGTTATTTAAGGAACAGTGGAGGAACAGTGGAGAACCTTCCAAGCGATTTTTCACAGTGCTCAGCAAAGGTTTATACGAACAAAAAGGAAGGACGGAAGAAAGAGGGAAAATCGGCCGTGGATATCTAAGGAAATAAGGGAGAGTATCAAATTGAAGGAAAAAGCATATAAAGTGGCAAAGATTGCTGGGAGATTAGAGGACTGGGAAATCTTTAGGGGGCAACAGAAAGCTACTAAAAAAGCTATAAAGAAGAGTAAGATAGAGTATGAGAGTAAACTTGCTCAGAATATAAAAACAGACAGTAAAAGTTTTTACAAATATATAAGACAAAAAAGAGTGGCTAAGGTAAATATTGGTCCTTTAGAGGATGAGAAGGGAGTTTTAATAATGGGAAATGAGGAAATGGCTGAGGAACTGAACAGGTTTTTTGGGTCGGTCTTCACAGTGGAAGACACAAATAACATGCCAGCGACTGATAGAAATGAGGCTATGACAGGTGAGGACCTTGAGAGGATTGTTATCACTAAGGAGGGAGTGATGGGCAAGCTAATGGGGCTAAAGGTAGACAAGTCTCCTGGCCCTGATGGAATGCATCCCAGAGTGCTAAAAGAGATGGCTAGGGAAATTGCAGATGCACTAGTGATAATTTACCGAAATTCACTAGACTCTGGGGTGGTCCCGGTGGATTGGAAATTAGCAAACGTGACGCCACTGTTTAAAAAAGGAGGTAGGCAGAAAGCAGGAAATTATAGGCCAGTGAGTTTAACTTCGGTAATAGGGAAGATGCTGGAATCTATCATCAAGGAAGAAATTGCGAGGCATCTGGATAGAAATTGTCCCATTGGGCAGACGCAGCATGGGTTCGTAAAAGGCAGGTCGTGCCTAACTAATTTAGTGGAATTTTTTGAGGACATTACCAGTGCAGTAGATAACGGGGAGCCGATGGATGTGGTATATCTGGATTTCCAGAAAGCCTTTGACAAGGTGCCACACAAAAGGTTGCTGCATAAGATAAAGATGCATGGCATTAAGGGTAAAGTAGTAGCATGGATAGAGGATTGGTTAATTAATAGAAAGCAAAGAGTTGGGATAAATGGGTGTTTCTCTGGTTGGCAATCAGTAGCTAGTGGTGTCCCTCAGGGATCCGTGTTGGGCCCACAATTGTTCACAATTTACATTGATGATTTGGAGTTGGGGACCAAGGGCAATGTGTCCAAGTTTGCAGATGACACTAAGATGAGTGGTAAAGCGAAAAGTGCAGAGGATACTGGAAGTCTGCAGAGGGATTTGGATAGGTTAAGTGAATGGGCTAGGGTCTAGCAGATGGAATACAATGTTGACAAATGTGAGGTTATCCATTTTGGTCGGAATAACAGCAAACGGGATTATTATTTAAACGATAAAATATTAAAGCATGCCGCTGTTCAGAGAGACTTGGTTGTGCTAGTGCATGAGTCACAGAAGGTTGGTTTACAAGTGCAACAGGTGATTAAGAAGGCAAATGGAATTTTGTCCTTCATTGCTAGAGGGATGGAGTTTAAGACTAGGGAGGTTATGTTGCAATTGTATAAGGTGTTAGTGCGGCCACACCTGGAGTATTGTGTTCAGTTTTGGTCTCCTTACTTGAGAAAGGACGTACTGGCGCTGGAGGGTGTGCAGAGGAGATTCACTAGGTTAATCCCAGAGCTGAAGGGGTTGGATTATGAGGAGAGGTTGAGTAGACTGGGACTGTACTCGTTGGAATTTAGAAGGATGAGGGGGGATCTTATAGAAACATTTAAAATTATGAAGGGAATAGATAGGATAGATGCGGGCAGGTTGTTTCCAATGGCGGGTGACAGCAGAACTAGGGGGCATAGCCTCAAAATAAGTGGAAGTAGATTTAGAACTGAGTTTAGGAGGAACTTCTTTACCCAAAGGGTTGTGAATCTATGGAATTCCTTGCCCAGTGAAGCAGTTGAGGCTCCTTCATTACATGTTTTTAAGGTAAAGATAGATAGTTTTTTGAAGAATAAAGGGATTAAGGGTTATGGTGTTCGGGCCGGAAAGTGGAGCTGAGTCCACAAAAGATCAGCCATGATCTCATTGAATGGCGGAGCAGGCTCGAGGGGCCAGATGGCCTACTCCTGCTCCTAGTTCTTATGTTCTTATGTTCTTAACCACCAGGAGCCGGAGTCAACTGGAGAGGGACCACCGATCCTGAGCCAGGGACTACATGAGGATTGGTGGTGAGCATCCAGTACCTGCAGGTGCCATTGGAGGAGTGCAACCACGTGCAGCAGAAGGAGGTGGTGCCGACCATGAGTGCCACCTAGGCCAACTCTGCATGGGTGATGTCCACGGTGGAGGCATTGGGGCAACAATTTTGGCTATGGATCAGCATATCCATGGCCTGGGGAATTCTGTGCAGGTGGTGGCCGAGGCCCAGGACACGATTGCCACCTCACAGGCAGCCATGTGCCAGAGCCACCTGGAAATTATAGCAGCGCTCATCAGCATGGCCCAGTCACAGCAGGCCATGACTGGGAACATTGGTGGCATTGCCCAGGCGCTGTCTGACATGGTGCAGACACAGAGGGAGATGGTGCAGTCATTGGCTGATGTGACACAGACCCAGAAGGTGGTGGCACAGTCAATGGGTGATGTGGCGCAGTTCCAGATGTCGATGGTCCACTCCCTGTGCTCCATTGCCGCGAGAATTCAGACCCTGGTCAAGACCAGATGGAGCCTCCAGGACTGGCAGCGCCATGTGGCAGGGGAGCCTCAGGGGATAGCTCCACCCGCACCCCCATTCAATGGAGTAGCCCATGAGCCATTGGGCACCCCAAGGGAGGAGGAAGTGATGGAGCCCATGCTGATGACTCCCGAGGGGAGGTACTGGAACACCGGAGCACCTTGGACTCTCCCCCCCCCCCCCCCCCCCCCCCCCCCCCCCCCCCCCCCCCCCCCCCCCCCCCCCCCCCCCCCCCTCATGTCCCTGGCCCATCTGGTGGGAAGCGGGCAGAACAGGATGGCACCACACCACCTGGGACACCCAAGCAGCAGCTGGGCCCATCCAGGACCAGTCGCCCCCCAGGTAGCAGGGCAGGAAACACAGCAGGCTGCCTCCACCCCTGATGTACTGTCTGGGGAACCACCTAGGCGTAGTATTAGGGCTCATAAGGCCAGAAAGTTAGACACCCGCTGAGTTGGCACAGGTGCAGGGCACAGTTTATTGATAGGACTAGGGCACAAATCTGTATATACGTTGTCACATTAAACACCTGTTCACACTGTTACAGCCTGCCTTGGTGCTCTGTCAGATGGGTGTGACGGGTGGGCTGTCCAGATAGAGGGTGCGTGGGTAGGGAAGGAATGGACAATGTTGATGGCGGCCTGGGCTCCCAACCCACCCACCCCATCCACCAGCCTACCCTTCCGGACCGTTCCCAGGGACTCGGTGTCACTGTGTGATGGAATGGCCAGCTTGCATGCAGGGATCACCTAGGTGGACAGTGGAAAGTGCCACCATGGGTATGAGTCAGAAGTTGTCAAATGATGTGGCGCACCAGAGTTCACCGCAGAGCGGGTCGTCATCATCCTCCTTCCCATGGACCAAACCAGGTGTTGCTGCCAACCCAGGGCCCACACCCCGTAGTGTGGCAGGTATGTATCATGGAGGAGGTTGCAGGGGGGGTTGTCTCGAACATGTCAGAAATTGCTGTGTGTGCCAGGATGAAGGCACTGTGCACACTGCATGGTGCAGACATGTATAATGCGCAGCTGATGGTCACATATCAGCTGCACGTTCATCGAGTGGAACCCCTATCGGTTTGTGTGAGCGGCCGGTCATCTGCAGGTGCTCGTAGGGGGACATGCATCCTGTCGATCACCCCCTGGACCCAGCGTATATTGGCGATGGCGGCAAACCCGCTGCTTGGGCATCCTGGTGGGCTCGGTTTACATTGAAATGGATTTATTGAGCCGACTGGGTACATAGGATTTCCGTGACCTGTGCACCGAGATGTGTGAGATCCCGGACAGGTCCCCACTCGGCAGCTGGAAAGACCCGTTGCGTAAAAGTTCAGGGCGCCCGTCACCTTGGCGGCAATCGGAGCGGGTGTCCTCCCCCATACCCCTGCGATGCCAGGTGTGCCATGATCTGGTAGATATGTCGCACTGTGTCCCTGCTGCGTCTTCGGCGGCGTGTCCCGTCTTTGAATGACAAGTGCTGCTGGTACACATGATGCCTCATGTGGCACCTCCTTTTCACCTCCTCCTCCTCGGTTTGTTTGGCTCACTATCCTGAGTGGCTGCCTCCTGTTCCTCTGGGGCAGGTTCCACTGATGCAGTTTCTTCCTCCTCAAGCAGCTCCAGCTCGTATAGCCGCAGTGCATCTCCAGGGCTGCAGCGACTAGGTGGCGAGCCACACTGCTGGTTTAATTCCACCATTATCTGCAGTGAGTGAAAGGCCGACATGTTAGCATAGTGCAACCCCTGTGCGCAACCAAATCCACCGGCTACATAGTGGCCCTGGTTGGCACTGTGTGCCCTGCCCCTGCATGTCCCCCCCCATCTCCACATCCCTGGCCCAGTCGTTGCCCGGCACCGCGGGGGTCTCTGGCCCTGGCGCCTGTCCTGCTGTCAGGGGTACCATCGATTGGCGCTGCCCTTGCCAGTGGTACACTCCGCAGCTCCTGCTTGGTGCCTCCGTAGGGGCTACAGTGGGCATTGCCCTTGAGTGGGATGCAAGATTCCCCGCCGGCGGGTGGCAGCTGGGTGGGGGAGCAGTATAGCAGATGGTGGGGTGTGGGGGTGTGGGGCGGGAGGCACCCATACAGCTGGTGCCATTCTGCAGAACGAGGTGCCAAGATGGGTGGTCAGTGGGTGCACAGCAACATGGCTGCCTTGCTGGCTGCGGCAATGGCGGTCCGTGACTGTACATTGCCCCAGTCCCGTGGGGGGTCACCCCAGCCACACAGTCTGTTCTCTGGTCATCCCCCCCAACCCCTGTAAACCTGACCAGTTTCCAGCCCAGCAGCTTGCATTCGCTCTTCTCTGTGTCCGACCTCCTCTCTCTCCTTCATTAGCCACGACACCTGTTTTTTGAAAGCACAAGCGAACCACGCCATCGGGGACTCGGCCTATCACAGCCAGAGAACCCCAGAGGCCCTGGAGAATACTGGGTCGGGCCAACTAATAATATGCAAACACTGTTTACTGTAAGTGCATTCCGGACCTCATTGATCTCATTGTTGAGGTGACGGAGAATTGTGATTTGGCGTCAAATCAGCACTCGCCGCGATTTCAGCACCGGAGCCGATTCTCCCCCCAATCGTATTTCATGCTCTCAGAGTCAGGCAACAGAGAAATCTCGCCCTGCCTATTTCCCCTTTCTCTTGAAACACATAATCACAGAAATCAGTCAAAATGAAAGTGATGCGTCCCCTATCTAATTAACCTCTGTGGCAATAGAAATAACTGACACAAGTGTGTGAGTCTTATTTCTTTCAGATTTCAATTTTTTTTAGGAATATTTCAGAAATGTCAACTATTAAATTTTACTCTTTTTTCTTACTCTTCTTGTCTGTCTTTTTCGTCTCTCTCTCTTCATTCCGACCTCGAGTGATTGTCTGTGTCGAGTCTGCACGTTCTCCCCGTGTCTGCGTGGGTTTCCTCCGGGTGCTCCAGTTTTCTCACACAGTTCAAAGATGTGCAGGTTAGGTGGATTGGCCATGATAAATTGCCACTTAGTAAAAAAAACGTGGAGTTACTGGGTTACTGGGATAGGTTGGAGGCGTGGGTTTAAGTAGGGTGCTCTTTCCAAGGGCCGGTGCAGACTTGATGGGCCAAATGGCCTCCTTCTGCACTGTAAATTCTATGATGTGGAGATGCCAACATTGAAAATGAAAATGAAAATCGCTTTATTGTCACGAGTAGTCTTCAATGAAGTTACTGTGAAAAGCCCCTAGTCGCCACATTCCGGCGCCTGTTCGGGGAGGCTGGTACGGGAATTGAACCGTGCTGCTGGCCTGCTTGGTCTGCTTTAAAAGCCAGCGATTTAGCCGAGTGAGCTAAACCATTGGACTGGGGTGAGCACAGTAAGAAGTCTTACAATGCCAGGTTAAAGTCCAACAGATTTGTTTCAATTTGAAATAGACCTGTTGGACTTTAACCTGGTGTTGTAAAACTTCTTACTGTAAATTCTATGATTCTATGATTATTCTCCTCTCTTTATTTCTCATCCTGCACCCGTTTGAACTCATCCTCATGCTAAGTCTGTGCATCACGGTAGCACAAGTGGATAGCACTGTGGCTTCACAGCTCCAGGGTCCCAGGTTTGATTCCCCACTGGGTCGCTGTCTGTGTGGAGTCTGCATGTTCTCCCCGTGTCTGCGTGGGCTTCCTCCGGCTACTCTGGTTTCCTCCCACAGTCCAAAGACGTGCAGGTTAGGTGGTTTGGCCATGATAAATTGCCCTTAGTGACCAAAAAGGTTAGGAGGGGTTATGGGTTACGGGAATAGGGTGGAAGTGAGGGCTTAAGTGGGTCGGTGCAGACTCGATGGGCTGAATAGCCTCCTTCTGCACTGTATATTCTATTTCTATTTCAAGTCCTTCTGTTGTATATTTCCCAATTCTAAAATCTCATTGGTGAACAAGATGCCCTGTTGGTTACCCTGTTCACTCAGGTTTCAGATGTCCTGGTTCCCTCACTGCACCAATAGCAGCAACTTTGTAGGCAAGAGTGTACAGAGGTGAAGGGTACAGGGGCAAGTCCTGTAGCAGATGCGCCACTATGCCAGAACCTGTCACATTAATTTATTTCCTTCATATTTTTCTGTTCGTCAATATTTTCAATTAATAAAAAGTAGCCATTTATAAGGGTGGGACAGTGGTTAGCACTGTTGCCTCGCAGCTCCAGGGACCCAGGTTCAATTCTAGCCTTGGGTGACTGTCTGTGTGGAGTTTGCACATTCTCTCCCCGTGTCTGCGTGGGTTTCCTCTGGGTGCTCCGGTTTCCTCCCAATGTCCAAAGATGTGCGGATTAGGTGGATTTGCCATGTTAAACTGTCCCTTTGTGGCCAAGGGTTAGGTGGGATTACTAGGTTATGGGAATAGGGTGCAGGCATGGGCTTAGGTAGGGTGCTATTTCCAAGGGCCAGTGCACACTTGATGGGCTGAAAGGCCTCCTTCTGCACTGTAAATTCTATGAATTTCTATGAAATGTGTTATTCTGTTTTATTTCATAGATATCTGGGACTGGATTCTCTGGTCACCGACGGCAAAATCGCATTGGGCGATCGGCCAGAGAATTAGAGTTCCCAACCAAATCGGGAGCGGCGCCGCTTTTGTGATGCTCCGCCCCCTCCAAAGCGGCATATTCGCGCAGTACGCTGCGCCACGTATTGACAGCTCAGGACATTGCCTGAGGCTCACCCCCGATGCTCCGCTCCCGACAGGCCGAGTTCCCGACGGCGTCGGTCAGGTGTGGTCTCATCTGTCGGGAACGCGGTGTGGCGGTTGTTGCCTCAGTCCAGCGCCGCCACAGTCAGGGGAGGGCCGATCGGAGGGCAGAGGAGGACTTTATTAGGGGCTGGGGCACTGTGGGGGGTGGTCCAGGGTGCGTGAGCCAGCCAAAGGGGAGGCACTATTTTGCGGGCCGGGTCCACGTCCAGCCTTTGCCATGTAGTAGGCCGCTGTTGTGCGCATGCGCGACTACGGACCCGGCAATTTGCCGGGGCGTATTGGCAGCTAGAGCCGGGTACTCTACGCTGCCGGCATGCTAGCCCCCAGCAAAACAGGGAATCGGTGGCCTTTTTGTGCCATTCTTTCTGGCGTAAAACGCCATCGTTCCCACGCCGGCGTGGGGACATGAAATGAAATGAAAATGAAAATCGCTTATTGTCACAAGTAGGCTACAATGAAGTTACTGTGAAAAACCCCTAGTCGCCACATTCTGGCGCCTGTCCAGGGAGGCTGGTACGGGAATCGAACCGTGCTGCTGGCCTGCTTGGTCTGCTTTAAAAGCCAGCAATTTAGCCCAGTAAGCTAAACCAGCCTAAACATAGTCCCAGAATCGGAGAATCCAGCCCCTGATGTGTGATAAATTTCATATAGTCACACGATTCATTTCATATCATGTCGAAATTTAAATATGTTTGATGCATGAGACAAAGTTGACTGTTCATAGATCAGAATGGGATCATTCTTCTGAATCAATTCAAATATCTTAATTAGACTTTACTCAGGAACTGAGAATATGAAGTGATTGTGCGAATGTTGTTCCTTTAATTCAAGGTAAATCATATTTTTCCCCTGAGGAAGCAGCCCACCGTAAGGAGATCTGGCTGGCTAACTGGAAGATGGTTATGAAGCACAATATGCTGGCAGACCAGGGGTTGGCGACCTATAGATTGGGGATGAACATTTTTGCTGACCTGGTATTTCATTGTTTACTAGTTTCTTTATAAAGGCGTATTAACAATGTGGAATTAATATTGGTGAAAAGTGGCTTCTGTTTTAGAAATTACAGTCATAATGGTATTGCAAACTTGGAGCTGTGGCCTGACTTGGCTCCAGAGAAAAGGGTGGATGATCGTCTCATAGTTTGACACCACATGGAGTGGGATTCCAGTGTACCATCGGCAGGTTTATTGTAGTGGTATTCTCACCGGAGTAGTAATCCAGAGACCCATGGTAATGCTCTGGGGACCAAGGTTCAAATCCCAGATGGTCATATTTGAATTCAATAAAACAAAAAAATCTAGAATTAAAAGTCTAATTCTGACCATGCACCCATTGTCAATTGTCATTAAAAAAGAACACCACGGCAGCATGGTGGCACAGTGGGTTAGCACTGCGGCCTCACGGCGCTGAGATCCCAGGTTTGATCCCGGCTCTGGGTCACTGACTGTGTGGAGTTTGCACATTCTCCCCGTGTTTGCGTGGGTTTCGCCCCTACAACCCAAAAATGTGCAATGATTGGCCATGCTAAATTGCCCTTTAATTGGAAAAAATGAATTGGGTACTCTAAATTTATTTTTTTTAAAAGAACGCCATCTTCCAGAGGGCAATCTGCCATCCTTAACTCGCCTGACCTCCATGTTGTTGACTCTTAACAGCCTCTGAAATGGTCCAGCAAGCCATTCAGTTCAAGGGCAACTTGCGATTGTCAATAAATGCTGACGAAGCAAACGACGCCCACATCACATGTATAGATTTAAAAAATCATTGGATTTTCTTGAACCCCCTTGATGCTTTCAACATATATGCACTGTCCTCTCCAAATATTTAAAATCTAATAGGTGGGAGAGGAACTTTGCATGCATGTCAGGTCTCAGCTTGGGAGGTTGAATTCAAGTTCTAACTTGATAATATACAGAGAATCATAGAATCAATAGAATCATAGAATCCATAGAATCATAGAATCCATAGAATCAGAGAAACCCTACAGTGCAGAAGGAGGCCATTTAACCCATCAAGGCTGCACTGACCCTCCGAAAGGGCACTCTACCCAGGTCTACTCCCCCATCCTACATAATAAGAACATAAGAACTAGGAGCAGGAGTAGGCCATCTGGCCCCTCGAGCCTGCTCCGCCATTCAATGAGATCATGGCTGATCTTTTGTGGACTCAGCTCCACTTTCCGGCCCGAACACCATAACCCTTAATCCCTTTATTCTTCAAAAAACTATCCCTCTTTACCTTAAAAACATTTAATGAAGGAGCCTCAATTGCTTCACTGGGCAAGGAATTCCATAGATTCACAACCCTTTGGGTGAAGAAGTTCCTCCTAAACTCAGTCCTAAATCTACTTCCCCTTATTTTGAGGCTATGTCCCCTAGTTCTGCTTTCACCCACCAGTGGAAACAACCTGCCCACATCTATCCTATCTATTCCCTTCATAATTTTATATGTTTCTATAAGATCCCCCCTCATCCTTCTAAATTCCAACGAGTACAGTCCCAGTCTACTCAACCTCTCCTCATAATCCAACCCCTTCATCTCTGGGATTAACCTAGTGAATCTCCTCTGCACACCCTCCAGTGCCAGTATGTCCTTTCCCAAGTAAGGAGACCAAAACTGAACACAATACTCCAGGTGTGGCCTCACTAACACCTTATAGAATTGCAACATAACCTCTCTAGTCTTAAACTCCATCCCTCTAGCAATGAAGGACAAAATTCCATTTGCCTTCTTAATCACCTGTTGCACCTGTAAACCAACTTTCTGTGACTTATGCACTAGCACACCCAGGTCTCTCTGCACAGCGGCATGCTTTAATATTTTATCATTTAAATAATAATCCCGTTTGCTGTTATTCCTACCAAAATGGATAACCTCACATTTGTCAACATTGTATTCCATCTGCCAGACCCTAGCCCATTCACTTAACCTATCCAAATCCCTCTGCAGACTTCCAGTATCCTCTGCACCTTTCGCTTTACCACTCATCTTAGTGTCATCTGCAAACTTGGACACATTGCCCTTGGTCCCCAACTCCAAATCATCTATGTAAATTGTGAACAATTGTGGGCCCAACACGGATCCCTGAGGGACACCACTAGCTACTGATTGCCAACCAGAGAAACACCCATTAATCCCCACTCTTCGCTTTCTATTAATTAACCAATGCTCTATCCATGCTACTACTTTACCCTTAATGCCAAGCATCTTTATCTTATGCAGCAACCTTTTGTGTGGCACCTTGTCAAAGGCTTTCTGGAAATCCAGATATACCACATCCATTGGCTCCCTGTTATCTACTGCACTGGTAATGTCCTCAAAAAATTCCACTAAATTAGTTAGGCACGACCTGCCCTTTATGAACCCATGCTGCGTCTGCCCAATGGGACAATTTCTATCCAGATGCCTCGCTATTTCTTCCTTGATGATAGATTCCAGCATCTCCCCTACTACCGAAGTTAAGCTCACTGGCCTATAATTTCCTGTTCTCTGCCTACCTCCTTTTTTAAACAGAGGAAGGTTTCCTATCTCTGTAACCCTGTAATCTAACCTGCACATCCCTGGACAGGAAGGGGCAGTTTATCACTTAACCTGCACCTTTTAGGATATTATCAGGCTAGGACAGCTGGTTACAGTGTTACTGCAACATTGGTGGTGGTGTGTGAAGAGTTCACTCAAGGAGCCCAAGCTGCTGTGGCCACCTATATTTTTATGTGCATGTTACAGCCTGGAGCTACGGACAGTCATGGTAGAGGCACCAATCAATGTTCTTTCCACCACAAGAAGGCACTATTTCAACTATCAAATCCTGGAGTGGGATTCAAACCCAGAGCTTCCCACTGCGTCACTAGACCTCCAAGTCAGCATACAAGATTTTAATCAGCCAGAACAACCAAATGTACTCATAATGAACGTTAGAAACCTCTTTTGAAAGTGAATCGACTGTGGTGTCACTCAATAGGAATAGCATTTTCATGTGCCTATCGTGGGAATGCCCACGAGCCAATTGTCTTTGCCACTCATTCACATTAAGTAATTTGACAAGTCTTACTTGTGAAGCTATAACCTCACGCCCTGACCTATAAATATTAAAACAGTTCACAGGTTAATAATTTCAATAACCTTTATTGCAGAAAAATCAAGAATATATCAAAAAGGTACTTGGCAACTGCTTGAGAAACACTACTGCCACAAGGTCTACACCATTTACCTCACTACCCTTCAAGAACACCAGTTTTCCAGATACCGTGGACTGGAGGGACAAAGGCTATGTGACTCCTGTGAAAGACCAACAGGAATGTGGCTCCTGCTGGGCATTCAGTGCAGTAAGTTGTACAGTTTTATACAAAGACAAAAATTCTTTGGTCAAAATAAAGCACTACATTCTGCTGCATTGAACCTTACTAAAGTAAATCTTTGGCTAAACTGAAATACTTAATTTTATCATCAAATTGTGACATTGCTTCCTCAATGTTGAGCCTGGTTTTATGAAATTTCCTTCCATATTGTGGTGTCTAAGGTCTTATAGTTCAGCATATTGAAGTGATTTCAGCACATAAGAAGACAAAAGAAATAGGAGAAAGAGTAAGCATTTGGACCCTCAAGCCTGCTTTGCCATTCAATGAGGCCATGATCAGAATTTCATGCTTGCCCACCATAAGGGAGATGAACTTAGAGCATGGATCAGTACTTGGAACTACGATCTTGAAATGAAATGAAAATGAAAATCGCTTATTGTCACGAGTAGGCTTCTTGTGATCTTGTGGCCATTATGAAGACATGGATTTCACAGGGGCAGGAATGGTTGTTAGATGTCAGAAGAATAGGGAGGGAAGTAAAAGAGGAGGGGGAGTGGCACTGTTAATTAGGGAGTGCACCACAGCTGCAGAAAAGGAGGTAATTGAGGAGGGTTTGTCTACTGAGTCAGAATGGGTGGAAGTCAGAAACAAGAAAGGAGCAGTCTTTTTATTGGGAATTTCTTATAGCTCCCCCAATAGCAGCAGAGAGATAGAGGAACAGATTTGGCGGCAGATATTGGAAAAGTGCAGAAGTAACAAGAGTTGTTGTCATGGGTGACTTCAACTTCCCTAATATTGACTGGAACCTCCTTAGTGCAAATGGTTTGGATGGAGCAGATTTTGTCAGGTGTATACAGGAAGGTTTCCTGACTCAATGTGTAGATAGGCCGACTAGGCGGGGAGGCCATATTGGACTTGGTGCTCGGCAAAGAACCAGGCCAGTTGTCAGATGTCTCAGTGGGAGAGCATTTCGGTGACAGTGACCAGAACTCCTTGACCTTTACCATAGTCATGGAGAGGGATAGGAACAGACAGTATGGGAAGGTATTTAATTGGGGGAGGGGAAATTATACTGCTATGAGACAGGAGCTGAGGAGCATAAAGTGGGAACAATTGTCCTTGGGGAAATTCACAACAGTAATGTGGGGGTTGTTTAAGGAGCACTTCCTGCGAGTGCTGGATAGTTTTGTCCCACTGAGACGAGGAAGGAATGGTAAGGTGAAGGAGCCTTGGATGACAAGAGAAGTGGAGCTTCTAGTCAAGAGGAAGAATGAAGTTTACGTAAGGTTGAGGAAGCAAGGATCTGACTCGGCTCTAGAGGTTACAAGGTAGCCAGGAAGGAACTCAAAAATGGACTGAAGGGAGTTAGAAGGGGGCATGAAAAAACCCTGGCGGGAAAGATTAGGGAAAACCCCAAGGCGTTCTACACTTATGTGAGAAATAAGAGGGTGATCAGAGGGAGAGTAGGGCTGATCAGGGATAGTGGAGTAAACTTGTGCCTCGAGTCTGAGTAGACGGGGGAGGCCCTAAATGAATATTGTGCTTCAGTATTCACTAGAGAGAGGGGACCTTGTTGCTCATGAGAACAGTGTGAACCAGGTTAATAGACTCGAACAGGTTGATATTAAGAAGGAGGATGTGCTGGAAATTTTGAAAAGCATCAGGATAGATAAGTCCCCTGGTCCTGACGGGATATACCATAGGTTACTATGGGAAGCGAGGGAGGAGATTTCTGCGCCGTTAGCGATGATCTTTGCATCCTCACTCTCCACTGGAGTAGTACCGGATGGTTGGAGGGAGGCGAATGTTGTTTCCCTGTTCAAGAAAGGGAATAGGGAAATCCCTGGGAGTTACAGTCTTATGTCTGTGGTGAGCAAAATATTGGAAAGGGTTCTGAGAGATAGGATTCATGATTATTTAGGAAAACATGGTTTGATTAAAGATAGTCAGCATGGCTTTGTCAGGGGCAGGTCATGCCTCACAAGCCTCATTGAATTCTTTCAGGATGTGACGAGACACATTGATGACAGTCGGGAAGTGGATGTGGTGTATATGGATTTCGGTAAGGCATTTGATAAGGTTCCCCATGGTAGGCTCATTCAGAAAGTTTGGGGGCATGTGAGACAGGGGAATTTGGCTGTCTGGATACAGAATTGGCTGTCTGAAAGAAGACAGCGAGTGGCGGTGGATGGAAAGTATTCTTCCTGGAGGTCGGTGACAAGTGGTGTCCCGCAGGGATCTGTTCTGGGACCTCTGCTCTTTTTGATTTTTATAAATGACTTGGATGAGGAAGTGGGAGGGTGGGTTAGTAATTTGCCGATGACACGAAGATTGGAGGAGTTCTAGATAGTGTTGAGGGTTGCTGCAGGCTACAACAGGACATTGACAGGATGCAGAGCTGGGCTGAGAAGTGGCAGATGGAGTTCAACCTTGATAAATGTGATGTGATTCATTTTGGAAGGTCGAATTTGAATGCAGAATACATGGTTAAAGGCAGGTTTCTTGGAATTGTGGAGGAACAGAGGGATCTTGGGGTCCATGTACATAGATCCCTCAAAGTTGCCAGCCAGGTTGATAGGATTGTTAAGAAGGCGTATGGTGTGTTGGCTTTCATTAACAGGGGGATTGAGTTTAAGAGCCACGAGGTTTTGCTGCAGCTTTATAAAACCCTAGTTAGACTACACTTGGAATATTGGGCGCCCAAAGGGAGGCAAACAGCCGACGCCTGAGTGAAACCCGGATGCCGCTTCTCGCCCCGTATTCTCCCCCCCCCCCCCCCCCCCCCCCCCCCCCCCCGGGGGCTAGGAGCGGCGGCGCATGAATTCTGAGCGCCCGGCCTTTACACTTGCATCAAAGCGGCGCGCTGGGAATGATGCAGCCGGCGGCGCCGAAGTGACGTTTGCCGCGCATGCGCGGGTTGGCCGGTGCCAACCCGTGCATGCGTGTTTGCCGTCTTCCCCTCCGCTGACCCGCAAGACTTGGCGGCTTGATCTTGCGAGGCGGCGGAGGGAAAAGAGTGCATCTTTTAGAGACGCCAGCCCGACGATCAGTGGGCACCAATCGCGGGCCAGACATCTGCTGAGCACATCCGTGGTGCTCGATCCTCCCTCCGCCCCCCACAGGCCCCACACTCACCAGTCGCACGCTGTTCACACCGGCAGCGACCAGATGTGGTTGGCGCCGGCGTGAACCGGTCGGGTTCAGCAGGCCGCTCGGCCCCTCCGGGCCGGAGAATCGCCGGTCGCCGTGAGAAACGCGACACGCCATTTTGGGGGGGGGGTGGGAGAATCACGGGGGGTGCCAGGACGGCGTGGCGTGATTCGCCCGGCCCTCCTGCGATTCTCCCACCCGGCGTGGGGTGCGGAGAATTGCACCCATTGTGTCCAGTTCGGGTTGCCTCATTATAGGAAGGATGTGGATGCTTTGGAGAGGGTACAGAGGAGGTTTACCAGGATGCTGCCTGGGACTGGAGGGCACGTCTTATGAAGAAAGGTTGAGGGAGCTAAGGCTTTTCTCACTGGCGTGAAGAAGGCAGAGAGGTGACTTGATACAATCTGATGATAGGCATGGATAGAGTGGATAGCCAGAGACTTTTCCCCAGGGTGGAAATGGCTGTCACGAGGGGACATAATTTTAGGATGATTGGAGGAAGGTATAGGGGAAATGTCAGAGGTAGGTTCTTTACAGAGAGTGGTAGGTGCGTGGAATGCACTGCCAGCAGAGGTAGTGGAGTCAGAGTCATTAAGGACATTTAAGTGACTCTTAGACAGGCACATGGACTGCAGTAAATTGAAGGGGTGTAGGTTAGGTTGATCTTAGATTAGGATAAATGGTCGGCACAACATCGTGGGCTGAAGGGCCTGTACTGTGCTGTACTGTTCTATGTTCTACCCCCGGTGGGTTCTAAGGCAGGTGGGGAGGTGTGTGAAATTGCATGGAGGGGATTCCCTTCAGGTTCCCCCCTGACCTGGTTGTGATGTCACACTGAGGCAGGTAAAGACTCGGACGGGAAGCCTGCCCTCAGCCCAATTAATTTCCTTAGGTAGCCAATTGAGGGCCTTTTTTAGGCTGGCGAGCAGGTGGCAGTTTTGGGCAGGAAGAGGAGGGTAGGAGGGGGGGTTGCCGAAAATGAACAACATTTGATCTGGACAGGAAGTGGCCTTGGGAAGGCACCTCCATCTGAAGGCTCCTTCTGACTGGCGGCATACTCCCCTTAAGGTCCGGTGACCTCTGAACCTCCCTGCTTCCACCCCTACCCACACAGCCTAACCACCAAGATCCCGATTGTCCCCTTCCCAAGCGTTCTGTGGGTATCTTGAACTTACCTGTCCCCAGGTTGCTTCAGGCACCTCCCTGCAATTAATCTTCTAGCCATTGCAGTGATGTGCCTGGAGGCACTGGGGAGCTACTCACCATTCTAATTGGCTGGCAGCTCTCTAAGGCAGGAATTTCTCCTGAGTGAAGGCGGAAGTCCAATCTCATGCCAATGAACGCTCAATAGAGGCCGATCCCCCGCCATCCTAAAAATTCAGGCCCATGGCTAATTTGATTGTGGCCTCAACTCCATTTTCCTAGCTTTTCTCCATTGCTGATCAAAAATTTAGCTAACTCAGCCTGGAACATTGACCCAGCCTCCATTGCACTTTGAGGAAGAGAATTTCACAGACCAAGGGCCCTCTGATAAGATCGATTTCTCCTTATCTCAGTCTGAAATGGGAGACACCCTCAGTTTTAAACTATGTCCTCTGTCTAGATTCCCCTACAATGAGAAAGATGCTCTTAGCATCCACCCTGTCAAGTTCCCTGAAGATTATATATATATTTTAATAAGTTAATCTCTCATTTTTCTAAACTCCAATGGATATCGGCCCAACCTATTCAATTCTTACTCTCAAGATAACCCCTTCATCCAAAGAACCAGTTGAATGAACCTTCTTTGAACTGCTTCTAATGCAATTATATCCTTTTCTGGGAAATGATACCAAAACTGGACACAATACTCCAGATGTGGTCTCATCAACACCCAGTGCAGCTGTAGTATAACTTCCCTACTTTTATGGTCAATTCCCCTTCCTAAAATTCAGGTTTTCCCATTGAGTTTTGCAATCTCTATCCATATAAATGGTGTACTACTTTAATTTTCTTCCTGCTGAAGTGAACAAGTTCACATTTTTTCACATTACACTCTACCTGCCAAATTTTACCAATTCACTTAATCTTATTATTATTATGTACATGGTTTTTGCAGACTTTTGTGTCTTCTTGAAAATTTACTTTCCTACCTACCTTTGTGTCATCAGCAAACCTAGCTACCATACCTTCAGCCCCTTTATCCAAGTCATTGATAAAGATTGTAAATAGTTGAGACCCCATCAATGATTCCTGTAGCCCTCCATTAATTACAACGTGCCAACCTGAAAATAACCCATTTAGCTCTACTCTTTATTTCCTGTCAGCCAACCAATCCTTTATCCATGCTAATATGTTATACCCTATCCAACAAGCTCTTATTTTGTGAAGGAACCTTTGGTGTGGCACCTTGTTGAATGCCTTTTGGAAATCCAAGTACACCACATCTACAGGTTCCCCTTTATCCACGTTGCTTATTACTTACTCAAAGAATTATGAGAAATTGGTCAAGAACGATTTCCTTTTCACAAAACCATATTGACTCTGGCTGATTACATTATGATTTTCTAAAGTCTGCCTTAATAATGAATTCTAGCATTTTCTCAATACGGATGTTAAGCTAACTGGCTTACAGTTTCCTGGTTTGTGTCGCCCTTCTTTCTTGAACAGAGGTTTTACATTAGTAATTTTCCGATCTGCTGTGACCTTTCCAGAATCTATGAATTGTTGTAAAATCAAATCAATGTATCTACTATCTTTGCAGCCACATCTTTTAAGACCCTAGAATCAAAGCAGCCAAGTGGCAGCACGGTAGCATTCTGGATAGCACAATTGCTTCACAGCTCCAGGGTCCTAGGTTCGATTCCGGCTTGGGTCACTGTCTGTGTGGAGTCTGCACATCCTTCCCGTGTGTGCGTGGGTTTCCTCCGGGTGCTCCAGTTTCCTCCCACAGTCAAAAGATGTGCAAGTTAGGTGGTTTGGACATGATAAATTGCCCTTGGTGTCCAAAATTACCCTTGGTGTTGGGTGGGGTTACTGGGTTATGGGGATAGGGTGGAGGTGTTAACCTTGGGTAGGGTGCTCTTTCCAGGAGCCGGTGCAGACTCGATGGGCTGAATGGCCTCCTTCTGCACTGTAAATTCTATAATTCTAAGTCCAAGGAACTTGCCAAACTTCAGTTCTAATAATTTTCCCAGTACCTTCTGCCTAATTTTGATTAATTTAGGTTCTTCTCTGCCTTTTATCTCTTGTTTTTTTGTGTCTTCCACAGTGAAGACAGACATAAAACATACGTCTAACACTCCTGCCATTTCCTTGTTTCCCATTACTAATTCTTCAGTCTCACCATGTAAGGGATCAACATTCACTTTAGCGACTCTTTTCCTTTTTAAATACTTAATTGAAACTCTTACTAACCATCTCTCTTTTTCTAGCTACTTTACTCTCATACTCTAATTTCTACCTTCTTCTAATTTTTAGTCAGTCTTTTGCTGATTTCTAAATTCTAATCTTCTGATCTACCACTAACCTTCACAGTATTGTACACTTTTTCTTTCAGTTTGAAACTATCTTTTACTCACTTCATTAGCTATGGTTAGTCAATCCTTCTCCCAAAGTCTTTATTTCACAATGGGACATATTTTTGCTGAGATGTATGGAATATTTCCTTAACTTTTGGCCACTGTTTCTCTAATGTCCTATCATTTAACCTATTTTCCAAGTTTACTTTTGGCAACTCTGTTCTCATACCCTTGTAACTATCCTAATTTCAGTTTAAGTCACTAGTCTTAGACCCACACTTCTCAGCCTTCATTTGCTCAAACTGAATACAAAATTCAATTATGTTATGATCACAGCTATTAGATGCTCCTTTACCGTAAGGTCATTAATTCGTCCTGCCTCTTTTCAAACTATCAGGTATAGAAAAGTCTGCTTTCTGGTTGGGTCTAGAATGTACTGCTCTAAGAAATTGTCCTGAAAACACCAATGAACTCATCTTCCAGACAACCTTTGCTGATCTGATTCATCCAATCCATGTTTAGATTAAAATTACCCATGATTATTGCTATACCTTTCTTTCATGCTCCTGTTACTTCTTCCTGTATACCCGTTCTATAGTGTAGTTGCTGATAGGAGGCTTATTAGCTACTCCCACAAGTGACCTCTTCCCTTTGTTTTTTTTTTAACCTCTGCCCAGACTGACTTTACATCTTGGTCTTTATAACTAAGACCATCTTTCACTATTGGCTGACATCATCCTTAGTTAACAGAGCTACCCCACCATCTTTTCCTTGCTTCCTCTCCTTCCAACTTATATAATACCCATGAATATTAAGGTACCAGCTTTGGTCACCTTGCAACCATGTCTCTGTGATGGCTATCAGGTCATACATATTTATATTGGAGTTGACAATTCATTCATCATGAACAAGTGTATCAGTAGTTTTGCATAAATCAGCCTATAGCATGCTTTTCTTTGTAGAAATAAACCTGCAGCATTTGTAGCAGTGATATTAAGTTCCAGGCACTTCTATAGTTTCAATGTCTCTCCTGAGAGAAGAACTGATCGTTTAGCAATGTATAATACTTAGGTCGATTGTTCTGTGTTATTTTGCTGTTTTGATTGATATTTTGCCTGTATTTGATTGTGTGGTTATTTTCTAACAGACAGGGTCTTTGGAAGGACAGCACTTTAGCAGGACTGGTAACTTAGTCTCTCTGAGTGAGCAGCAGCTCGTTGACTGCTCTGACGATTATGGAAATCAAGGCTGTAATGGAGGACTCATGGATTATGCTTTTAAATATATAATTGCCAATGGAGGAGTTGACACTGAAGAGTCATATCCATACACAGCAGAGGTTAGCCAAGATAATCTTGATAAAGTATTCCATATTAAGTTAGTGCTTCTGAATGCAAATAGGCACAAGACTGTCAAATGCATATAATATAAAATGTCAAATAAGAGCCATTTATTAATGCAAAGGCACTGTAGGACCTTATCCATGTTGTTTCCATGTCCACACGAACACTATGTGCATAACGAGCACAACCACAGTGAAAAATAGTTTTCTTCATTGGAATTAACAACTTCAAATAAATATTGATCCCCTAATATAAGTAATTGGCCTTTAAAATCACCATATTGGAATTAAAGCATCTGCAAGAGCCAATCACTTTACATCACAGAACACAAGGATTATCCTTCTTTGAGGGTAAGGCAAAAGAATGTGTTCTTTTTTTCGGTGAATTGCAACAGATTTGCTCCCCAGCCTGTTCTGTTTCTATTAGCCATAGGAACATTGGAATTGCTTGATGCAAGGAGACCAAGGCCGTGCTACTATTCTGTTAGTCACTTGTGCAATCATAATGAAAATACTGACTAATCTCAGCCATTAATCTCTCCAATGGCAGTGATAGGGTCGTAACTGTTGACCTCTGCACCACTGGATTATAAAGGGTTATCATTTTGCAATGGCTGTCTATGGCTGAAACTGATATCCTGTAACTTGCGATTCAAACAATATGTAATTTTTCTTTTTTTTTCTCTCACATGCCGTTTTATCACTGAAGGAGGGAACAACAATAGTGATTGGACATGCAAGGAACACTCACAATAGGATGTGGCACACTGGTTAACATTGCTGCCTCACAGCACCAGGGACCTGGGTTTGATTCCGACCTTGGGTGACTGTCTGTGTGGAGTTCACATTCTCCCCATGTCGGTGTGGGTTTCTTCTGGGTGCTCCAATTTCCTCCCACAGTCCAAAGATGCGCAGGTTAGGTGGATTGGCCATTCTAATTTGTCCCTTAGTGTCCGAAGATTAGTTGGGGTTACGGGGATAGGGTAGAGCTGTGGGCCGAGGTAGGGTGCTCTTTCCAAAGGTCGGTGCAGACCCAATGGGCCGAATGGCCTCCTTCTGCACAGTAGGAATTCTTTGATGCTGCAGTATGAAGGGTGAACAGATGGGATATGCTAATATATGACATAGATGATGATATTCCTCCGACATCAGTCAGTCATGTATTAGACTCTCAGGAGAGAGTCTCAGAGCAAAGCGACTACTCTAGATCCTGTCTCAATGTAGTACTAATAAATAGGCGTGTGACTCCATGACTCAAGTCCAAGAGAGAAGAACACATCTCACAACAAATTCAACAGATTAATAATTAGCCTGCCAATCTGTTCAGCACTTCCCCACTATTTGCCAAAGGGAGAGAAAGTTTGTGTGGAAATATCAAACACACCATCCTTATACTTTTTTTCATCAATTTTCATTTTCTTTCACCCTGAAAGTTATTTTAAATTGTTCTCAGATCGTAGGAGGTTTTGGAAACACTCAATTAGTTGGCCACCCTAGTTGCACAGGGAACATGTTGGACCGAGTGGCCTGATTCTATCCTGTAAAGTTATATATAGCTGTTGCAATCCTAACAGAGTTGTTGCTGCCACAATAGTGATAGGCAGGATGTAAGTGGATAAATACAATGTAAAGTCGGCATAGTCCCAGCTGACCATAGGCCACTTTTTCTTTTGAGGGGGAGAGCTGACTTGTGGTGATTTAACCTGAGGATCACAACACCTCAGGTGAGGGCCAGGATTGAGAGTGTATTTAATCAGAAATATAGGTATCTAAGTTTTTTCCCCCAGTATATTACCTTTCACCATGCAGAAGATATTCAATTTTGGAATTTCAAATTTGCTGTCGATAACAAATTTTGAGGTGTGGCACATAGTGAGGATCACACCAGTCGGCTGTAACAGGGTGTAGATAGGCTGGCAGACTGGGCAGAAAAGTAGCAGATAGAATTTAATACAGAGAAATGTGAGGTGATGTATTTTGGCAAAAACGATAGGGAGAGTCAATATAGACTAAGTGACATTGTATTAAATAATGTAAAGAGACAGAGGGAGCTGTGGGTTGATGTTCATAGCTCTTTGAAGATGAATGAGACAGTTATTAGCAAAGCACTTGGGCTTCACAAATAGAGACACTGAGTACAAAAACAGGAAATGTTACACTGAACCTACAACTAGAGTACTGCATCTAGTTCTGGTCACTGCACTTTCAGAAGGATGTTGAAAAGTTTCCGAGGAGATTTACCAGAATGGTTCCCGAGATGAGAGATTTTAAATGCAAGATCAGGTTGGAGAAGTTGGGGTTGTTCCCCTTAGGGAAAAGATTATGCAGATTTAGAGAGGGTAGACAAATAATAGGTATTCCCATTTGCTGATGGAGCAAGAGCTGGAGGACACATTCATAGTTTTGGGCAAGAGATGTGAGCAGGATGTTAGGAAGAACTCTTTTTCACGCAGCAAATAAGGATGAGGGCGATGGAGGCAATTACGATGAATGATTTCAAAAGAAACACTAGACAGGGCACTGAGGAAAATAAAGTTGCAAGTCTGCAAGGGTATAGTATGCAGAAATAGGACTGACTGGCTCGCTCTCGAAAGAGCCAGCATGGATTCTATGGGCCTTATGGCCTCCTTTTGTGTCATTATGACTGTATGACTTGACATTAAGAAAACAGAAATAGCATAATTGCAAGTGACATCAGTCAAAGGGGGAACATGAAGTCATTAAGTCTAAATAATTAACCTATTCCCAGCAGTACACCAAATTCAGAAAGTTCCATGCAGAAGAAAATTATTTGAATAAATGGAGAGTGTTTCTTCTCACAGGCAGGGGCTAAGAATACCTGCTATTAATAAAATGGCTTTTTCTTTTTCTCAAGGAGTTAGCCAGCAGACAATCATTCTGAAAGCTCTTTTACATATAAAATTGCCCTTAAATGCAGACTCTCAGCTAAGTGTAGTGAATAGTTGCTTCTATTCTGGAAACCAAACTGTATGTAATTAAAAGCGAATTACTGCGGATACTGGAATCTGAAACAAAAGAGAAAATGCTGGAAAATCTCAGCAAGTCTGGTAGCATCTGGAGGGAGAGAAAAGAGCTAACGTTTTGAGTCCGATGACTCTTTGTTAAAGCGAGTCCGATGACTCTTTGTCTGATTAGCTCACTTATAACAGTTTCTTTCTGCATTCTACCACAACATAATGTTGGCCGCACCAAATCCATACTGTGTTGTGTTTCCAAAGCACGAGATATGGACAATATGCCAAGTATTATGCCAAGGGCAGCACGGTAGCATGGTGGTTAGCATAAATGCTTCACAGCTCCAGGGTCCCAGGTTCAGTTCCCGGCTGGGTCACTGTCTGTGCGGAGTCTGCACGTCCTCCCCGTGTGTGCGTGGGTTTCCTCCGGGTGCTCCGGTTTCCTCCCACAGTCCAAAGATGTGCGGGTTAGGTAGATTGGCCATGCTAAATTGCCCTTAGTGTCCTAAAAAATAAGGTTAATTGGGGGGGGGGGGGGGGGTTACTGATATAGGGTGGATACGTTGGCTTCAATAGGGTGATCATTGCTCGGCACAACATCGAGGGCCGAAGGGCCTGTTCTGTGCTGTACTGTTCTATGTTCTATTAAGTAAAATGTGTAATATCAACACTTATCATTCACAAACCCTGTGGAAATAACTGAAACAATATAAATGTGACAAGAATATTGTTAAATATGTAATTTTCATTTTTATTATATGACAAATTGTGATAGTCATCAGCACAATCAGCTCTGTTATTTTTGTCCTGTTTATTCAGGATGGACCCTGCAGGTTCAATCCAGAATCTGTTGGTGCTACTTGTGCTGGATATATTGACCTTCCCAGGGGAAGAGAAGATTATTTACAGATGGCAGTGGCAAATAATGGGCCAATCTCTGTTGGCATTGACGCAGGTCTACCTTCATTCCAGCTGTATTCCTCAGGTAGGTATCTAGATGCAATACGTCATCTTTTAATATTTTCTTACCCACTTGTATGGTTCAATTTTATGATTTAACACCCATGGCAAAGACCCTTTTTAAAAAATGTGTTCAGGGGATGCGGGAGTCGCTGGCTGGGCCAGCATTTATTGCCCATCCCTGAGGGCATGTCAGAGTCAACCATAGTGCTGTGAATCTGGAGTCACATGTAGGGCAGACCAGGTAAGGACGCCAAACTTCCTTCCCTGAAGGACATTAATGAACCAGGTGTGTTTTTGTGACAATCAACAATGGTTTCATGGTCATCGTTTGACGTTTAATTCCAGATTGGCCTTTTAATTCCAGATTTTTACTGAATTCAGATTTCACCATCTGCCTTGGTGGGATCCGACCCCAGATCTCCAGAGCATGACTCTGGGTCTCTGGATGCCTAGTCCAGCAACAATACTGCACCACTGCCTCCCCTTGCTCCATATATATTAGGAATTTGGATTCAGACAGAGATCAATGCAGTAGATTTGTGGCTTGTATGCAATATATGGTCAAAAATTCTCAAGTCACTCGTGTTGTGCAAAACTGCATACCGAGCCAATGGAGTGGACATTCTTGCCCTATTTCAAGGGAATATAGTCATTGCTGGACATTATGTACAGCCGTTTGGTAGCACAGATTTTGAATATTGCTGAAAAGAGAGACATATTGCTGAAGTCTTTTGTCTTGCACTCATCAGAACAAATCAATATCAAATTTCAAATTATCACAAGAGTTTGTGCTGACATGTGGACAAGTTGATTCTGATTGGCTGAGGGCTAGCCTTTGTGAAACAAAACGGGGAACTACAAACTCCCCAAACTTCTACGTAGTTAAAAAAAGGCACAAAGCTTGAAAATATTCCTTTCATTCCCTGTATATGAATGTATGTCACATTTAGAAAGCATAAATGAGCCATTTGTGATTGTTTGAAATTTAGAATTCTTGCATTTGTCCTGATCAGGGCAAGATGATAAACTTCAGCATAAACATGGTTTATCCAGTTTGCCTTCAATCATCCCAGTTAACACCTCATTCAACACTGCTATCGGAGTTGTTGGCTAATCATAGCAAGCATCACTATCAAATAGTCTTACCAAGCTAAGACATGGCGTTTGTGAAACCTCCAGTAGGGGAGAGCATTTTGAACCATAGGTTCACCCATATAGTGAACCTGCAAATTACTCACATGTTGGTTGCAATCTCACTAAATTGGAACAGAGTCACGGGATTAGTTCGTTTAACCGGGTGTTTCCTAGTACTTGCAGCACCAAGAAACACCAAGCTATCTTTCGGGGGTCAGTTTCAATTTAGGGCCTCTGCAGGGCCCTGCCGAGGCTGCACTTAGTTCTGTTTCCTGCACTGAAGAGTTCTGCTCGCCGGAACTCCTCAGTGCAGGAAGAGATTGAGATGCCGTTTTTAAAGCCCCAACTTACCTCTAAGGGGGTTCCTTAGCTCCTCTGCACCCCACCTCACATGTGTTGGACACCCCTGAGCCTGGTCCCCGGCAGGTAAAAAAAAGCCAGGTTGGCACCAGCAGTGCCTGGGTGCCAATCTGCCCAGAGGGTAAGCACCTGGGGGCCTCTGATTCCCTGGGAGACCCCCACATTTGTGGGGATCAGCACTGAACAGCGCTCACCTGAGGTCTCCAAGACAAAGGGGTTAAATCCCAATGCCTCGGCTGGATCAGGGGAGTGCATGTTAGAGTTAAACTAGCTGTCTCACTTTACTGTACAGATTTGCAAAATAGCGATCCTGCCCACAATGAGCGGGAAGTCTGGTGAGATAGCGCAAGGTGTGACAAGCCATGTAGATCCCGGAAAAGGGATCTCCCGGCATCTTCTGGCTGTAGTGATCTCTATATGTGCATGTACACAAGGGGTGAATGTGTCATCAGTAGCACCACATGATCACTAGAGGGCCCGACCAATAGGGGTATAAAAGGCAACCACATTGGGTCTCTCTCTTTCTCTCTTGGGTGCACTGTGACCAAAGCAATAGCAGACTAGTTGAGATGGCCAGTGGAGTTATGTATAGTTACCAGAGTTAGATCTTGTTAACCTTAACACTAGTATCAAAGTTAAAGTAAAGAACTCATGTAAATATTGTTGTAGTTACTCAATAAACCTTTTGTTACTATTGGAAGAGTTTGAATCTACTTCACCGGGATTCAGAATACCTCATCACTAACCAAGGATTGAGTAGCACATGTTACCTACCACACAGGTAACAAAACATGCTACCAGTCGAGTGGCTTTAACAGAACTAGTTAGATTAGGTTAGACAAAAAGAGAAGAAAAAGAGAAGACTGGACATTCGACTGTGGAAGACTTCGCAGCAAATGGATCCTCAACGACTAACTATGGGACTCATTGGACCTCTAGGGCAGCTGGAAACAACCTGTAATTTAAGTTATGACTGGAAAAGATTTGAACAGATATTCCAAATATTTATCACAGCTAATGGTTTAAGCACGGTATCTGACGCAACAAAAATAGCACTGCTACTCTCAACAGGAGGGCATAAAGCTAGAGAAATCTATAATTGCTTTAATTACTTAGAAGGTGAAGACGACACCAAAATAGAAGTAATACTTTAAAAATTTGATGAACACTGTAAGAGTCAGTCTGGTGAGATGCTGGAACGATTTAACAATTGTCATAAATGCCAGAGAAACGGAGGGCCCATCAATGATTTTATTAAAAATCTCATTTCAGAGACACTGTAATAATGAATCAATTAATTTCTGGACTATCTGATAAAAATTTGAGGGAAGAACTCTCACAAAATAAGCATCTAACTCTAGAAACTGCTGTACAAAAACATCTTGCTTATGAACAAAAGCATAATCAATACTGTGAGTCTTTACAAACAGAGAATCAGTGTCCAGAAAACAAAATTGGTAAAAACGGCGGCAAAACTTACCACGAGGCAGAGGCAAGATTTCACTTGATGCAACAGCTCTTTTTGATTGGCAGCCATCTTGGGCATATGCGCACTTCTCAAAAAGAAGGAAAACGGCAAACGACACTTGTGCACACGCACGAGAAGCCACACATGCACAGTTGCGCAAAGAGCGCACAGTAAAGGAAACTCAAATTGCGCATGCGCAATCGAGTCCTATGCATGACATCACCAGCACCATGATGTCACAGGACCACTTAAAAGGGAAATGCACAAAAATGAACAAAAAGAAATTTAAAGCTGCAAAACCCAATTTTATTACCTCAAAAGACAGAACAATGCCTGAACTTAAACCAGCAGTTGAAAATAACTTTCACAACACCCTGGAACAGAATCTGCACCACCCAAAGTGAAGAGCACAATGACAAATCCAAAACCAAAGAAGATGATTTGTTCATTGAACATGAAGAGAATGATACCAACTCCGAAACAAAAAGGAATGATTTGTCTATCGAACAATACACACAATACTGCTCAAACATGGCTGAGTTATTCGGATATGCTGATCACAGCATCAGCAACAAGGTTGAAAAGCTCAACACAACTCCTCTTATGGTAGATGAACCCAATACCATGATGCCATGGCAGATCGACGATACATTGGATGACAGCAATACCCAAGAAGAAGACGACACCACACAAAGAGCACAGAACGACTCCCTTGAGAGAGCACAGATCGACTCTACAGCGAAAACACTGCACGACTCCACAGAGCAAATGATGACAGACTCCACAGAGAGAGCAATGACAGACTCCACAAAGAGAGCGATGAAGGACGCCGCAGAGAGCGATGAAAGACTCCACAGAGGGAGCGATGAAAGACTCCACAAAGATAGCGACACAAGCCTCCACAGACAGCTCGGTGACAGACTCAAAAATGGAAGCAAGCAAACACTCCCTAGCGAACGCCATGCCTGAACAAGACTATGAAAGTCTACTAAGCTCATGTGAACAATAAAAAGACTATCACTGTCTACCCAGCTTATTTGAGCCACCAGAACCCAGCTCATTTAACCAACAAGAAGACACTGAATGTCTACCACTGTATATGAGACAAGTGACGAACAAATCACAATTCCCATACAGGATGTGCAGGATCACAGCGAGACTGACAGATCTCAGCTCGTCTGCACAGAAGCACTCAACAATCAGAGGAGGGCTACTCATGAGTCCAGAGAGACCACGTCAAATGAAATTGTGAAGATTTTGACTCTAGAAGAGGAGCACCAAGAGTCCAGAGAGACCACGTCAATAGAAATCCTGAAGATTTTGACTCCAGAAGAGGAGCACCAAGAGTCAGAGATCCATGTCAATAGAAATCTTGAAGATTTTGACTCCAGAAGAGGAGCACCAAGAAACCAAAAGTGATTCAAATGAACCAGAAGTAATTCCAGAAGAGGAGCACCAAGAGATCACAAATGATTCAAGTGAACCAGAAATGACTCTAGAAGAGGAGTACCAAGGAAGCAAAGACGAGGAATCAAATCCACCACAAATGACTGATGTCACCAACATCAATGCAACATCAGATCATTCTCACAATTCTCAAGAAGAAACGTCAATGTAACAGATACCACAAAGGACAGACACCAATAACTGTGACAATGGCTCACATCATCCGCACGGAACTCATTGAGCACAACAGGAACAACAAAAACTGCAAGAAGCACAGCAGAAACAAGAACAACAACAGCAACAATGAAAACAACATTACCGCAACAAGAGCAACAACAAGAAGCGCTGCAGAAACAAGAACAACAACAGCAACATCAAAAACTACAAGCACAACAACAAAAACTATAGGAACAACAACAAAAAGAACAAGAAGCATAGCAATAACAAAAACAACAAGCACGACAAAAACGACAACAAGAACAACAACAAGAACGACAACGAAAATGACCAAGACAGAAAAATCAACAATGAAACAACGACCTGTACAACATGGTACAACTCTGCACATGAAGGACAATGCCACAGCACACTGCAAAACAGTGGCAAGACTACAAACATGCCATGGCATGGCAACAAATCTCACAAATTCACAATTGCTCCACAACAAACAAGCAACCTAACTGTCAAGAAAGATGACATGTAGAATCAATACCACAAACACAAGAAAAAGTCCAGATCAGGCAACAAAGATGAAATACAGAATCAACACCACAGACACAGGAAAAAGTCCGGGTCAGCCAACAAAGATGTAACACAGAATCACTACCACAAGCATAGGAAAGAAAAAGCATAAATCAGACAACAAAGTGATTCGACCATTCAAATACCTCATTGATGACTTCTTGGTTACTTAAACACAGGAACACTGATGACGTTCACAAAGAAATAAAAACATCAACATCACCACTTCAACAACAGAAGAAGAAAGCAACTCGACTGAACAAACTCATAAAGTGTGGACTCACAAAAACATTTTTTTTAAATTAAGATTGGATTCATAAATATTAATTGGCTTTATATAATCGTCAAGAGCGTCACAACTTGTACATAACATCATTTGTCTACCTATTTCACGTAAGCAAAAAAGAACTTAAGAGACTGAATGTATTAACATTTGATGAACTAACTCATTGATTTTATGTCATGCATTTGCAAACTGCATCCATTATGTTTGTTCAATTTTCTTTGCAACATACAGAAAATATGTAACATAAAAAGGGGGATGTAGTGATCTCTATATGTGCATGTACACAAGGGGTTAATGTGTCATCAGTAGCACCACATGATCACTAGAGGGCCGGACCAACAGGCATATAAAAGGCAGCCACATTGGGGCTCTCTCTCTCTCTCTCTTGGGTGCACTGTGATCAAAGCAATAGCAGACTAGTTTAGATGGCCAGTGGAGTTACGTATAGTTACCATAGTTAGATCTTGTTAACCTTAACACTAGTATCAAAGTTAAAATAAAGAACTCGTAAATATTGTTGTAGTTACTCAATAAACCTTTTGTTGCTATTGGAAGAGTTTGAATCTTCATCGGGATTCAGAATACCTCACCACTAACCAAGGATTGAGTAGCACATGTTATCTACCACAAAGTAACAAAACATTGTGTCCCAAAACTATATTTTCTGAAATAAATTTCAACAGTATTTGAATAAATAAATAGTATCTGCTTCTACCATCACTGAAAGCAACCTGCTTAATAGAATGATGGCCACTTGTTCTCTGAATTAATGACCCTGACTACAGGAGCAGTGTGGCAAAGCCCTGAGTATTATGTGACTCCTGGAAGTGGGAGTGGAAAGGGAAAGTGGATTGCAGAGTTTCACATCCTTACTTTTCAGGCCTTTGTCTCTGCTGAGGCTGACAGGTCAGTCAGTCTTCTGAGCTTTAGGCAGCTATGCCCCTTTTCCCTCATCTCCACCTCTTGATCTTTTGTGTTTGCTCTTTATTCAGCAGCAGTTTCAGTGTGAGTGGGGTAGGAGCATGAGTCAGGCGCGAGACAATGATCACCATTCACTTGTTTCCATCTGGGCTGTTTTTTCCGAGTCAGAATCTCAGCAACCATGCACATCAGATGAACCTTGAAGCAGTTGCCTGGGACCAGATTCTGGAAGTGTTAGACAGTTGGAAGCAGGACAGTCAGGACAGCAATCCGTTTCCATATTTTTCTTGGATCAGATTATTACAGATCACATTTAACAACGAGAAATATTTGTTGAATGAAGTGAATTCCTCAGCCGAGGCCGGACTGGAGAATTGCCGGGACGGGCGCTAATCACACAATGCCGCCCTGACGCCGGTCTGCCGATTCTCCGGAGAATGGAGAATTGTCGCCATTGACGCTGCAATGGTCAGCGTGGTGCTGGTGGGGGCCGTTCTATGCGCCCCCCCCTGGCGATTCTCTGCCCGGGGTGGGTCGTGCGACCGCGCAAAATATCCGAGTCCCACTGGCGCCGTCCATGTGTGGTCTTACCCGGCGGACCCTTGGCGAGCATGCATCCGGGGGAAGCCTGGTTGGAGGGGGGGGGGGGGTCCGACCCGGGGCGGGGCCTCCGCTGTGGCCTGGCTCGCGATCGGGGCCTACCAATTGGCTGGCCGGCCTCTCAGGCTGGTGGCCTCTTTTGCTCCACGCCGGCCCCCGTAGCCCTACACCATGTTGCGTTGGGGCTGGCGCAGAGAAGGGAGCCACTTCACAAGCACACATTGGCGCCGGTCCCACTGCATATGCGCAGACCCGCGTTGCCCATCTGACGCTGGCATCGGCAGCTGGAACGGCGTGGGCCACTCCAATGCCGTGCTGGCCCCCTGTAGGGGTTAGAATCGCTGCTGCTGAAGGCCTGTTGACGCCGTCATGAAACATGACGGCATTTACCACGGCGTCAACACTTAGCCTCGGGATCAGAGAATCCCACTCCTTATCTCAGAGTTTCAGTCAGAAGGTGTGAATTCGTATGTGTACAAATTATTTGTGATTTCTAAACTCTACTTCTGGGATAAATATTGGTCTCTTTGTTTCTACTAAATGCAGGAGTCTATAATGAACCATTGTGCAGCAGTGAAGATCTCAATCATGGTGTTCTGGTTGTTGGATATGGAACATTATATGGAAGGTGACTACTGGCTGGTTAAGAACAGGTAACAAAATAAACTGATGCTTTGCAAATATTATATAACATCCGTAGAACATACTCAATCGGCCTGATGTCAGTCTCTGTGCCCTTATTCCCTTACTTTTCATTCAATGTTGGCACTTGACAACAATTGTATTTCATTATAAAATAAGAGACAATGGACTGGATTCTCCGCCCCGCGACGCTGGCAATGCGGATCGTGATCAGGTGGAGAAACGGGCTTCCAACTAAAATCAAGGTTTGTGCCAGGCGGTAGAATTGGGGTTCGTGCCTGTGCGCCAGCGGGAGGATGCTATGTCATTAGGACCCATTTGCATCCACTTAGCGGGCCTGGCACCAGAGTCTCCGTGCCCACGCGATTCTCAGGTCATCAGGCTGGGAATCACGTGGGCGTGGATCACCGGTTCCTGATGGAAAAGATTTCTCTGGGTCATCAGAGAACTTGGGCGAAATTCTCCGACCCCTACGCAGGGTCGGAGAATCGCCCGGGGCCGCCGAAAATCCCGCCCCCACCGTGGCAGAAATTCTCCGCCACCATGGAATTGGCGTGGGCGGGAATCGCCCCTGCAGCGATTCTCCGGCCTGTGATGGGCCGAAGTCACGTCGCTGGGAGGCCTCTCCCGCCGCCGAGGTTTGAACCACCTCTGGTGGTGGCGGGATCGGTGGCGCGAGCGGGCCCCCCGGGGCCCTGGGGGGGGGCACGGGGTGATCGGACCCCGGGGGTGCCCCCACGGTGGCCTGGCCCGCGATCAGGGCCCACCGATCGGCGGGCGGGCCAGTGCCGTGGGGGCACTCTTTTTCATCCGCCGCCGCCACTGCCTCCACCATGGCAGAGGCGGAAGAGAATCCCCCAGCTGCCGCTGACGTCACCACCGGCGCATGCACGAACCGGCGAAGGCCTTCTGGCCAGCCCCGGTGCCGGGCGGCGGGCGTCAAAGGCCGCTGGTGCCGGTTTTTGTGCAGGTCGGCGTGGTGCCAACCGCTCCGGCTTAGCCCCCAAAGGTGCGGACAGTGAGAGTTTGGTGACTGACAGAGTTAGGTGAGGAGAGCGTAAGGTGCTCCTTACATTTCATTTCCTATATTTATCAAAGAGCGTGAAGGGAGCCAGGAGTTTAGAGTACAGCTGACTGGAAGCAGAGTCGGATGGCGGAGGTCCAGTTGGTCCACGGGACACCTAATTCTGTAAAGTAGGAGGGAATGGAGGCTAGGGCAGTTGCATGCTCCTCCTGTAGGATGTGGGTGGTGAGGGATACTATTGGTGTCCCCGCTGACTATACCTGCGGGAAGTGCACCCAACTCCAGCTCCTCAGAGACCGTGTTAAGGAACTGGAGCTGGAGCTGGATGAACTTTGGATCATCCGGAAGGCAGAGGGGGTTATCGAGAAGAGTTGCAGGGAGGTAGTCACACCAAAGGTACTGGACAAGAGTAGCTGGGTTACAGTCAGGGGAAAGAAAACTAACAGGCAGACAGTGCAGGGATCCCTCGTGGCCATTCCCCTTCAAAACAAGTATACCGTTTTGGATGCTGTTGGGGGGGATGACCTACCGGGGGAAGGGCCCAGCGGCCAGGTCTCTGGCACTGAGTCTGGCTCTGGGGCTCAGAAGGGAAGGGGGGAGCATAGAAAAGCAATAATAATAGGAGATTCAATGGTTAGGGGAATAGATAGGAGATTCTGTGGTCGCGAGCGAGACTCCCGAAAGGTATGTTGCCTCCCGGGTGCCAGGGCCAGGGATGTCTCGGATCGTGTCTTCAGGATCCAGAAGGGGGAGGGTGAGCAGCCAGAAGTCGTGGTGCACATTGGTACCAACGACGTAGGTAGGAAAAAGGGTGTGGAGGTTGTAAACAAGTTTAGGGAGTTAGGCTGGAAGTTAAAGGCCAGGACAGACAGAGTTGTCATCTCTGGTTTGTTGCCGGTGCCACGTGATAGCGAGGCTAGGAATAGGGAGAGAGTGCAGTTGAACACGTGGCTGCAGGAATGGTGTAGGAGGGAGGGCTTCAGGTATTTGGATAATTGGAGCGCATTCTGGGGAAGGTGGGACCTGTACAAGCAGGACGGGTTGCATCTGAACCAGAGGGGCACCAATATCCTGGGGGGGAGGTTTTCTAGTACTCTTCGGGAGGGTTTAAACTAATTTGGCAGGGGAATGGGAACCGGATCTGTAGTCCAGCAACTAAGGAAGCCGATATTCAGGACGCCAAAGCACGTAGTGATGCAGTGGGGAAGGTAACACTGACAAAGGAGAGTACTTGCAGGCAAGGAGATGGCTTGAAGTGTGTATACTTTAATGCAAGAAGCATCAGGAATAAGGTGGGTGAACTTAAGGCATGGATCGGTACTTGGGACTACGATGTGGTGGCCATCACGGAAACTTGGATAGAAGAGGGGCAGAAATGGTTGTTGGAGGTCCCTGGTTACAGATGTTTCAACAAGATTAGGGAGGATGGTAAAAGAGGTGGTGGGGGGGGGGGGGGGGGGGGGGGTGGCATTGTTAATTAGAGATAGTATAACAGCTGCAGAAAGGCAGTTCGAGGGCGATCTGCCTACTGAGGTAATATGGATTGAAGTCAGAAATAGGAAAGGAGCAGTCACCTTGTTGGGAGTTTTCTATAGGCCCCCCAATAGCAGCAGAGATGTGGAGGAACAGATTGGGAAACAGATTTTGGAAAGGTGCAGAAGTCACAGGGTAGTAGTCATGGGTGACTTCAACTTCCCAAACATTGAGTGGAAACTCTTTAGATCAAATAGTTTGGATGGGGTAGTGTTTGTGCAGTGTGTCCAGGAAGCTTTTCTAACACAGTATGTAGATTGTTCGACCAGAGGGGAGGCCATATTGGATTTAGTACTTGGTAATGAACCAGGGCAGGTGATAGATTTGTTAGTGGGGGAGCATTTTGGAGGTAGTGACCACAATTCTGTGACTTTCACTTTAGTTATGGAGAGGGATAGGTGCGTGCAACAGTGCAAGGTTTACAATTGGGGGAAGGGTAAATACAATGCTGTTAGACAAGAATTGAAGTGCAGAAGTTGGGAACATAGGCTGTCAGGGAAGGACACAAGTGAAATGTGGAACTTGTTCAAGGAACAGATACTGCGTGTCTTTGATATGTATGCCCCTGTCAGGCAGGGAAGAGATGGTCGAGTGAGGGAACCATGGTTGACAAGAGAGGTTGAATGTCTTGTTAAGAGGAAGAAGGAGACTTATGTAAGGCTGAAGAAACAAGGTTCAGGCAGGGCGCTGGAGGGATACAAGATAGCCAGGGGGGAACTGAAGAAAGGGATTAGGAGAGCTAAGAGAGGGCATGAAAAATCTTTGGCAGGTAGGATCAAGGAGAACCCCAAGGCCTTTTACACATATGTGAGAAATATGAGAATGACTAGAGCGAGGGTAGGTCCGATCAAGGACAGTAGCGGGAGATTGTGTATTGAGTCTGAAGAGACAGGAGAGGTCTTGAACAAGTATTTTTCTTCAGTATTTACAAACGAGAGGGGCCATATTGTTGGAGAGGACAGTATGAAACAGACTGATAAGCTCGAGGAGATACTTGTCAGGAAGGAAGATGTGTTGCGCGTTTTGAAAAACTTGAGGATAGACAAGTTCCCCAGGCCTGGCGGGATATATCCAAGGATTCTATGGGAAGCAAGAAATGAAATTGCAGAGCCGTTGGCAATGATCTTTTCGTCCTCACTGTCAACAGGGGTGGTACCAGAGGATTGGAGAGTGGCGAATGTCGTGCCCCTGTTCAAAAAAGGGAATAGGGATAACCCTGGGAATTACAGGCCAGTTAGTCTTACTTCGGTGGTAGGCAAAGTAATGGAAAGGGTAATGAGGGATAGGATTTCTGAGCATCTGGAAAGGCACTGCTTGATTAGGGATAGTCAGCACGGATTTGTGAGGGTAGGCCTTGCCTTACAAGTCTTATTGACTTCTTTGAGGAGGTGACCAAGCATGTGGATGAAGGTAAAGCAGTGGATGTGGTGTACATGGATTTTAGTGGGCTTGTGCAGAAAGTAAGGAGGCATGGGATCGTGGGAAATTTGGCCAGTTGGATAACAAACTTGCAAACCGATAGAAGTCAGAGTGGTGGTGGATGGCAAATATTCAGCCTGGAGCCCAGTTATCAGTGGCGTACCACAGGGATCAGTTTTGGGTCCTCTGCTGTTTGTGATTTTCATTAACGACTTTGATGAGGGAGTTGAAGGGTGGGTTAGTAAATTTGCAGATGATACGAAGATTGGTGGAGTTGTGGATAGTGAGGAGGGCTGTTGTCGGCTTCAAAGAGACATAGATAGAATGCAGAACTGGGCTGAGAAGTGGCAGATGGAGTTTAACCCTGACAAGTGTGAGGTTGTCCATTTTGGAAGGACAAATATGAATGCGGAATACAGGGTTAACTGTAGGGTTCTTGGCAATGTGAAGGAGCAGAGAGATCTTGGGGTCTATGTTCATAGATCTTTGAAAGTTGCCACTCAAGTGGATAGAGCTGTGAAGAAGGCCTATGGTGTGCTAGCATTCATTAGCAGAGGGATTGAAATTAAGAGCCGTGAGGTGATGATGCAGCTGTACAAAACCTTGGTCAGGCCACATTTGGAGTACTGTGTGCAGTTCTGGTCGCCTCATTTTAGGAAGGATGTGGAAGCTTTGGAAAAGGTGCAAAGGAAATTTACCAGGATGTTGCCTGGAATGGAGAGTAGGTCATACGAGGAAAGGTTGAGGGTGCTAGGCCTTTTCTCATTAGAACGGAGAAGGATGAGGGGCGACTTGATAGAGGTTTATAAGATGATTAGGGGAATAGATAGAGTAAACAGTCAGAGACTTTTTCCCTGGGTGGAACACACCATTACAAGGGGACATAAATTTAAGTTAAATGGTGGAAGATATAGAGGGGATGTCAGAGGTAGGTTCTTTACCCAGAGAGTAGTGGGGGCATGGAATGCACTGCCTGTGGAAGTAGTTGAGTCGGAAACGTTAGGGTCCTTCAAGCGGCTATTGGATAGGTACATGGATTAGGGTAGAATAATGGAGTGTAGGTTAACTTCTTAAGGGCAGCACGGTAGCATTGTGGATAGCACAATTGCTTCACAGCTCCAGGGTCCCAAGTTCGATTTCGACTTGGGTCACTGTCTGTGTGGAGTCTGCACATCCTCCACGTGTGTGCGTGGGTTTCCTCCGGGTACTCCGGTTTCCTCCCACAGTCCAAAGATGTGCAGGTTGGGTGGATTGGCCTTGAAAAATTGTCCAAAATTCTATGATTAACCTCGGACAAAAGTTCGGCGCAACATCGTGGGCCGAAGGGCCTGTTCTGTGCTGTATTTCTCTATTGTTACATTCACCTTTCTGCCACCCAGATTTCTCAATCTGGTAATCTCATACCATACTGCAGCAGTTCAAGAAGGCGGCTCAGCGCCACCTTCTCAAGGGTAGGTTGGAAAGGGCACTAACACTTCTGGCCTAGCCAGTGACACATACAACCCATGAAAGAATCAAATCAAAAATTGGAGCGTGAAGATGAAAGTTTAATAAAGCCAAGGAAATCACCCACAAACTCTAGAAGAGGACAGAAAAATTAATATTTAAAGGAAATACAATTTTATTTCATAGTTATCATTTAATGTGCTTCTCAGTCTCTCATTGACTTTGACAACACACTGCAATATCAACAAATGAAGATTAACACAAACTCATGCTGATTGGATTGCAATGCTCATCAACAAGTTAGCAGCTACTGGTTTAGCATATGCTTGTGTGAATTTCCTTTATTTTCTATATTAACATAGGTATTTCTATCATTAAAATTATGGAACAATTCAATTACATGTGTTTAATAAGGACACGGGGAGCCAAACTGAGTAAAAATGAGAACAAGTTTTTATTTACAAACGATACATATACAGTTTCTGGTGGACCCCTCCTGGGATTCTGCTTAGTCGGTGCCTTACTGGCTGACATTATATACTCTGGGTAATTGAGATACCCTGCCCCGAGCGGAGGAGCTCGAACTCCGTAAGGAGTTTGGGAAAACTGAGCATTCCGATCCAGTAGGTCCCTTGCGGGATATTACGATGTGCTCAATATTCATGTGCTATTATTGCTCCATGTAAGTTGAGATCTTTTTACATAAGATCAGCAGAAATAGGCACTGGAGTCAGCTACTCATTGGCTCTGATTTTAACATTTCCTAATACTCACATTTCATGGTGCTTTTTCATTGCTAGCTGGGGTACAGACTGGGGTGATGAAGGATATATTTACATGTCAAGGAACAAGGATAATCAATGTGGAATCGCATCACTTGCCAGCTTCCCTTTGGTGTAAGTCTAATTATTTGTTTTGCTTTGTCCAATATATTTCAATGTAAATTTGGTGGTGAATTCATGCACCAAACAAAATGAGATATTTTAGTGATGTGTGGTGGTGGGAGGTGTGGGTTTGGAGCCTGGGTAGAAATTGGTAAGTGTTTGCCTGTTCTTCAGATGTAAAATTAGCACAATGATCAGAGCTTTAGCTGTGGACAGTCCATAATAAATCAACACCTACTTTGGGCAACTGCTAAATCTTTCCTGTACATTTTGTAAGGAATAGAGGTGAATGTAGAAATCAAAAACTCGGCCCTTTTCTCATTCATTCATGGGATGTGAGCAACACTGCCAAAGCCAGCATGTGTCACCCATCCTTAATTACCCTTGAGGGAGATTGTGAGCCATCTTCTAGAAACGTGTTGGTATGACTACTGTGCTCAGGGGGCTTCTAAGATTTTGATCCAGTGAATCAAAAGAATGGCAATATAGTTCCAAGTCAGGATGGTGTATGACTTGGAGTTCCCATAGTGTTCCTATGCATCTTGCTGCCCTTGTCCTTCTAGATGGTAGAGATTGCAGGTTAGGAATGCGCTCTTGAAGGAACATTGATAAGTTGCTGCAGTGTTTTGCTCAGTTGGCTGGACAGCTGGTTTGTGATGCAAGGCAAGGCCAGCAGCACGGGTACCGGCTGAGGTTATTCATGAATGCCCTGCATTCCCAATCTTGCCCCTCGTCTGAGGTGTGGTGATGGTCAGGTTAGATCACCACCAGTCAGCTCTCCCCCTCAAAGGGAAAAGCAGCCTTTGATCATAGAATCATCGAATCATAGAATTTACTGTGCAATAGGAGGCCCATCGAGTCTGCACCGGCCCTTGGAAAGAGCACCCTACTTATGCCCATGCCCACCTTATCCCCGTACCCAGGAGCCCCACCTAACCTTTTGGACACTAAGGTGCAATTTAGCAAGGCCAATCCAAATAACCTGCACATTTTTGGACTGCCGGAAGAAACCGGAGCACCCGGAGCAAGCCCACGCAGACATGGGGAGAAAGTGCAAACTCCACACAGTCACCCGAGGCTGGAATTGAACCTGCGTCCCAGGAGCTGTGAGTGCTGACCACCGTACCACCGTGCCGCCACTGGGATTATCAGGGACTGTGGAGACTTTACTCTATATGGTGCACTTTGGTGTTACTGTGCAATGATGATGGAGGAAATGAATGTTTAAAATCATGGATGAATGCCAATCAAAGGGCTACTTTGTTCTGGATATTTAACATATGCAAATTTTAACCCCAGTTGAAGGGCGCCTCTAAAAGTCTGTCCGAGACAGACCAAAAATATTAAATTAAAAGTAAATACTTCTGATGCAGCCAAGAGGAGCAGGAGCTCTACCCACACCCTCTAAACTCTACCAGTACCTCCACAGGTGATGAGATCTGAGCACCCGACACATTGTCATCCCTCAGTGCCAGGACTTACAGCTGAGCAGGTGCTAACAAGGCAAGCAAATCCACGTTTCACAATGACAATGCACAAGCTGCCTATAGGAACATAGGAAATAGGAGCAGGAGTGGGCTATTTGGCCCCTCGGGCCTGCTCCATCATTCCACTAGATCATGACTGTTCTGCTACCTCAACGCTATTTTCCCACACTATCCCCATATCCTTTGATATCTTTAATATCTAGAAATCTATCACAGTCTTGAATATACTCAATGATTGGGCCTCCACAGCCCACTGGGATGGAGAATTCCAAAGGTTCACCACCCTCTCGAATGCCTCCTCGCCTCAGTCCTAAATGCTTATTCTGAGACCGTGTCACTTGGTTCCAGATTCCCCAACCAGAGGAAATATCCTTCCTGCATTTCCCCTGTTGAGTGCCTTAAGAGTTCTGTATGCTTCGATGAGATCACCTCCCATTCTTCTGAACTCGAGGGGATACAGGTCCAGTCCCCTCCATCCCAGCAATCAGTCTGGTGAACCTTCATTGCAGTCCCTTTATGACAAGTATACCCTTTCTTCGGTAAGGAGGTCAAAACTGTACACAATACTCCATGTTTGGTCTCACCAAGGCTCGAGAAATTGCAGTAAGATATCTTTACTCCTGTACACAAATTCTCTTGCAATAAAGGCCAACATGCTATTTACCTTCCGAATGGCTTGTTGTAGCCGTCAATAACTTATGGGGCTGGGATTCTCTGATTTTGAGACTAAGTGCTGACGCCGACATGGGTACAGTGGCGTTTTACGCCCCAAACAACAGCGCAAAACCTCCACTGATTCTTCGTCTGGTGGGGGACTAGCAGGCACGCAGCGTAGAGCCCCCGGCTTTACCTGCAGATATGGCCGGAGAATTGCCGGGTCTGCTGTGCCGTGCAACATGCGCCAACTGCACGGACCTGGCCTGCCAAATAGTGCCCCACTTCGGCCAGTTTCGCCACCCCCAGAACATGCGCCAACTGCACGGACCTGACCTGCCAAATAGTGCCCCACTTCGGCCAGTTTCGCCACCCCCAGACCACCCCCACCATAATCCACAGCCCACGCCAAAGCCCCCCTCCCCACTGATCATCTCCCCCTCCCCCCCCACCCGACTATGAGGCGCTGGCCTCAGTCCGCAGCCACCATGCCCAGTTCCCGAAAACAAAAATAGCATGAGTGACCCACGCGTCAGGAGCTCGGCCCATCGGGGGTGGAGCATCAGGGGAGGGCCTCAGGTCACATCCTGAGGCCATCCATAAGGCGTGCGGCGTTCTCTGTGAGTATGCGGTTTTGGAGGGAGCGAAGCATCACAAAAGCGGTGCCGTCCCAATTTCGGCGCCAACGTGGATTCTTCGGCTGATTGGCGAACGCGATTTCGGCGCCGGAGACTGGAGAATCCTGCCCATGAACTTCGGGCATCAACACTTCCCAGCCTCTCACCTTAAACACTCTTCCTCCCCTGATTCCGAGGCTGGAAGACTGAAGGGTAGGAACTAAACAAAACTAAAAGGAGTATTTAATTAATAATTTACTTCTCAAAACATCTACAAAGACTATTTGGTACAGAGATCATGCACAATCTAATGGTAGCAGGCATCTAGAGCTGGTATAGTTTTCACTTTGAAATACAATTTAGTCCAATGCAGTTATCAGAAAGTATATTTTATTGACTGATGTTAATTTCTGTTCATTCAAGTTTCTATGCTTAGTGGGCGTATATTTGTGGCCAATAATTCACAATTTAATATTTGTCAATTATTACTGCAGTTGGAAAAAACTCTTCCATTTAAGTAAAGCCTTTCATGATCTTAGGACGTCATACACTTTGACTGTCAATGAAATACTTTTCATTTGTAGCTGTTACTGTAATTTCGGAAATGTGACAGACAATTTGAACACAGCAAGCACCCTTAAAAAACAATGTGATAATAAGACGATAAGATATAGGAGCATAATTAGGCCACTCGGCCCATCGAGTCTCGGCCATTCAATCATGGCTGATACTTTTCTCATCCCCATTCTCTGCCTTCTCCCCATAACCCCTGATCCCCTTATTGATCAAAAACCTATCTATCTCTGTTTTAAAGACACTCAGTGATTTGGCCTCCACAGCATTCTGTGGCAAAACGTTCCACAGATTCACCACCCTCTGGCTGAAGAAATTCCACCTCATCTCTTGTTTTAAAGGATCGTCCCTTTCGTCTGAGATTGTGTCATCTGCTTCTAGTTTTTCCTACAAATGGAAATCTTCTCTCCACATCCACTCTATCCAGGCCACACAGTATCCTGTAAGTTTCAATAAGATCCCCCCTCATCCTTCTAAACTCCAATGAGTACAGACCCAAAGTCCTCAACATTTTCTCACATGACAAGCTCTTCATTCCAGGGATCATTCTTGTGAACCTCCTCTGGACCCTTTCCAAGGCCAGCACAACCTTCCTTAGATACAGGACCCAAAACTGCTCACAATATTCCAAATGGGGTCTGACCAGAGTCTTATATAGCTTCAGAAGTACATCCCTAGTCTTGTATTCTCGCCCTCTCGACATGAATGCTAACATTGCATTTGCCTTCCTAACTGCCAACTGAACCTGCACGTTAACCTTAAGAGAATCATGAACAAGGACGCCCAAGTCCCTTTGTGCTTCTGATTTCCTCAGCATCTTCCCATTTAGAAAATAGTCTCTGCCTCCATTTCTCCTTCCAAACCTCATACTTTTCCACATTGTATTCCATCTCCCACTTCTTTGCCCACTCTCCTAGCCTGTCCAAGTCATTCTGAAGCCCGCCTGCTTCCTCAATACTACCTGCCCCGCTACAGATCTTTGTATCATCTGCAAACTTAGCAACATTGCCTTCAGTTCCTTCCTCCTGATCATGAATGTATATTGAGAAAATTTGTGGTCCCAGTACCGACCCCTGAGGTACACCACTAGTCACTGGCAGCCATCCTGAAAAAGACCCCTTTATCCCCACTCTCTGCCTTCTGCCAGTCAGCCAATCCTCTATCCATGCTAGGATCATACCCTGAACACCATGGGCTCTTAACCTATTTAACAGTCTCCTATGCAACACCTTGTCAAACGCCTTCTGGAAATGTAAATAAATCACGTCCACTGGTTCTCCTTTGTCTAACTTCCTTGTTACTTCCTCAAAGAACTCTAGCAGACTTGTCAGACATGTCCTCCCTTTGACAAAGCTGTGTTAATTCAGTCCTATTTTATCATGCATTTCCAAGATGCGATCTCATCTTTAATAATGGACTCTAAAATCTTACCAATGACCGGCCTAGAATTTCCCGTCTTCTGCCTTCCTCCCTTCTTAAACAGTGGTGTTACATTAGCCACTTTCCACTTAGGACCCTTTCTGCCTCCAGTGATTCCTGAAAGATCATCACCAATGTCTCTACAATCTCTTCAGCTATCTCTTTTAGAACCCTGGGGTGTAGTTCATCCAGTCCAGGTAATTTATCCACCTTCAGACCTTTCAGTTTCCCCAGAACCTTCTCCTAAGTGATGGTCACCTCTACCCCCTGATTCTCCTGGAGCTCTGGTATCCCACTGGTGTCTTCCACCGTGAAGACTGATGCAAAGTAACTATTCAGTTTGTCTGCCATTTCTTTGTTTCCTATTATTACTTCTCCAGCCACATTTTCCAGTGGTCTAATGTCTATTTTTGACTCTCTTAGCTTTTTATATATTGAAGAAAACTCTTCCTATCTTCCTTTATATTACTAGCTAGCTTGCACTCATACTTCATCTTCTCCCTCCTTATTACTTTTTTAGTTGTCTTCTGCTCGCTTTTAAAGGCTTCCCAATCCTCTGGCTTCCCACTAATCCTTGCCAATTTGTATACTTTTTCCTTAGCTTTTATTCTGTCCTTGACTTCCCTTGTCATGCATGCCTTGTTCTCCCCTTAGCATGTTTCTTCCTCCTTGGGATGAATTTCTGTTTTGCCTCCCGAATAACCTCCCAAAACTCCTGCCATTGCTGTTCCACTGTCTTCCCTGCTAGGCTCCTTTTCCAATCATCTCTGGTCAGCTCTTCCCTCATGTATTTGTAGTTGCCCTTATTTAATTGTAATACTGTTACATCTGATTGCAGCTTCTCCCTCTCAAACTGCAGGGTAAATTCTCTCATATTTGTGGTCATTGCCCCTGAAGGGTTCCTTCACATTATGTTCCGTAATCAAGTCTGCGTCATTACACATCACTAAATCCAGAATTGCCTGTTCCCTAGTGGGCTCTACCACAAGCTGCTCCAAAAAAAATCTTAGACAATAATGACCAGATAATGTTTTTGTAACGATTGAGGGAGAATATAGTCAGGTTACCAGGGATAAATCTCCGAAATAGTGCCATAGGATATTTTACATCTACCTGTGAGGGCAGACAGGGCTTCAGTTTAATGCCTTATCTGAAAAATGGCACCTTCGACAAACCTACAACCACTACCATCCAGAAGAAAAGAGCAGCAGATACCTGGGAACCGCACCAGCTAGATGTTCTCCTCCAAGTCACTCACCACCCTGACTTTAAAATATATCGTCGTTCTTTCACTGTTGGTGGGGCAACATCCTGTAACTCCCTCCCTAACAGCACAGTGGGTGTACCTACAGCTCAAGGACTGCAGTGTTTCAAGAAGGCAACTCACCACCACCTTCTGAATGGCAACTAGGGGCAATAAATGCTGGCCTAGCCAGTGACGCCCACATCCCATAAATGAATTTTTAAAAAGTGCACCACTCTCTCGGTCCCCTAGCGGAGTAACATCCTTGATTTATGCTCTCAAGTTTTGGATTGGGACTTGAATCTACATGCGCATCAAATGTTAAGAGAGAAAGTTAGCTGTGTCAAATTAAGCAATAAAGAGTAAAAGCAACATGTTGCTCACCATGCAAGCTTTTTTGGGGGCTGGTTTAGCACAGTGGGCTAAATAGCTGGCTTGTAAAGCCGACCAAAGCAGGCCAGCAGTGCAGGTTGAATTCCCGTACCAACCTCCCCGAACAGGTGCCAGAATGTGGCAACTAGGGGCTTTTCACAGTAACTTCATTTGAAGGCTACTTGTGACAATAAGTGATTTTCATTTTCATTTTTATGTACTCTTACTTTTTAGTTGCTGTTTCTCTGCACCAATCTTAAACTTCTCTACTTTAATTCACAGATTATGAAATTCTCACCATCCTGAAAGTAGTGCCTCTGGTGAGCACCAAAGAATATTAATATATAACAGTAGATTGCATGTATTTTTAACCCCAATCACTTTTAATAAACTGTAAAATGAATTACAGCCCATCATTCATGGATAGATTTATTTTTGCAAATTTGATTTTTACTGGTGGTGATACTGGATTGTTTCAACATTGTAATTTGTAACACGTCCCTGGTGTATGGAAAAATTGCAATTTGCAGATTTACTTTTTTGAACAAGTTTTGAATGTAGATGTGTTGTAATGTATGTGCAGGATGCGGTGTAGGTTTTGTAGCCTCTCACGTCATTGTGCTGCATATAGTGCATTAAAGCCATCAAGACTTTCTAGAATGCTAACTGGTGCTTGTCTGTCCTGCCATTAGTCTACATGGCAATAAATGTAATTTTTTACTTCAACGTTTGGTGCTTCTCACTTGCTTGCATATCCAGACATTTTAAGGTTGTCAGATATTGAACGTAAGAACAGAATAGGAGCAGCTGTATGTCATTCTGTTCCTCGGATCTGCTCTGCCAATCAGAAAGGTCATGGATGATCTGTTCTGGCCCGAACTCCACTTTCCTATCAATCCCCCATAACTCCTTATCAATCTCTTATCAATCACAAATCTGTCCAATTCAGTCTTGAATATATCCAATGACCTCGCCGCCTCCACCCCTCGTTGGGAAAAGAGAATTCCAAACTCTAAGGCCCTCTGAAAAAATTAATTCCTCCACATCTCCATCTTAAATGCGAGACTCCTTGGGTGGAATTCTCCCAAAATATTCCCCAGTGGGAAATGAGATGCGATTCCTGCAGGGTAGATCGGCACGATCCAGATCTCAATCCACCACACTTAGAAATGTTTTTGGAGAAGGTGTGATTCACACAGTGAGATCCGAAGAAGCTGGTAAGGCCGGATCCTCAGGGATCAGGGTGCATTTTTTACGGGGCTCCCCGATCTCAGAAGGGCCCTACAGCCCTGCACCCCCCAACCCACCCCCCCACCGCACCTCCAGTCACCGGCAAGGCCCCTCTCCCAAGGGAGCAACCCCCCAGCTACATGTTCATCAAAACCCCCTCCGCCCTTCGGGGTGGAGCAGGTTAGCACTGCCAGGTTGGCACTGCCAGGGTGCCAAGGGGCAGTGCCAGGACACTGTCCAGCCATCTGCCGGAACACCTGGGGGTGATAATGAACTCTGAGCCCACCCGCTGAGGTCATCACATCTATCCAGAGAATTTAACAGTGGCTGTGAGCAGGTCCTCATTGAGGAACCCTTGCACTTCAGTGTCTGAGTGGTGCCAGCTGCTTCTATGGTGGAAAAGTTCCTCCAGTGCAGGCATGCTGTTCAGGCATCAGAGGTTGAAAAAGATCCAGTCTAAAAACAAAACTCTCAGACTGCACGCCAGCTCTTTCTTGCAAGCGTTTCAAAGGAGAAAAAGAAAACACTATTAAAACAAAACACGCAGACGGAGAACATGCTCTTCTTAGGAAGCAGTTCAGTGCAGAGGAAACCCCAGCAGAAAAAAGCTATAGTTAGAAACTAGGAAGCACTTCAAAGCAAAGAAACAACTTCTATGAAAAATCACAGTTAGAAACAACATCTGCTCAAAGGAGAAAACACTTCAGAGTTAATGAACCATGAAGAGCTACAAAAACAAAGAAAACAAACCATCCTTTGAAATAGCCTGGACCTGTCAATCATGAGACTTGAAAAGGGTAATGGACCACAAAATTAAATATAAATAATACAGTTCAAAGCTTCTAGGCTCCTCAGCAAGCTCAGAGATTTGGTGAAGGGAAATAAATTTTCAGGTGAAAAAAGCACTTCAGAGGTCTCCAACACATCAGAGGGAAGACTTTTTCCTTCATCTGACAGATTATTGATGTTGACATTCTGGGAGAGGCATCAAAGAATTTCAAGGCTACAGAGGGAACATTTTCCACATGACGCACATCCCAGAAAAAAACCCTCACTTGACCCTCTCCAGTCCGAGCTCCCGACCACCAGCCTGAAAGACCCCTCTCTGCATCCTTGAGGCAAGCGTAGAGAGGGTACTCACCCCCTTGCTTTCTCTCAGTGTCCCTGGTACCTGGTTCCTGCTTTTAGGGACCACTTGTGATTCGGACCGGATGATTTTCCTTGGCCAGGTGGGGTGGTGTTGTGAGTTCTCGCAGGCCACTGCTTTTAATTTGAATCTTGTTAATGAGACTAAAATGAATGCAAATTAGTTACAATCAGGTTTCGTCCTTCTGGGCAAGATTCTGATCACACCGGCTGCAGCGTGCTGGGAGAACTGAAAACGTATTTGTGAGGAAGGCAAATCCTATTTCGAGGCTCTCGACTTAGCAGGATTTCTGACGGCGCAACGCGGCCAAAGAATTCCCGCCCCCCATTATTTTGAATCTATGCCTCCAGTCCTAGATTGGAGGGGAAACATCCTCTCAGTAGCTACCCTGGCAAGCCTTTCAGAATCTTAGGTTTCAATAAGATTGACTCTCATTCTTCTGAACTGCAAGAGTGTTTAGCCCTAACTTTATTTTAGCACTGGGGAGCTGAACTCAGAGATCGGGTCTCCATTTCGAAAGGGTGCCCCAATCTCAAAGTTAGCTTGTGGGCCCCCACCTCCCACCCATGGGCAATGGCACTCCCGAAGACATGGACGCTACCCCACACCCCCTTAGTGAGTACACCCCGCTATGGGATCTCTGTGGACCCTCTTCTTTAAGCACAACCAAGCCCCCTTACAGCATCCCCCCTTCCAGGACCCCCACCCTTCAGCCCCCCCAACCTCCCAGCGGACTCTACTTACCTGCCCTGCACAACCCCTCCCTTCAAACACCACCTCCACCCTCATTTCATGGGCATGGCCTCCCTCGGCCCCTGACCCTTGGCATGCCACGCTGGCACTAGAACACCCTTGCATTGCCACCCTCGCAGCAAGATGCCAGCTGGGCAGTGCCAAGCTACCAGCATGGTGTCCCAGAAACAACTGACAAACCTGGACTTTCCCAATAACTATGTCACCTGCAATCCAAAATCACACCACATTCTTGCATCTTGTTACAGAAGGTTACATTGCCCCTGCAAAAATCAATCATTTTCTCCCTTTGTCATGACAGTAAAAATATGCAGCTAAAGCTGAAAATTCAAAATAAACTGGTCTTACCGAAAGTCTACAATGGTAAGAAGATTGACATTTTGGGTATGTGAGAATTAGACAAGTAAAATAGCAAGTAAAATACAAAATTAGCAAGTAAAATACGAAGTTCTCAATTGTTGCTGAAGGTCATGAATCATTATTGGGTGATGAAGCGTGTGAGGCACTGGAATTGGTGTGAAGGAACTATAGCACTGACTGTACACTGAGTACACACAGTGACTCAGTGGAGTCCATTGTACAGTCGTTTTCGAAAATATTCAAGGGCTTTGGTGTCCTGCCTTTCACATATAAAACGCAATTAAGAGAGGATGCTCAACTGGTGATACACGCTCTTCGAAGAGTTCCAGCACCATTGCGTGACTGTCTCAAGGCAGAGTTAGGCAGGAAGACACAACTTGGAGTCATAAGGAAAATAGAAGAGCCTACAGATTGGGTCAACTCAATGGCCTGTGTGAAAAAGAAGAATAACAATCTCAGGATTTCTATGGATCCCAAGGATTTGAATGCAAACATTAAAAGGGAGCATTATCAAATTGCAAAGCGGGAAGAGATCACAAGTGAGATGTCTAGTGCAAATTTTTTTACCAAACTTCATGCATCGCAGGGATTTTGGCAGCTCAAGTTTGATCAAGAAAGTACCAAGTAGTGCACATTCAATACTCCTTTTGGCAGATATTGCTTTCTTTGAAATTGCCCTTTGGAACTCTATCTGCATCCGAGATGATCCACAGAGCTATGGAACATATCATTGCAGGCACTGAGGGAGTCCGGGTCTATGTAGACAACATCATTGTGTGGGGTTCCACCTTGGAGGAACACAATGACAGACTGATCAATGTCTTACAAAGCATCAGGCGGAATGGCTGAGGCTCAACAAGGCCAAATGCCAGTTTGGAGTACAGGAGATTCCATTCCGAGGCGACAAATTTTCTGTTCACCAAATAGAGCCAGATGTAATGAAAATTAATGCCGTACTAAGCATGCTCTGACCCATGGATAAAAAAGGAGTACTATGAATGATGGGCATGATCAACTTCACAGGGAAGTTTACTCCCAATCTTTCAGCCAAAACAGTGTGCCTCAGAGACATCTGAAGGAAAGTGAATGATTTCACTTGGGCAGAGCAGCATGAGCAGGAGTGGCTCCGGCTAAAGAAAGCTCTTACAATAACGCCCATGCTGACGTTTTTTAAGCCAACAAGGGACACCAAAATATCTACTGATGGATCAAAAGATGGTATAGTTGCAGTACTGCTGCAACAAGAAGATGGAAACAACTGAAACTTATGAGACGCGATTCTCCGCCCCCCACGACGGGTCGGAGAATAGCGGGAGGGCCTTCCCGACATTTTTCCCGACCTCCCGCTATTCTCCCCCCCCCCCCAACGGCCGCCCCCCGACACGAATCGCTGCTCGCCGTTTTTTACGGCGAGCAGCAATTCTCCCCTAGCCGATGGGCCGATTTCCCAGGCCTTTACGGCCGTTTTCACGAACACCAACACACCTGCTCTCACCGTTCGTGGAAACGGCCGCAAAGTGCCGTTCTGGGGAACCATGGCACCGATTGGCACGGCCCACCGATCGCGGGCAGCAGGTCCGAACCCCGCGCACTCTTTGTTCCTCCGCCGCCCCGCTGGATCAGTCCGCGGGCCGGCTGAGGGGCATGACGGCCTGCGCATGCGCGGGTTTCACGCATATGCGTGATGACGTCATCCGCGCATGCACGGGTTGGTGCCGTCCAATCCGCGCATGCGCGGCTGACGTCATCGTGCGCATCAGCCGCTGTTAACTTTAGCGCGCGGGCTTATCGAAGTTCGCTAAGCCTGCGATGCCAAGGTTCACGGGGCCCCGCTGCTAGCCCCGACCGGGGAGCAGAATCGGGTCCCGGGAGGGGGCGCGGAGGCTGCCGTGAAACACGGCTGGTTTCACGGCAGCCTTCACGACTCTCTGCATTTGCGGAGAATCGCACCCATGGTATATGCTTCACAGTCAATGATGGAGTCTGAGTGCAAATATGCACAGAGTGAAAAAGAGTGCCGAGGACTGGTAATTGGCTTGGAAAAATTCCATATATATATATGGCCTACCCACATTTACTGTTGAGACGGATCATCGACCACTGGTTGCAATCTTAAAAATAATCGCAGCGAAATGTCTCCACGAATACAGCATCTCATGATAAAATTCAAAGATACAATTTTGAGTTGATATGCACGCCTGACAAACATAGTCATAGCAGATGCGCTATCCTGAGCTCCAACAGCACAAGATGTCAGCTCTATTGGAGAAGATGTACAGGCTCACATAGACAATGGGCTGGATTCTCCACCGGCGGGATGCCCCATTTTGCCGGCAGCCCGGGGGTTTCCCGACGGCATGGGGCTTCTCCACAATGGGAAACATTGTGGCCAGTGTGTTGAATCAGAAATATGGCGCAGCGGGATGGAGAGTCCAGCCCCTTATTACTGATGCACTGCCAGTATCAGACGCAAAATCAAAATGAATTGTTGAAGAAACAGCAAAAGATCAGGTGTTGCAGATGGTAATACAAAACCTTAACAATGATTGGCCTAGACTTCCAGTGGTGGCCATGGAGTAGGAGGTTGCACATTTGGTAGCTCCCACTCGTGGCGGACCTTTTGGACCTTTTATCCCGACTTTTTTTCAAATTTTATTTTTTTTAAATCGGGAATGGATGGGATAGTGAGGAGGAATCCCACACCAGTATATGGAGACGTGGACCAGAGGTGGCCGTGTAAGAAGGAAAAACCGAGTAGAGAAGGCATGTGTAAAACCCACAGCACAGAAGAATATGGCAGAGGTGCAGGGTACTGGCTCAGCGGCCCAGTGGTCAATGGAGCAGCTGGTGAAATTTATCCAGGAGGGTTTCGGCAAGCAAAAGGAGGAAGGTCGAGACCCAATCAAGGCATCAATCGACCTGGAGGAGCAGGGGCTGGAAGCCCAAGTTCGGTCGATTCAGAAGCTCGAGGAGAAGGTAGTCGAATACGAGGGACACCTAATTGCGCTGGAGTTACAGGTGGGACTGATGAGGGATCAGCAGAAAATTCTGCAGGAGGAGGTGGAGGACCTGGAGAACAGGTCCCTTCGACAGAACTTTGGGATCGTCGGCCTCCCTGAGGGTTGCGAGGGAACGGACACAAGGGCCTATGTGGCGAATATGCTCGAGAAATTAATGGGTGATGGGGCGTTTGCTCAACCCTTGGAAGTGGATAGAGCGCACAGATTGCTTGCGAGGAGACCGCATGTGAACGAGCCGCCGAGGGCTATGGAGATGCGAATGCACTGGTTCCTGGATAAGGAATAGATTTTGCGATGAGCCAAGCAGACACGGAGCTGCAAGTGGGAGAACAGCATGCTGCGCATCTACCAGGACATGGGTGCGGATCTGGTCAAAAGATGAGCAGGATTCAACTGAGTAAAATCGGCCCTTTTCAAGAAGAATATGAAGTTTGGGCTGTTATATCCAGCTCATTTATGGGTCACTTTTGAAGGTCAGGAACTCTATTTTGAGTCGCCGGACGTGATGGACTTTATTAAAAGTATAGGGCTGGCAGGTGACTGAGGACACTGAACTCTTGGGACGGATAATGCTATATCGATTTTGTTAAGGTAGTCTCGCTTTTGAAGTGTATGTGAAATGTTTTTTTTATATTGATTCTTGGGCTGTTGCTCAGTTTTGTACATTACATGGGGATGGTGGGGGAAGATGGATGGATTTTCTTTGTGTTTTTGTGTTTGGTTGGAACTGTGCTTTTAGAATATGTATGTCCGAGCAGGGGGGGGGGGGGGGGGGGAGAACACTAGTGTGTAGGTCCTTTGGCGCCATCGGGGGGGAGCTACCAGGCTAGCTGGAAGCGCAGTGGGGGATGAGCAGATGGTAAGTTTTTGTTTTAAATTCAGAGTGTCCAATTCATTTTTAACAATTAAGGGGCAATTTAGCGTGGCCAATTCACCTACCTGCACATAGAACATAGAACATTACAGCGCAGTACAGGCCCTTCGGTCCTCGATGTTGCGCCGACCTGTGAAACCACTCTAAAGCCCATCTACACTATTCCCTTACCGTCCATATATCTGTCCAATTACCATTTGAATGCCCTTAGTGTTGGCGAGTCCACTACTGTTGCAGGCAGGGCATTCCACGCCCTTACTACTCTCTGAGCAAAGATCCTACCTCTGACACCTGTCCTATATCTATCTCCCCTCAATTTAAAGCTATGTCCCCTCGTGCTCGACATCACCATCCGAGGAAAAAGACTCTCACTGTCCACCCTATCTAATCCTCTGATCATCTTGTATGCCTCAATTAAGTCACCTCTTAACGTTCTTCTCTCTAACCAAAACAGCCTCAAGTCCCTCAGCCTTCCCTCAAAAGATCTTCCCTCCACAACCAGGCAACATTCTGGTAAATCTCCTCTGCACCCTTTCCAATGCTTCCACATCCTTCGTATAATGCGGCGACCAGAATTGCACGCAATGCTCCAAATGCGGCCGCACCAGAGTTTTGTACAGCTGCAACATGACCTCATGGCTCCGAAACTCAATCCCTCTACCAATAAAAGCTAACACACCGTACGCCTTCTTAACAACCCTCTTAACCTCTCAGGGGACTTATCTATTTTCACACTTTCCAGAATTGCTAACACCTCCTTACGAATTTCAAGCCCTTCTAGTCTAATAGCCTGTATGTCAGTATTCTCCTCGACAACATTGTCTTTTTCCTGTGTGAATGAATACTGACGAAAAATATTCATTTAGTACCTCTCCTATCTCCTCGGACTCCACGCACAACTTCCCACTACTGTCCTTGACTGGCCCTACTCTTACCCTAGTCGTTCTTTTATTCCTGACATATCTATAGACAGCTTTAGGGTTATCGTTGATCCTACCTGCCAAAGACTTCTCATGTCCCCTCCTGGCTCTTCTTAGCTCTCTCTTTAGGTCCTTCCTAGCTAACTTGTAACTCTCGAGCGCCCTAACTGAACCTTCAAGTCTCATCTTTACATAAGCCTCCTTCTTCCTCTTGACAAATGTTTCAACTGCTTTAGTAACCCATGGTTCCCTCGCTCGACCACTTCCTCCCTGCCTGACAGGTACATACTTATCAAGGACACGTAGTAGTTGTTCCTTGAACAAGCTCCACATTTCCATTGTGCCCATCCCCTACAGTTTCCCTCTCCATCCGATGCATCCTAAGTCTTGCCTCATTGCATCATAATTGCCTTTCCCCAGATATAATTCTTGCCCTGTGGTATATACCTATCCCTTCCCATCACTAAATAAACGTAATCGAATTGTGGTCACTATCACCAAAGTGCTCACCTATCTCCAAATCTAACATCTGTCCTGGTTCATTACCCAGTACCAAATTCAATATGGCCTCGCCTCTCATTGGCCTATCTACATACTGTGTCAGGAAACCCTCCTGCACACATTGGACAAAAACGGACCCATCTAAAGTACTCGAACTATAGAGTTTCCAGTCAATATTTGGAAAGTTAAAGTCCCCCATAACAACTACCCTGTTACTTTCGCTCCTATCCAGAATCATCTTTGCAATCCTTTCCTCTACATCTCTCGAACTTTTTGGAGGCCTATAGAAAACTCCCAACAGGGTGACCTCTCCTTTCCTGTTTCTAACCTCAGCCCATACTACCTCAGTAGACGAGTCCTCATCAAACGTCCTTTCTGCCACTGTAACACCAATGACACCCCTCCCCCTCTTTTACCACCTTCCCTGAGCTTACTGAAATATCTAAATCCCAGCACCTGCAACAACCATTCCTGTCACTGCTCTATCCATGTCTCCAAAATGGGCACAACATCGAAGTCCCAGGTGCCAACCCATGCCACAAGCTCACCCACCTTATTCCGGATGCTCCTGGCATTGAAGTAGGCACACTTTAAACCACCTTCCTGCCTGCCGGTACACTCCTGCAACTTTGAAACCTTACTCATGACCTCACTACTCTCAACCTCCTGTGTACTGGAGCTACAATTCAGGTTCCCAATCCCCTGCTGAACTAGTTTAAACCCTCCCGAAGAGCATTAGCAAATTTCCCGCCCAGGGTATTGGTACCCCTCTGGTCCATGTGTAGACCATCCCATTTGTAGAGGTCCCACCTACCCCAGAATGAGCCCCAATTATCCAGGAATTTGAAACCCTCCCTCCTGCACCATCCCTGTAGCCACGTGTTCAACTTCTCTCTCTCCCTATTCCTCGTCTCGCTAGCACGTGGCACGGGTAACAACCCAGAGATAATAACTCTGTTTGTTCTAGATCTAAGTCTCCACCCTAGCTCCCTGAATTCCTGCCTTACATGCCTATCCCTTTTCCTACCTATGTTGTTGGTGCCTATGTGGACCACGACTTGGGGCTGCTCCCCCTCCCCCTTTAGGATCCCGAAAACACGATCCGAGACATCGCGGACCCTGGCACCTGGGAGGCAACACACTCCCACAGAATCTCCTGTCTATCCCCTAAATATGGAGTCGCCGATGACTAATGCTCTACTCCACTCCCCCCTTCCCTTCTGAGCAACAGGGACAGACTCTGTGCCAGAGACCTGTACCCGATGGCTTACCCCTGGTAAGTCGTCCCCCCCCAACAGTATCCAAAGCGGTATACTTGTTACTAAGGGGAACGACCACAGGGTTTCCTGTACTGACTGCTTCCTCCCAGCCCCTCTCACCGTCACCCAGCTATCTTTATTCTTCAGAGTAACTACATTCCTGAAGCTTCTATCTATGGCCACCTCTGCCTCCCGAATGATCCGAAGTTCATCCAGCTCAAGCTCCAGGTTCCTAACAGGGTTTTTGAGGAGCTGGAGTTGGGTGCAGGTGAAATCAGCAGGGACACTGACGGCTTCCCTCACCTCACACATTCTGCAGGGGGAACATTGTACTGCCTTCCCTGCCATCCCTTCTGGTTAAAACAAGAAAAAGAAAGGAAGAGCTTACCTCATTTTCACTCAACCCCTTAGGTTAGAGGAGGTGGAAGGGTGGGGGACACTACAAGTGTCGTTTCTCGGGTTTAGCAACCGCCCAACTTATATACAGGTACTAACAAATTTTCCCAGAAGTCCTCACGGCCGACCCTGCAGCTCTTAAGGTAAGTTTTTAAAGAGGTAAACTAACCTTCCCGACAGGCCCCTGGACACTGCTCCAGCCGAAAATCTGAAGGCTGCTTCCCCGCAAGGTAAGTTTTTTTAAAAGTAAATTTAGAGTACCCAATTAATGTTTTCCAATTAAAGGGCAATTTATTGTGACCAATCCACCTAGCTTGCATATCTTTTGGGTTGTGGGGGCGAAACCCACGCAGACACGGGGAGAATGTGCAAACTCCACACGGCCAGTGACCCAGAGCCGGGATCGAACCTGGGACCTTGGCGCCGTGTGGCAGCTATGCTAACCACTGTGCCCAAGGTAAGTTTTTAAAGTTAAACTTACCTTCTCGGCAAGCCCCTGGACACTGCTCCCGCCGAAAATCTGAAGACTGCTTCTCCTGCAAGGCAAGTTTTTAAAGTTAAACTTACCTTCTCGGCAAGCCCCTGGACACTGCTCCCGCCGAAAATCTGAAGACTGCTTCTCCTGCAAGGCAAGTTTTTAAAGTTAAACTTACCTTCCTGACAGGCCCCTGCACACTGCTCCTGCCGAAAATCTTTGCGTTGTGGGGGCGAAACCCATGCAAACACGGGGAGAATGTGCAAACTCCACACAGGCAGTGACCCGAGCTGGGATCGAACCTGGGACATCGGAGTCGTGAGGCAGCAGGACTAACCTACTGCGCCACCGTGCTGCCAGCAGATGATAAATTTGTTAAAGGGGGTTGGAATGGTTGTGCTGTTAATGGGGGTGGGGGGCGGCGGTGGGGAATTGCTCTACTGACAGGGGAGGGATTGTTGCTGGGAGACAAATGGGAGGTCGAGGATGGAGGGTGCCAAAGGGCAGGCCTGGGGGGCGTGGGGCGCGAGCTCGAGGCTGGCCTCAGAAGGACGATGGTTGATCGGCAGGGTGGGGGGGGCGAGATGCCTCCCAGTCAGGCTGATCACGTGGAACATTAGAGGGCTGAATGGTCCGGTTAAGAGGGCTCATGTGCTCGTGCATTTGAGGGGATTGAAGGCGGGCGTGGCAATGCTACAGGAGACACACCTGAGGGTAACATATCAGACCAGATTGAGGAAGGGGTGGGTTGGGCAGGTATTTTACTCGGGGTTGGGCTCTAAGACTAAGGGGGTCGCGATCCTGATTAATAGACGGATGTGATTTGACGCGGGGAAAATAGTTGCGGATAAGGGGCTGGTTTAGCACTGGGCTAAATAGCTGGCTTTTAAAAAGGCAGACCAAGGCAGGCCTGCAGCGCGGGTTCAATTTCCGTACCAGCCTCCCCGAACAGGCGCCGGAATGTGGCAACTAGGTGCTTTTCACAGTAGTTTCAATTGAAGCCTACTTGTGACAATAAGCGATTTTCATTTTCATATGGCGGGCAGGTATATCATGGTCAGCGGGAAGTTGGAAGGGACATCGGTACTGCTCGTGAATGTCTACTCACCAAACTGGGATGATGCGGAGTTTTTTAAGACGGGTGTTAGGGAAGATCCTGGACCTGGATTCGCACAAGCTGATCATGGTGGGGGGACCTTAATACGGTCATTGATCCAAGGTTGGACCATTTGAGCTCAAAGGCAGGGAGGGTGTCAGCAATGGCGAAGGCACTCAAGGGGTTCATGGAGCAGAAGGGTGGGGTAGACCCATGGAGGTTTGGTCGGCCAAGACCAAAGGAGTTTTTTTTTCGCATGTACATGAAGTATACTCCTGGATTGATTTTGTTAGCCTGAATAGGGCTCTACTGATGGGGGTAGTTGATACCGAGTATTCGGCAATTGCTGTGTCGAACCATGCCCCAGATTGGGTGGATTTACAGGTGTGTAAGGAAGGGGGCCAGCCACTGCAATGGAAATTGGACGTAGGACTGTTATCGGACGAAGGGGTGTGCGGGCGTGTGAGGGAGTCCATCCAGAACTACCTGGAAATAAACGCCACATGGGAAGTCTCGGCAGCAATGGTTTGGGAAGCGCTGAAGGCAGTGGTTAGAGGAGAGCTAATATCGATACAGGCCCACAGGAGGAAGTTGGAAAGAGCAGACATAGATTGGTTGGGGAAATACTCCAGGTAGACAGAAGATACGCGGAGCCCCGGAGGCAGGGTTTTTGAAGGAGCGGCGGCAGCTACAGATGGCGTTTGGTCTGTTGTCTATGGGGAAGGCGGTGGAGCAGCTGAGGAAAGCAAGGGGGGCGATATATGAGTATGGAGAGAAGGCCAGCAGAATGCAGTACAACAGCTAAGGAAAAGGGAGGCAGCCAGGGAGATGGGCCGAGTGAAGGACAGAGCTGGAAACACAGTCTTGGACCCAGCAGGGTGAATGGGGCATTTAAGGAGTTTTACAGCCGGCTATATGAGTCGGAACCCCCAGCTGGGGTGGAATGGATGAGGCAGTTTCTGGGAGGACTGGATTTTCCGAGGGTGGAGGAAGGGTTGGTGGAGGGGGTGGGAGCCCCGATCTGGATTGAAGAAGTAGCAGAGGGGCTGGAGGCCATGCATTCGGGTAAGGCCCCGGGAGAGGACGGGTACCCAGTGGATGTTCTCTGAGATGCTGGGCCTGCTGCTGGTTAGGAAATTTAATGAGGCAAGGGAGCGGGGGTTCTTCCCCCGACAATGTCACAGGCCTCGATCTCACTGATCCTGAAGCGGGAGAAGGACCCTGTGCTTTACAGGTCCTACAGGCCAATTTCCCGATTGAACGTTGATGCCAAACTGTTGGCTAAAATCTTGGCCTCAAGGATAGAAGATTGTGTCCCAGAGGTGATGGGGAGGATCAGACGGGGTTTGTTAAGGGCAGGCAGCTAACTGCCAATGTTAGAAGGCCCTTAAACGTGATCATGATGCCTCCAGAGGAGAGGGAGATGGAAGTAGGGTCGCGATGGACACAGAAAAGGCCTTCGACCGGGTGGAATGGAACTATTTGTGGGAGGTGTTGGGGTGGTTCGGGTTTGGGAGGGGCTTTATTGATTGGGTCCAGTTGTAGTACCAGGCATCAGTGGCGAGTGCCCGAACGAATCGGTTGACGTTGGACTATTTAAAATTACATCGGGGAACTACGCAGGGATGCCCCCTCTCCCCACTGCTGTTTGCTTTGGCCATAGAGCTTCATGCAACTGGAACGGGGCGGTCCGAGGGGGGCTAGAACACAGGGTCTCGTTATATGCGGACGGCCTGCTCCTGTATATTTCCGACCCATTAGGGGGGATGGGAGAGATTATGAGGATTTTAGGGGCATTTGGCCAGTTTACGGGGTACAAATTGAATATGGGGAAAAGCGAGATGTTCGCGATCCAGGCAAGGGGACAGGAGAAGAGATTGGGAGAGCTGCCATTCAGAGTGGTGGGAGGGAGCCTTTGTTATTTGGGAATCCAGGTGGCACAGGACTGGGGGCGGTTACATAAACTAAATTTGACCCAGCTAGTAGAACAGATGAAGGAGGACTTTCGAAGGTGGGACATGCTCCCGCTGTCACTGGCAGGGAGAGTACAGACCGTGAAAATGACGGTGCTCCCGAGGGTTCTGTTTGTTTTTCAGTGCCTCCCCATCTTCAAACTGGTAAACAAGGTAATTTTGGGTTTTGTGTGGGCGGGTAAAACCCTGTGAGTGAAGAAAGTGTTGCTGGAGCGTGACCGGGGGGAGGGTGGGTTGGCGCTGCCGATCTTTAGCAACTTTTACTGGGCAGCATATATAGCCATGATAATGGCAGAGAGCAGGGATTGAGAGGATGGGGGATCCAATATAGACGGGAGCTTCCCCTGTTTGAAGGATTTACAGGAGAAATTTGAACTGCCAGGAGGAAATGGGTTCAGGTGTCTGCAGGTGCGGAATTTTCCGCGAAGGCAGGTTTCGACCTTTCTGTTCCTACTTCCACAGGGGATACAGGACAGGGTAGTTTCCAGAACAGGGGTGGGAGAGGGGAAGGTTTTGGATATTTATAAAGAACTCATGGAGTCGGAGGAAATGCAGACAAATAACCTAAAGCGCAAGTGGGAAGATGAGCTAGTGGGGAGATAGAGGCAGGTCTTTGGGCGGATGCGTTAAGCAGAGTCAACACATCCTCATCATGTGCCAGGCTCAGCCTTATTCAGTTTAAGGTTGTTCACCGGGCACACATGATGGTGGCCCGGATAAGCAAGTTTTTTGGGATAGAGGACAGGTGTGCGAGATGTGCAGGAGGGCCAGAAATCCATGTCCATATGTTTTGGGCATGTCCAAAGCTTAGGAGATTTTGGCAGGGTTATACAGATGCCATGCCCACGGTGTTAAAAACAAGGGTGGTGCCAAGTCCGGAGGTGGCAATTTTCGGAGTGTCGGAAGATCCGGGAGTCCAGGGGGTGAGAGAGGCTGACGTCTTGGCCTTTGCCTCCTTGGTAGACCGGAGACGGATAGTGTGAGCATGGAGGGACTCGAAGCCCCCGAATACAGAGATCTGGCTTAGTGACATGGCTTGGTTTCTCAGACTGGAGAAAATAAAGTTCGCCCTTAGAGGGTCAATGCTAGGGTTCATTCGGAGGTGGCAGCCATCTGTCGACCTCTTTGGAGAAAACTAACTGTCAGCAGAGCTGGTGGGGGGAGGGTTAGATTATTGTTTAGAAGAGGTGGGACTTGTGAGGGAAGGTAGTGGCCGTTGCACAATGTTTATATTTGTATTTGCACTGTTATTGTTATAAAATCATAAATGCCTTAATAAAATGTTTTTTTTTAAATGGTTGGCCTAAAGGTTCATGCACAAAATCTCATGAAATCAGATCTGAGCTAAGTGTAGTCAATGGGCTAGTATTCAGGCAAGAAATAATTGTTATTCCATAGTCTCTACGCATCGATTTGCGAAAACAAATTCATAAGGTCACCTCGGGATTGAGAAGTGCATACTGTGTATTGTCCTGGTATAAACAAGAGTATACAAGACATGATAGGAAATGTGAAACGTGTCAAAATTATCAGCACCGGCAAGAAAAAGAACCAAAGAACATAGCTGAAATACCATCAGCCCCGTGGCTAAAAGTTGGATTTATTCCACCTCAATGGCAAGGAATATCTGATAGTTGTTGACAATTATTGGAATTGTCCAGAAATAGCCCTTCTGTCAAGCTCCTCGGCAAGTTGTGTGATAATGCATACAAAATTGACGTTTGCAAGATAGGGCATACCTAAAACTGTGGTGAGTGATAACTGTCCATGTTTTAATAGCAAAGAATGGCAAGAGTTTGCGATGCAATATGATTTTGAACATATTACTTCATGTCCATTATACCTACAATTGAATGGTAAAGCGGAGAAGGGAGTTAAAATAATAAGGCAGCTACTAAAAAAGGCTATGAACAGAAAAACCGATCCGTATCTAGCTCTACTGAGTTATAGAACTTCACCTTTAAGCTGTGGTTTGTCGCCTGCAGAGTTACTGATGGATCGTAAGCTACGTACCATATTGCCATTCCACACAAAAACAAGGCAAAATGAAAAGTTAAGACATAAACTGGAAATTTCAGAAGCAGAAACAGAAGGCATACTATGATGGAACACCAAGAGTCTTAAACCTTTGTTACCAAGCGATGATGTAAGGATTGAGGTTCCTGATGGATGGTCCAGAAAAGCTACTGAACTACAAGAGGCAGGTCCAAGATTATACACAGTAATGACAGAACAAAGACAGATTTTGAGAAGAAATTGTCGGGCATTATTGAAAACAAAAGAATCTGATCAAGAACAGCAAGACAATGGTGTTAGTGAAGACTTCTATCAACCTAACCAACACAAATATTGGAAGAGTGAGACTTGAATATACAGAACGATGTTCAAAACAGTGACACAACCTTATCAGATATACCAACAGATGTTCAAAGTAGTAACACAGGTTCACCAAGCATACCAAGTGTGACATTATACAAACATACAGCATGTGAAGAGTTAATGTTATGTTACGCCTAGCCACTAGAGAGCAAAGAACAGTACTATAAAGTACTATAAATTGCACTGGCTCTTAAGCTAAGGGGAAGAGTTTAGACTGCAGCTGAAGATAAGATTCATAGTGTATTGCGGAGATATAATAGTTATAATTAGCAAGTAGCGATAGTGTTAGTGAGTGTAGTTTAATTCTTACATGTATGTTTGCTATTCAGAATGAATGTCGAATTCAAATTTAGTAGTGTTAATAAAATTAGTTTAGTTCTTCAAAAGAGCTATGTGTATCTTTGTGATCACTACACCTTCCATCCTGGAAACCCCTTACATGGTACCAAGAGTGTATTCCAAAAAAGCAAGCAGTAAGAAAGAAGAAAGAAGATAAATCGGCGCATCACTACACATCTGAAAATCTGCAAAGAACAAAGAAAAACCGAGACCAACATGGATGCTGTTGTGCAAAAGCCAGATAACTTCAAGATGTCCGGTAAACTAAGTTTGAATTGGAAAAACATCAAGCAGCAGTTTCTCTCTGCCTCTGCGCTTGAATCAGCTCCTGACACTTGGAAAATAGCTCTCCGACTAAATCTGGCAGGTCTGCAGGCATTTGATATCTTTAACTCATTTGATTTCTCAGAAAATAAATTAAAAATAAGTATGAGAAAGTAATGGAAAAATTTGACTCTCATGGCAAAAAAAAAGATCAATGAGGAGTATGAGACATACATGTTTAAAAAAAGGTGCAGCTAATAGGGGAATTGTTTGACTCTTTTCTAACTTATTTGAGGCTCCGAATGCAATCCTGCAATTTTTCCTCAATTACTGAATCAATCCTGCGTGACAAAATTGTGTGTGGCATATTTGAAGAGCAAATGTGGGAACGTTTACTAAGAAAACCAAACTTAACTTTAGAAGCAGCCATCAACTTCTGTAAAACAAGTGAGCATGCCACCAATGCATATGCTGAATTCAGATCCGTGAGAAAGACACAAACTTCAGCAACATGGTTGGCACCATTGGTTCTGGGGTGCAGTTTAAAATGAATCATGCTGCAGTAAGTAGCTATTCTTCGCAGGTATAGTTAAGAAAAAAAGCGAAACGGACATTCGACATTCTGCACATGCGCACTTTGAAAAAGGACGTGAACTGGAAGTTGTCCGATTTGAGCATGCCCACGAGAGGTTTACGCATGACGTTACCAATGTGATGACATGTCCACGCTGTGGACACACCCACTTAAAGCAACCCTGTCCTGCATTTGGGAAAAGGTGTACAACATGGCAGCAGGTTAGCATGGTGGTTAGCATAAATGCTTCACAGCTCCAGGGTCCCAGGTTCGATTCCCGGCTGGGTCACTGTCTGTGTGGAGTCTGCACATCCTCCCCCTGTGTGCGTGGGTTTCCTCCGGGTGCTCCGGTTTCCTCCCACAGTCCAAAGATGTGCGGATTAGGTGGATTGGCCATGCTAAATTGCCCGTAGTGTCCTAATAAAAGTAAGGTTAAAGGGGGGGGGGGTTGTTGGGTTACGGGTATAGGGTGGATACGTGGGTTTGAGTAGGGTGATCATGGCTCGGCACAACATTGAGGGCCGACGGGCCTGTTCTGTGCTGTACTGTTCTATGTAACAAACTCAATCATTTTGCTACACAATGCAGATTTAACACAACAAACCAGATTCAATTTAAAAAGGCATTTCAACAGCATAAAAAAGTCAATACTACACAAAACAAGGAAGAAGAAGAAAACATTTTAAAATCAAAGATTAATCTCACTATGCCTACTTCACTGGACAACTTCATAATAATCACTAAAATGAAAGGAAACAATACTGCTGATAAACCAATCAGGCAGCTACCTGATAGAAATTTTTTTTTTAAATTTAGATTACCCAATTATTTTTTCCAATTAAGGGGCAATTTAGCATGGCCAATCCACCTACTCTGCACATTTTTGGGTTGTGGGGGCGAAACCCACGCAGACACGGGGAGAATGTGCAAACTCCACACGGACAGTGACCCAGAGCCGGGATCGAACCTGGGACCTCAGTGCCGTGAGGCGGTTGTGCTAACCACTAGGCCACCGTGCTGCCCTACTACCTGATAGAAATAAAGATTGGATGAAAACATTGGTCATAAATGTTTCAGAGGTACAATTTAAATTGGACACAGGCCCACACACTAACCTGATAACAGAATCAAATTTGGGCAAATTTATCAACTAGTCCAAAATCTAAAAAGACATATTGTAGATTAACAGACTACAATGGAAGTGGAATAGCAACAAAAGGTTCATGCTACTTCATAGTTCAGAGTGGTGACATTAAAATAACACTTGATTTTGAAATTGTGGATGACACAAAATCCTCACTTATTGGAGTAGATGCATGTATCCAGCTAAACCTGATGCAGAGAATTCACACTGCCAACTCTTTCCCTAGTTCGAAAGATTTAGTACTTGCTGATATGTTATCTAGAGCCACAATGCACGAGGTTAACAAAGTTGTTGACATTGTACTCAGTACTGAAGCACAAGCCAACTTCATCCCATCAATGCGACCTGTCACAGATGCTAAACTACAAATAATCAAGCCAGAAACTCTACGAGATATGACACTTCAGCAAGTGATACAATATCTATGTACTGACTGGCCTAAAGGGAAATGTGCAAACTTTTACAACATCAGAGAAGACCTGACAACAACAGACAACTTTCTATTGAAAGGGGACCGCATTGTAATTCCATCATGTCTTAGGCAAGACATTCTCACACAAATTACGAAGGACATCAAGGCATTGAGAAATGTAGAAGAAGTGCACATCAATCGGTGTATTGGCCGGGAATCCACAAGGATATAGACAACTACATTCAACAGTCTCGGATAATGCACCAACCGGCACAATGTAAGCAGACCTTGGTGGAAAGTAACCATGGACAAAAGTCGCCATGGACATATTTTACCTTCAAGGCTGTGATTATTTAATAATCAATGACTCGTACTCAAATTTTCCAGAGGTTATCAAATTATTTGATTCAATAACATTCAGTTGTCAGGGCAACGAAAAATGTATTTGCCAGGCGTGGCATACCAGTCACTGTTGCCACAGATAATGGACTGTGTTTTAGCAGCCTGGAGTGGTTACAATTTGCCAATGACTATAACTTCACACATGTAACTTCTAGCCCACTATACCCGCAGGCAAACGGGAAAGCTGAGAAAGGGGTGGAAATTGTGAAGCAGCTTCTCAAAACAGCTATGGAGGACAGAAAGGACTTTGACTTAGCACTGTTAGCATACAGAGCTACACCATTGTCATTGGGTCTTTCTCCAGTACAACAATTGATGGGATGAAGAATACTTATTACGTTACCAACTCTAGCAGTTCCAAACAAAGATGAACAAGTCGTAGGGCAGCACGGTGGCGCATTGGTTAGCACTGTGCCTGCGCGCCGAGCAACCCAGGTTCGAATCCCTCCCCCTGGGTCACTGTTCATGTAGATTTTGCACATTCTCCCGGGGCTGGTTTAGCTCACTGGGCTAAATCGCTGGCTTTTAAAGCAGACCAGCAGCACGGTTCGATTCCCGTACCAGCCTCCCCGGATAGGCGCCGGAATGTGGCGACTAGGGGCTTTTCACAGTAACTTCATTGAAGCCTACTCGTGACAATAAGCGATTTTCATTTTTCATGTCTGTTTCACCCCCACAACCCAAAGATGTGCAGGACAGGTGGCTTAGCCACGCTAAATTGCCCCTTAATTGGAAAAAAATGAATAATAAATTGGGTACTCTAAATTTACCAAAAAGATGATGAACAAGTCGTGCATAAAAAATGCAGAAACTGAAGAGTAAGCAAAAGAAATATTACGATTAAAAACTCCAAACCACTACCTACACTCAAAGAAGGTGATATTGCACGCATTCGGAATCCTGAAGGTGGATGGATGAACACTGTGAAAGTACTCAATGATCACACCAAGATCATATGTGATCAGAGCAGAATCTGGAAAGAATTTTTGTCGAAACATAAGAGACCTCTTGAAACTCAAACAACCTGTTACATTCACAGAATCAGCTACCACGAGTCAATAATCCATATTTCCTACAAATGACTTTCCAAAAGCTAAATTGTCAAATGTACCAAATAATTCAAATACACTGTTGTAACATTAAGAAGGTCTACAAGACGTTGAAAACCTCCAAATAGATTAAATCTGTAAATCTAACATTAGTTCTATCATTGTTGACATGCTGTATAATATTGTAAACAAGAAAATGCATAGCCAACATTTTTCTCAAAGAAAGGGGATGTGACATTATACAAATGTACAGTGTGTGAAGAGTTAATGTTATGTTAAGCCTAGCCTCTAGAGGGAGCTAAGGAACAGTACTATAACTTGCACTGACTCTTAAACTAAGGGGAGGAATTTAGACTGGAGCTGAAGAAGGTAAGATTCATAGTGCATTGCACAGTTAGTTAAGATATAATAGTTATAATTAGTAGATAGAGATAGTGTTAGTGAGCATAGTTTAATTCTTGTGAATTAATTAATTTGTGAATTGTGTAAAGTATATTGTTACTCATAGCATGTGTATTATTTACAGAAATGATGCGTTGTATGTTTGAAAAATCTCATGGAAAGGGGATGTAATGATATGCAGCATCAGTGTATATAAAAGTATATATAAAAGTGTATATAGCCTCTGACCACTAGGTGTCACGCAAGATAAACAGGACACTGGAACCAAGCAGAGCCAGTCTTGATCAGAGTTACAGAAGCTGTGAATACTATAGTTAAAAGATTCACAATTTGGTTTGCAATACTTTAGTTTATCCAAGATTTATTCAACATTAAATAACTAGTCTTGAACTAGATGTACTGTCGTGCACTTGATTAATTTATTATCACATTACACAAATATAACAGAGGGGCAGTCCCATCTATAGTGGAGATGGAGTCGCAGAGGCAGTGAGTACATGAGGGGTTGTCGGCGAGCATCTAGCAGCTCCAGGTGCAGTTGGAGGAGTCCAACTGCGTGCAGGAGCAGGGGGTGCTGCGGACCATGCGCGCCAGCCAGAGCAACACCACACGGGTGCTGTCCGCGGTGGAGGCATTGGGGGTGGCGGTTTTGGCTATGGATCAGTATGCCCAAGGCCTCTGGCATTCTGTGCAGGTGCTGGCTGAGGCCTAGGACAGGGCTGCCAGCTCCCAGGCAGCCATGTGCCAGAGCTACTTGGAAATTGCAGCAATGCTTCTGAGCGTGGCCCAGTCACAGCGGGCCATGGCTGGGAACGTCAACGGCATTGTCCAGGGGCTGGCCAACATGGCACAGACACAGGAGGTCTCCCTGTCCCAGAGGGAGATGGCACAGTCACTGACTGATGTGCCACAGACCCCGAAGGTGGTGGTATAGTCACAGTGTGATGTGGTGCAGTCGAGGTGGAGATGGCCCACTCCCTGTACTCCATGGCCACGAGCATGGGCCTCCAGGGCTGGCAGCGGCAGGTAGCCTCAGGGGATAGCTCCACTCGCACCCCCATCACATGGAGTAGCCTGGGAGCCTAGGGCACCCCGAGAGAGGAGAAGGTTATGGTGTCCGTGCCGGTGACTCCCGCATTTGAGGTGCTGGAACACTGCAGCACCTGGTACCCCCCCCCCCCCCCAACTCCTGTCCCAGGTGCATCTAGTGGGCAGCGGGTAGAACAGGGCGGCACCATGCTACCTGGAACACCGGAGCAGCAACAGGGCCCATTCAGGCTCTGTTCCTCCAGAAGATGGCTGCCAAAGGGGACCAAGGTCACAGGGCGGGAATCACAGCAGGCCACCTCCACTCTTGACGTACCGTCTGGGGATCCACCCATACTATGTGTTAGGACCCATAAAGACAGAAAACCAGACACCATTTAACCTGGCATGGACGCAGGGCACAGATTCATTGTAGGTGCTTGGGCACATATCTGTAATATTTGAGGCAGCATGGGGTGCAGTGGTTAGCATTGGGACTGCGCCGGTGAGGACCTGGGTTCGAATCCCGGCCCTGGGTCACTGTTCGTGTGGCTTCACATCCACAACCTAAAGTTGTGCAGGTTAGGTGGATTGGCCATGCTAAATTGCCCCTTAATTGGAAAATAATATAATTGAGTACTCTAAATTTAATACATATATGTATCTGTATATACGTTTGCACATTAAACACCTGTTTATACTGTTGAAACCCGCCTTAGTGCACTGGCAGATGGGTGGGCTGATCTGGGCTGGCCACAGAGGGGATGCGGGGTGGAATGGGATGGGCGGATGTTCCTGGTGGGCTGGGCTCCCCACCCTCTGCACCCTCGCCCCCCCACTAAGCGCCACCCCAAAGATGCGATGGGACTGTGTGATGGAATGGCCAGCTCGCATGCAGGGATCACCCAGGTGGATGGTGGAATGGGCAACCGTGAGCAGGGGTCAGACTTTGACAAGCGATGCAGAGCACCAGAACACAACAAAACAGGTTGTCATCATCCTCCGCTCCATGGATCAGACCCGTTGTTACTGCCAACCCAGGACCCACATCCCGTAGTGTGTGGAAGGTATGTACCGCAGAGGGGGTTGCAGGCAGTGGGGTGGCAGGGGGAGGAGTGAGTGGATAGGGGTGTGTGGGAGTGGAATGTGGTGTCCGTGCCCCTGGCCAGTCGCCCCCCCCACCCCAGTCGTTGAGCCTGGATGGGATCAGAGCCTCCCGTGTACATTGGCCCTGGCGCACACATCGTCATATGAGAGTTCCTTTAAGAAATGGGTGTTTATAAATGGCTGTGTATATAAATATCTGTAGTGAGTGTACCTTTAAGAAATGGGTGTTTATTACTGCAATGATGTCAGAGAGTGGGCGGAGTCGGGCTGTCTGTCAGCTATTTACTTTCGTTTCAGGCTGTTTGCTGCAGGGTGTGTTTTTAGTTTCGTTTTCAGAGCTGGATAGCTGCAGTCACAGCCAGAAGGTGTATTAGAGTCTCTTTCTGTAACTTAAAGACTGTAAATCGACCCTTTTGTGATTTAAAACTAATAACTGCTCTCAGTAATGACTTTAACCTGATGTGCTTCTGATAAAGGTTTTGTTTTTAAGTCGTATAGATGTTAAAAAGAAAAGCATAAAGGTTAACTTAGTGTTGTAGTCATTGGGGGTTGTATTTGAATTAATGATTGCTAAGATGTTCACTGTATGTTTTAAAAAGGTTAACTTGAGTTCATAGAATAAACATTGTTTTGCTTTAAAGAAGTACTTTTCCATTTCTGCTGTACTACACCTGTAGAGTGTGCCGTGTGCTCCCCATACCACAATCTATTAAAAGTTGTGGGTCAGGTGAACTCCACGATACACTTTGGGGTTCTCTGAACCCTGGCCCATAACAACATCCTGCGGCCTCTTATGCGGCATGGTAGCATAGTGGTTAGCACTGATGCTTCACAGCGCCAGGGTCCCAGGTTCGAGTCCCAGCTTGAGTCTCTGTCTGTGCGGAGTCTGCACGTTTTCCCCTTGTCTGCGTGGGTTTCCTCTGGGTGCTCTGGTTTCCTCCCACAAGTCCCGAAAGATGTGCTATTAGGTGAATTGGACATTCTGAATTCTCCCTCAGTGTACCTGAACAGGCACCAGAATGTGGCGACTAGGGGATTTTCACAGTAACCTCATTGCAGTGTTAATGTAAGCCTACTCAGTAAAGATTATTATTATTATCCTTGCCCTACCCCATCCTTCTCGACCCTCTCCTGCGCGATGTTGTGGAGGATGCAACAGGCCGCCATGATGTGGGCAACCCTCTCAGCGTCACACTGGAGAGCCTCTCCAGAGAGATCCAGGCACCTGAACCGCATCTTCAGCAGGTTGAAGCACTGCTCGAGCATGCCCCTGGTCGCTGCATAAGTGTCATTATAGCGGGTCCTGGCGTCAGTCTGTGGTCTCCAGATAGGTGTCATCAGCCACGACCGCGGTGAATAACCCGTCACCCAGGAGCCAAACCCCCCAGCTGGGGAGGCGTCTCGAACATGTCAGGAATCGTCGAGTGTGCCAGGATGAAGGCCTCGTGCACACTGCCCGGGTACCGGCTACAGACGTGCATATCCGCTGCACATTCATCAAGTGGACCCCTTTCCGGTTTGTGTAGAGCAGTCTGTCATCTGCAGGTCGGGCATGCATCCTGTTGATCACCCCCTGAACCTGGGGCATCTCAGCAATTGCGGTGAACTCCGCTGGGGGGGGGGGGGGGGGGGGGGGGTTGGCTGAGGTGATGAGGTGGGGGCACTCATACGGCCGCTGGCACTCTGCAGAACCAGGGGTCAAGGTGGGTGGTTAGTGGAGCGCGCAGCAAGATGGGCTGCCTTGCAGTCCCCGACAATGATGGTACTTGCCTGGACACTGCCCCAGTCTGGTGGGGGTCACCCTGGCCACATGGCCCTTTCCCCTGTCACCCTCGCCCTCCTCCCTCCGCCCCCAGCCCTGGCAGGGCCCCAGCCAGCCCGGCCAGTGTCCAGCTTTGCAGTCCACGGTCGTACCTCCATGTCCTACCTCCTTTTTCATTCATCAGCCACGACCCCAGTTTCACAATTTTTAAAAGCACAAATGAACCTTGCCATCGGGAATTCGGCCCATTGGAGGCAGAAAATTGTGGAGGCCCTCGAGAGTACCGGGTCAGACCTGCTAATGATTTTCCAATGGTGTTTGCTATGTGTGCGTCCTGGAACGAATTGACACGCTGTCGAGGTGACGGAAAATTGCAATTTGGCGTGAAACTGGCGTAAGCCTCGATTTCAGCGTCAGTACTGATTCTCCTCCGCTCTATCACCTATCCCAATTTCGGCGTCGGCTGACAGAGAATCCTGCCCACATCTACACACATTTATAAATATTTTGTCCCAAGTGCAAAATTTCCCTAGTGTTAGGAATCTACCCTCAAGAAAATAACAATGAAGTTTTGTTGCGTCAACTAAATAATTTATTGCTTTGGAAAGGTAAAGTGGAGCTATGGAAACTTTGCTAACAGTATACGGATGAATAAAATTATGGTCGCCCCGAGCAATGCAAAAAGCGCAACAACTATACAACTAATTAAACCTACAGTCACTAGCAGTTCTTCTATATTAACAGGGCTGTGTCCATCATACTTGTGGGCACATAAGCACCTGCAACCCATTAGTAGAACAGTGATAACAAGTGTCAAGTGAACTGCCAGTAGTATAATGACATCGCGTTCTAGGTGGCCTTGAGGGAGCTGTTGTATTGGGGCCTCTGCTGGCTGATCTTTGTGGACCACTGTAAAACAAAGCAAAAAAAATGGTAATATCTTCAAATCAACCCTAATTCAATGATAGAAGGCAAAATACTTTGCAGCACTTTCAACCTGCAAATCCAAGTTGGTTGTTTGCAGCTAAAGGAAGACATCAGGTACAAAGAATTACTGAACACCAATCATTATTGAGCAACTGTTGTAAAGGTGGATAAGCAAGCAGAGCAGATAATTTGCAGACAAGAATATTTCACATATATGGCAATGATACTCATGAGCAGCCAACGTCAATGGTGATGACTGAGGGTAATTGAGAGAATACCCTTTGTTGCCTTAGTTCAAGTGAATGTTAAAAATCCTGTGACTGAACAGGATTGTGATGCATAAGAAAAGTTTTCAGCTGCTTTAAAGACAAATGCAGATTTCTGATCGAACTTCCTGCATGCAAACATTTGATTGGAATTAATATAGAACAGTATTGTGATTGCTGCCATCACCGTTTTTCACATCCCTGCTGCTATCAAACAGATTAGACATGAAATAAATGGACCACGTAAAACCTACAGCAAAGATAAATATCATTTTGACTAGTTGGTCAATGTCAGTTTCTAACTAACTCTTGCCATCTTATTACTTGATCCTTCTATTCCCCTCTTCTTCATGAAGCCTTTGCCCAAATATATCAATCTTTAACCACTCCATGAGGTCTGGCATTCCAGATTTTCAATGGTTGCTGGATAAAAACACTCCCTTAAATGTTTATTTGATCTATTCCTGACTGTTTGGTATTTCTATCCCTTTGTTTTGGGCGGCTATTGAAGCCCCACAATGTCAGGGGACTCCTCCAATATCCCAGAATGCCTCCTACCCATGGGATGCCCCCAACGGCACAGGAATCCCTTACCCACAGGTCTCCCCCAACCTACCAGACACCCCATCCCCAAAAAATCCCCAACCACATGACTCCCCTACCTACAGGACACCCAAACCCACAGGACTGCCTTACCCCCAACTGCCCTTACCTATGGGACTCCTCCCACCACACTGAACTCTCTCAATCCAATGGGACTTCCTCCAAGGCCATCTATCCCACCCACAGGATCGTTCATTGTGATCATGGTTGTTCATTAAGTTCAATACCCTGATGTTGACTTTCCCCTCCCCCCCCCCCCCCACCATAACCCTTGACCCCTTTAGCCCCAAGAGCAATATCTAATTCCTTCTTGAAATTACACAACATTTTGGCCTCAACTACTTTCTGTCATAGTGAATTCCACATGTTCACACCTCACCTGAGCCCATAAGTGCCCCTTATCCTCAAACTGCGACTCCTCGTTCTAGACTCCCCCACGATCGGGAACATTCTTTCTGAATCTACCCTGTTAGAATTTTATAAATTTCCATGAGATCCCCCCTCGTTCTTCTAAACCCCAATGAATATAATCCTAACCTCTCATCCTAATCCTAATCCTCTCATGTCCACATGTCCATCTTTGGCCTGCTGAAATGTTCCAGTGAAGCCCAACGCAAACTGGAGGAACAGCACCTCATCTTCTGATTAGGCACGTTACAGCCTTCCAGACTTACTACTGAGTTCAAGAACTGCAGTCTGTGAACTCTCTCCTTCACCCCTTTTGTATTTCTATCAATTTATTTTCATTTCTTCCATCAATCTGTTTTTCCTTCATGATTGTCTTGCCTCCCTCCACTAGGTCATTTTGTTCTCTGTTTCTAGTTGTCCTTTGACACACTGCTTACCTTTCTTCTGCCATTAACACACTGTAATCTTTTAATGTGCCACCATCAGCACCCTTCTTAGCCTTGATCACCTCCATTTACATTCTCTTTGTCTTTCTGTCCATCTTTGTCTATCTCCACCTTTCACTGGCCCCCTCTCCAGCTCTACCACTCCACACTCCCCCTCAATAACAGTATAAATGCGATCCTATTTCCAGTTCACTCTAGCTTTGACAATGAGTCATCCAGATACGAAATGTTAACTCCCTTCTCTCTCCACAGATGCTGTCAGACCTGGTGAGATTGTCCACTATTTTCTGTTTTTGTTACTGTGGTGAATGTCACTGAGTAATTCACACTGTATTTATCAATACTATTGTAAGCGCAGTAGCGTTATCCGACCACTAGGGGGAGTAGCTCTGGGAATGCTCAGGAGTTTATACAGGGCTCCACCCTTGGCTCCACCTACGACTCCTCCCCCTAGACTGCTATATAAATAACCGCGTCCAGAGCCAGCCTGAGTTCATCGAGAGTTCAACGGGTAACAGGCTGGCTCTGAAGTAAGTAGATTAAAACCACTGTTCATATCTGAAAGCACGTGTCTCATGAATTGATGGTTCCATCAGTTACCCCAATACCCTTTGACTCACTTATCAATCAATAATCTACTTAACACAGCCTTAAAAATATCCAGTGACTGCCTCCATGCTCCCTGGGGAAGAGAAAAAGATTTGCTAATGTCGTCCGATATTGCTAATCGCAGCCTTCAAGTCAGGATAGGGATGTGTATATAAAATTACCTTTCTCTGTTAAATTGACAGTTTCATTTGTTGCAGAAGTATTTTTATGTTCCCCCAGGCTGATGACTTCACTGACCTGAAATGCATAAATGTTGTAATCAATGTGAGTCATCAATAATAAAAATAAGTGATAGTTGGGGTAGGCTTCAGGAAATCGTGCTCGAGGTGCCGAGTCTCATACAATGGGAGCATAAACTCAGAACTGTTGCCGGAGATGAGTAGTCTTGCACACGTTAATTCTACAAGACAGAAAATTGTGTTGGGTGCAGTGATCTCAATGGCAACTTCCACTTTGCAAAGTTATGCAGCAGGAGCAATATTTTGTAAACTCTACTCCATTACATCCAGCAGCTGTCAGAAATACCAAACTCAAACTTTCTGTTATCCATTCCACAGAACTATTCCACCGTCTGCATTTTAGTAAGCAGCACAGTGTATTTGTACTCCAATGCCCAAAGTTAGAGAGATGTTGGAGTCAGGTGGGTGAAGGTAATTCTTCCCCTGACAATAAATTTGAGATTTGGCTTCCAGGGAATGAGGTTCTGAACAATAGCACAGGCTATAAGGGACGAAAATGCCAACGAGCAAGTCCCGGTGACACACTCCTTGGCACCCATTCCATGTATTCATCACTCTGCTGTGATATATTTATTAAGGCACTAAACCTCAGCATAAGCGAAGTTAACTTCCCACTTTAAAGTTTAAGGTTTTGCCTTGTTGCACAATCTGCAGCTATCTTAAAGATCCTGCCATTGAATTCACAGGTCTAGTCCAAGATCTACAGGATGAAAGACTTTGGAAGTCTGCTTACTGTTGTAGGAAAATGCAATACCCAATTTGCATTCAGCAAGGTTTCACAAGCAGCAATGACATAATGACCAGATAATTTGTTTTAGTGATGTTGTTTCCATAGAATCCTGACAGTGCAGAAGGAGGTCATTCGACCCATCGGATATACTTATTGACCAAGGGAAGGATGATCAGTTCCTGGCTGCAGGCCAATTACTCCTCGATAACTTCATTGCAGCATGTACTGACAAGTTACCGACCCTCTGAAAAATCACCTTACAAAGGCCCACTCCCCCAGAATATCCCGTAACCCCGCCGAACAAGCACATCCTTGGAATCTAAGGAACAATTTTGCGTGGCCAATCGACCTAACCTGCACATCCATGGATTGTGGGAGGAAACTGGAGCACCCGAGGAAACCTACGCAGACACGGGGAGAACATACAAATGCCACACAATCACCCACATTTGAGGAATAAATATTGGCAGTGCATTGAGGCATCCACCCATTATTCTCAAATAGCACTAGGGGCGGAATTCTCCGACCCCCCCCAATCACCCAGGGCCGGAGTAAATCCCGCCCCCGCCGTGGCCAGAATTCTCCGCCACCCGGGAATCAGCGGGGGCGGGAATCGCGCCGCGCCGGTCGGCGGGCCCACTGCGCCGATCGTGGTTTAAACTACCTCTGGTGCCGGCAGGAGCAGGCGGCGCGAGCGGGTCCTTGGGGGGGGGGGGGAGGGGGGGCGGGGCGATCTGACCCCAGGGGGTGCCCCCACGGTGGCCTGGCCCGCGATCGGGGCCCACCGATCGGCGGGCGGGCCTATGCCATGGGGGCACTCTTTTTCTTCCGCCGCTGCCACGGCCTCCACCATGGCGTAGGCGGAAGATACCCCCTCCACTGCGCATGCGCCGGGGTGACGTCACGGATTGTGCGCTGTGATCGCTGAAGCTCTGGCGTTGTTGCTGGCCCAGGTGGCGAACTTGTCCGTGCTGGCATCGGTAGTGAGGGCGCCGGTGCGGGTACAGACGTGGACTCCGGGAGCTTCTCTTCTGGAGCTTCATTCCTGTGGATCGGTGAAGGGGGGATGGCGGGCGGGAGGGAGCGCGGGAGCCATATAGGGGCGGGGGCGCTGGTCATGGTAGGTTGGGCTGGATATGGTGGAGGGGCAGTGGTGGTGGTGGTGGAACCGGCGGGCGCCAGGTCCCGGAGGGAGACCGTATCCTGTCGGCCATTGGGGTGTTCGATATAAGCGTACTGGGGGTTGGAGTGTAGGAGCTGCATCCTCTCTACCAGAGGATCTGACTTATGGCTCCTGACGTACTTTCTGAATAGGACTGACCCCGGTGTCTTCAGCCAGAACGGAAGCGAGGCCCCAGAGGTGGATCTTCAAGGGAAAACAAATAGGCGGTCATGAGGGGTCACGTTTGTGGCCGTGTAAAGTAGGGACCTAATAGAGTGGAGCACATCGGGGAGGACCTCCTGCCAGTGGGAAACTGGGAGATTACAGGA